>NC_083825.1:10214211-10656711 GCF_015708825.2 Lethenteron reissneri | reverse complement strand
AGCCAATGGCCATCAGGGTTGGGTTGCCATACACGACAGACCGTGAAGCTTCGTGTTCAGCTGCTCATAACATTTGTTTTCCGACTGCTTCGACATCACGAGAACTAATTTTGATCGGGGGTTGCGAATTGTTGGAAAATAAGTAATGATTGAGAAAAACGTGCTTTTTTTTTTTATACTGCGCACCGGTGTGACGCCAATACGTTCACATGTGAGGAGTTATATCGTCCGCTTATTGACTTCGTGCACGAGTAGATGAGAACTTCCTCGAATGTGATTGCCACGTGTGCCCATCTGCCGTGTCGTCGACATCAGAGCCAAGTGGTGGCGCTGCGGGACCGGCTGTACCACGCCCAGCAGGAGGTGTGGCCGGTGCCCAGGCAGCGCCGCCATTCCCTTACACCCGTGCCTGAGCTGACCAAGCCAGCAACAGCAGCAGCAGCATGTCCAGCCTGGGGTTCAACAGCCGCAGCAGCAGCAGCAGCACTGCAGCAGCAACTGCAGCAGCAGCAGCAGCCACAGCTGCAGCAACAGCATCATCATCAGCAGCACCAGCAGCAGCACCAGCAGCAGCACCAGCCGCAGCCAGCTATGAAACACCACTACCATCCGCAGGTAGGGAAGGTCGCCCAATGCTATAACATAGTTTAGTTTTTCCCTAGCCCTCGCACGAGCAGGGAACATCACACAGCCGATGCGGCTGCCTCCTACGAAACTAACGGACAGTTAAGTGTCGCCCAGAGTGCGGCTGTGGTCACCAATCTCTAACCAGAATAAGTTTAAAGAAGTTTATTTACCGAGTGCATTCCGTTCAGTCTTGCAGATATTTTTTTTGCGTGCGACTTGGCCAGTAGACAACAGCGGCAGCAAAGTGTTACATATGACAAGTCATCGACCACATAGTCACACCACCGCCCAATTTGGATCATTCCCTGGCAGCATTTCAGACTTTCAGCAGGTTAACCCTGCAGCCATTCATTCACTCACGCACCAATATCAACATGAACATATATAAAAAAGTTGCTGATCAACTGTCCGCCATATGGGGAGTTTACCCAAGTCACTCTTGCAAATAAGGCTATCCGGGTTTCTTGAGTTCTCATCTGGAACGGATACAAAGCAAGAAGGCTCACTGGTCGAGAGCATATTGCGTTCCCGCTGCATTCCCGCAGTTTTTGCCTGTGTGTGGCCGGCGCAGCATTGTGGTGGGGAGCAAGTGAGCCGAGCTGAGAGTGCCTCCTCTCTCTCTCTCTCTGTCTCTCTCGCTTTGCATGCAGGTGCAACCGTCTGGCCAAGGCTACGCTGGCCATTTGGCCCCACATGCTGGCCCAGGAATGCCAGGAATGCAGGCCGGTAAGCTCTTTTGTCTACTGCATTGGCTCCTAGCAGAACGTTGCTAGAGCTGGCTGACACCTTGATGGTGTTGTATCAGATAGCAGTGATAAGAGAAATGACTGGTGCCAGAGGTGATGTCACTTAAAACATTGTTGCGTTTAATTAACTTGCTATGGGGAGGCGTCTGTGTGGAAAGTCATAGGTTACTCCGTGCCATAGGAATTTTGTAATTTCTACCACGGACTCAGTGCTGCAAATACAAAATAAGCACCACGTTCTTTTGAGAAGGGAGACAGTGCTTCCTAGTTTCTACGAACTACACAACTCGAGTTTCAACTCCAGTATTTGTCCCGCGATTGCGTTTGTTAGATATTGTTTTATCATTTGCAGGATGGAGTCTCGTATCTTCCGGGCCGTTTTGCTTCACGGGTTGGCCTGGGGTTTACTGCTTCGGACTTTTAATGGAGCGGAAAAATACGTTCCCGAATATATGTTCAAAAGAATATTATCGACGGGTGGAACATTTTATCTTGCATTCAATTAAACCTTTAACAATTAAAGTCACGTTTTGTTAGCAGCCCGGTATTGCCCTTGGACTCGCAAGTACTCAATGGGTACTTGTACTTGTTGACGTAACTCTCGCTGGTAGCATGACTGTGTGTCCAGTCCGTTCACTGGAGGTTTCCCCCACTCCAGGTCCCGGCATGGCCTCCGTGGCCCCAAATCCGCCGGGCCCAGGCTTGTTCACTCCGATTTCCGCGCCACTGCCGGCCGCGGGGCCCATGCAGCCGCCGCCACTGTCATCTGCCGTGGGGCCTGGGGCAGGGCCCAACGCGTACTCGCGTGCTGCCGGGCCCAACCAGGCGTACCCGCCACACCCCACCATAACCGGTGAAGTGTTGCGTCGTGCACAGCGCTCCCTCTCTCTGTGACTTCCTGTCACTCTGTCTTCGTTAGCCTCTTTATCGATCTTGCACTCTCTCTGTCTGGTTACTGTATGTATGTATGTTGAACTTCTTTCGCACCATATGTAGGCAACTGCTAATGGAGGTGCGGGGGAGGGACAACAAAAAAACACAAAAAGAAGAAATAAGTTTTCAATCGAGATGATGATTTTAAAGACTTGAAGCTTTCGTGACTGCAAGGAATCATATTCTTAGGTGTTTTCGGTAAAGTCACGTAGGTAAAACATCAAAATTAATAAAAATATTATTATTATGATTTAAAAGTGCACAGCTCCAGTGGATTCTTAATATCAGAAGGAAGAGCGTTCCAGACGGCCTGCAGAAGTGCATCTGAAAGCGTGCGATGCAGTGACCATCTTTAAGCTTTCTGTCTCTCCGTCTTTGTACCTTTGCCTCGAATTGTCGCTCACACAGAATGTTTCTTCCTCGCTCTGTCTGCCTGCTTCTTTCTGGCTGTCAAATGCTCTCGTGTGGTCTCTCTGCACCTCTCAAAGTCGCCGACACAGCCCCTTGTTATTAATCTCGGTCATTATATGCCTATGACCAAATCACTGCGAAGCAAGTCTGACCCTTGCCTCTGTTGTAGGGATGAAACGACGAGTTAAAAACTCAATTAAAATTGATCTTTATGCTGGTGGTAAATGCATTGAGTCACGTGTATGAGAGCCGATTGATTACATTCTCTACAGTATGATACTGTACTCGTACCGCAAGGGAAAACCAGTTGATTCCAGAATCGGATCGTGACCGCTCATTGACGATGTTATCAAATTGTGGGGCGGGTCGGTCGTTACATCCCGAGCATTTTGCATGCTGCCTGTGACGAAACCAGCCGGAATGTGCCCGATCTCATCAGATCTCGCAAGCTAAGCGGACTTGAGCATGGATATTTCTTGGACGGGGCGACCTCCGCGCACGCCAGGTTATCACAGGTGGCTCTAGAGCCGTGCGGCTACGTGTAGGGCAACGGAGGGCAGTTGAGCAAAATCCATTGCTGTACTGTACTTCTATGCTCTCGCATCTATGCTGGCCCACCTTTACCAAACCGCACTGACCACATAACCCCGACCGACCCCGCCACAGCATGGGGCGGGGGGGGCAGTGGATTGAGAGAAGGGCCGCCCGTCTACCCGTTTGCACGCTAACCCCCGCACTCCTCTGCGTCCCCTGACCCCCCCCTCCACCCCCCTCTTGTCCGTCGCGTGCGCGTCCCGTACTCCCCTCTTTGGGCTTGTCCCCCCCCCCCCCCCCCACCGACGCCGCTCGCGCAAACCTCCCCAGGCTTCCAGCAGCCGATGCAGCAGCAACCGCTGCCGGCGCCAATGCCGGGGCCGTCACCGCACGGCGTCCCCCACTTCCCCGGCCCGTCGTACCACCCTGCCCCCGCGCCGGCGCCCCCCCTCGGCCCCCCGTCCTCCTACCCCCCGGCCGTGCCGTCGGACCCCCATGCCGGTGGCGCGATGCACGCCCACCACCTGCCCGCCGGTGCCGCTCCCGGCGCCGCGGCAGGCCCCCAGCAGCAGCACGGCTTCCCTGGGCACCCAGGCCAGATTTTCACTCCAGGAGCTCCCTACTCTAGCATGGCCCCTGTTCCACCTCCTCCTGCTGCTGCTGCTGCTGCTGCCGCTACTTCGCAGCACACAGGTATGGCTGCCGAGTCGTCGAGTGCTTCTGCTACTAACGCACGGTAACCGCCAGAGCGTGCTGTTGCAGGCTCTTGTCAAGTGCAAGCCTGCAGTGCTGCCGGGTTTGGCGTCGCATTGCTCCGCCAACCGCCGTTCATTGCTATAGAAATCTAATGAAGCAGGGCTCTTGAACTGGTGGCCAGCGGCACGCTTCTGACCCACGAAGACTCTTTAAGAGTGTTTACTACCGAATGGTTTGTTTATTTGTTGGAATTTTTCACCTGGAAAAGCCCTTGAGATGGGAGACGTCTCATTTGCAAGGGTGCATGACAAGCACGTAATTACACAAATAGAGACGTAAATCTGACTGGCCCACGTAGACATATGACTGACTGAAGCAATGACAGTGATGATACAGATTATTGAGACAAAATAGTGATTAAGCAAGAGATTATTATTATGCTCAGTTTATATAGGAAAGCCTCACCGAGTCTCAAGACTTGTTCAGGAGGTTTCCGCAAAGTTTTGACAGCCGGGGAGCGATGTTGCTGTGCACCATCCCAATTGAGTGATTTGCTGGTCATTTTTCAGGTTTGGGATGTTTTTTTGGTCAAAACCAGATCCGTTGTATGTTTTTATTTATTTACGCAATGTGAGGTTATGCGAGAACCCGGAGGAAACCCACGCACAATGGGGAGAACATACAAACCATGCAGAACAGGGGGAGAACATACAAACCATGCAGAACAGGGGGAGAACATACAAACCATGCAGAACAGGGGGAGAACATACAAACCATGCAGAACAGGGGGAGAACATACAGACCCATGCAGAACAGGGGGAGAACATACAGACACATGCAGAACAGGGGGAGAACTTACAAACCATGCAGAACAGGGGGAGAACATACAAACCATGCAGAACAGGGGGAGAACATACAAACCATGCAGAACAGGGGGAGAACATACAAACCCATGTAGAACAGGGGGAGAACATACAAACCATGCAGAACAGGGGGAGAACATACAAACCATGCAGAACAGGGGGAGAACATACAGACCCATGCAGAACAGGGGGAGAACTTACAAACCCATGCAGAACAGGGGGAGAACATACAAACCCCCGCACAGAAAGGCACCTGAATCGGGAATCGAACCCAGGTCCTTCGTCCTGTGACGTGCGAGTGTTTCCACTGTGCCACCCTGCCACCCACAGAGATGAGAGAGCCATAGATAAGAGATCAAGATTAGTGAGATGACAGTAAGATCAACAAGAGAGGTGAGAGACCAGAAGGCCAGAGGTACATGTTAGTGGTCACTTGTACAGACGTTGACTTCGCTATGCCGTTTGACATAACCTATGTACACGTGACGTATTATATCGTTTGGCCATCTATCACACATTATGTGGCTCATGGCGGAGTTGTGATGGAACCTGCTATAAAACAGCAAATGTATATTTTCAATTGACTGATGTAAAAAAGTAAGACTTGCAGTATTATTTTATTGAATGTCATAAAATCTAAAGCCCAAAGGTTAGCATTGTTAGGTTGTTTTGTTTAATCACAGCTGGTGATGGTAAAATTTTATTATAGTGGTGATGGGGGTGGTGGGTGCATTGCTGTAGCCATTGTTATAGCGGTGGTGGGTGTCTTGGTGTTTGGTAGTGTGGTGTTGGTGACTAAGATAATTGTGCTGCTGTTGATGGAATTTGTTAACATCCACAGTTTAAAAATCACGCTACGGTGATAAATGTGTGGGCCACAGAGCATTGTGAGATAAACCCATTCCCTACGTATTTGTCAGTCACTTTGAGATGCTGTAGCATCGTAAGTATTTACCCTTGCACCATTCAAGCTCAGCAGGGTGTGTGTGGACACGTCTCCCATTTTTGGCTGCCAGCTCTTAAAGGTCCAAGGTGTAAGTGCTTTAAGGTTTCATCCACAAGACTATTAGAGGAATCGTAAATGCTCTCTGGCCACACTAACCTAATGGCAGTTCTCTCTTGCTAATGCTGCTTTAGTGTTTCAGTCCCATTGATGATGATGATGTCATCATTGAAAATGTTCACGGTTCCAATGGAAGCGGTGGTGTCGGGAGGAGAGGCCGAGGCAGCTGGGCTGAGTGCTGGCCTCGCCACGCTCAAGGGGCAGTGCCACCCTTCTGTGCGCCCACGCTTTCTCACCGCGCGTACGTTCTCTATTGCCTTGCACTCTGTTAGGATAAACAGTGGGACCTGTGTCTCCGCTGGTGTGGTGTTATCACTCCCTTTTTGAGGATGAGGACTTGCGTTGTTTTTCCACTGGTCCGCGTGCGCTTTCCTCCCCAACCAGCAGGCGTACAGGACGGCTGGAACGATCCTCCGCCCTGCGTGAGGCAAGGCGGCCGCCGCAACAAGGTGTGTGTGTGGGGCCCCTTTTTTAATTGATTTGGTTTCATGAATGGGCAGGTGATGTGTGGAAATAATCTCGGGCAGGTGGCTCGGGCTAACCAGGGCTTAGGCCCTCCACCCCCCCCCCTCAAACCGCAGAGCATGCGGTAGACTGACGAAGTCGGTGAATCCGTCCCCCTTGGGGCTTGTGCTCTGCTTGTGGTAACCGTGCGCTCCCCTCCTTTTGTACGTTGGTTTTCACGAAATATTTAAACGTTGTTGAAACGAAGAATATATTTGTCCGCCACCTATGCATCCCTCATGGGTAGTTTCACGAAGGGGAAACTTGGTACGGTCTGTTCTCCTATGACGCGGTAGTAGTTACGTTCCTGAAGAACATCGCACTATCAAAAAATGTCGTGATAATAAATAGATAATATAGGGTAAAGCACAGTCCACGATAACGCGTGAGATGCGTTCTCAGGCTGAACAAAGGCTGAGGAGTGTGGGTTGCGTCTAGAAGTATCCAGCAGCATCCCGCTTTGTGTGATGCTGCGCCGAGGCAGCGGTACGACAGCTTATTGCTGCTCGCGCGATGTCGGTCCATTCACTTCGATTGCGTCATATCCAATTTTCATCCGCATTATAAAAAAATGTGTTCCCTAATACATTCACCGCGTTATATCCAATTCGCGTTATGAAAACA
The DNA here is from genome assembly GCF_015708825.2 of Lethenteron reissneri. Classification (NCBI taxonomy): domain Eukaryota; kingdom Metazoa; phylum Chordata; class Hyperoartia; order Petromyzontiformes; family Petromyzontidae; genus Lethenteron; species Lethenteron reissneri. The sequence goes on along the minus strand of NC_083825.1, from coordinate 10,649,710 downwards.
CGCGCTATAGAACAGACTGGACTATTATAATAGTGAATGTTATGAAAGTAATTTGCTACAGCTGAGAAAGCTTAATTTGGAGCTTTCGTGACTGCAGGAATTACTCTTTGATTCTTTCGGTAAAGTCACGTATAAAGAGAAAATAAGTATTTAATTTATTATTTCTTTTTATACGTGACTTTACCGAAAGAACCAAAGAGTACAGCTGAGAAATTACATTGACGAGTTAGCTTTTTAACTTTTTTTTTCTTCCGATGTTTCACATTTGACGTTTCGAGCATTCGCCGTCTGTGCCCCCCGTGGTTTTTTTGTGCCGCAGCTGCCGGAGAACTACGTGCCGCCGGCGCCCATCACGGCACCCGTGTTCGGCGTGGCCCCACTGGAGCCCCAGGGCGGCGCTGCCCAGGCGTCTCACGCCCACGAGCCGAGCCAGGGCCCACCCGGGGCCCCCACTGAGGCCTCTGTGCAGGTAGGGCACCAGCGCTTGCCGGCTTGGCAGTCGCCCGCGACCGTCAACTCAAACATTTACGTAATGAAGCTGTAAATCAAGTAATATAGCTTGTCATTGCATGCGATTGTCACGGAAAATACATTGCTGAAGGCAAAACTTTTATGCGTCAATGTGAAGTTACTTCATTAAGAGGCTGACGAGTATACAATGAAGCAGGCTTCGTGGTGTTTTTGGGTAGCTACCAAGTTGTCAGATGGAGCGGTGTCTACATTGAGTCAAGGGGGGCTTGAGTGTTATTTGCTTCTGAAATTTTGCAGAGTTATACCGATATAATGGGAGTGTTTTTTAACGCTTTTTCCAGATGTGAATCTGGCCCAAGAGTACCTCCTTGCTCAAATCTTCAAGGGGTTATGGCTCACGTCCACTGCTGCCCTTGAGTTAATGGAAATTCTGTACACCGGTGTATATGTTTATAAGGATCACTCTGCAATCACAATGACTCGCTCCCCCGGATTGGTGATGGGCATACGAGTGGAAAACGCTCAAATGTCTGCACCTGACGTGTCACGTGCCCATCCGCTCTACTGTCCATGTCCTGGCCACCTCGCAGTTCTTCGTTATCCCTTCATGGCCCTGCATTCGGCCACCGCGCTATCGGCGGCAGTGCTTGCTGGCTCCGCGATCTCGAAACGGGCGTTGCATTTGACGCCAAGAACCGGTGAACGCGCTGGTGAGAGACCGTCTTAACGGCGAACAAATGTCACCGCCCGCACCCTCCCTTGCGCGCAGCCGCTGCAGTCGCTGCCTGCGGAGAAGATCGTGAAGAAACCCATCCCTGAGGAGCACGGGGTGCTCAAGGTGGTGTTTGACGGCCTCGTGCAGCGCTGCCTGTCCGCTTCCACCGACCCCGTGAGTTCCGCACGTTCCTGCACACCTCGTGGGGCGCTCGCTCGCACGTGCGCACCGCCCAGCATGCGTGCGCTCGCATGCGTGATGTGCGCGGGCACTGGCAAGCCTGCGCGTGTTAACGCCCTTTTGCCGTTCCAAGACGTCTGCGAGTTGCAGGGTGGGGTCCCGTTCACCTCTGATTCTCGGAACGCGCAAGTGGTCGGCGTTCATTTTATTTAGAGAGGCTTAGCGCCGTGGTTTTTAAAGGCATTGTGCTCACCGCAGAGAACTGTAGCAACACGACCGCACTTTATGATAGCTGGGCGCCAAACTGTGCTACGCGCCCTCCCGCACGGCCTTGTGGGAGCCTCGGTACATCTTCGACCTGTAGACGTACAGATAAAGTTATTTTATTTTGTAAGAAAAACTGATGACGTACACGTACGTCAGTAGAGTGGGAAAGGGTTGACAAGAGCTGAACAAAACGTTACTCTTGGTCTGCTGCTGCAGAGGTGTGTTGACTTGTTTTGGAATGAGATGCTTATAACGCCAACATAATGTATTGAATTGCCTGCGTGATAATTGTATTGATTTTCAACCCTTTATCGGTCCACTGATGGATGAAGGCCTCCTCCGTGCCTTGTCGGTCATGTGGTTGTTTGATCATACTTCATCGTGCTGGGCAGTGCGGGTTGGTTACGTGGGGTGGGGGAACAAAGGACCAATTCAGATGTCACTGATCTTTGCTGGCCGGTATTCAAACGCGGATCGCCGGGTTAATCAAGGTGGTGTTTGAAGTGCAGTAACCACTCCACCCAACTTACTTGATTTTTGTATGTATGTACGGTATGTTAAACTTCTTTCGCACCGTATGTAGCTAACCATGCTAATTGGAGGTGTGGAAGGACAACAAACTTAACACAAAAGCAATTATAAAGAAATGAGCTTTCAATTTAGATATTTATCGGAAGGAAGAGCATTCCAGACGGCCACAGAACCACATTTATTGATCAGGTAAAGCCCACTAAGATATTCAGACTTTTTCAGAGGTGATCATAGCTCATTGAAGTGGCTTAAAAAATACGTGGGAATTTATAGCAGCAGCTAAATAATCGAAACGCACGTTTTTAGTAGTGTAGGCCAAACACAGAGGAACCTGGAGATAAATCAACACGACCAGCACGGGAAGAGAGAACACGCGAACTCCAAACATGCAACGTGCATCGTCAGGGTCACAAAGAGTTAATGCCAATGGCTCACTACTCAAATGGGTGTGTGGCTGAGCTCATCTGAACCGGTGGTTACTTATACAGTTTCTACATTTGGCGGCCACCGTTCATTTCCAACAAAGTGGTGCTCGTGGTTCTCAGCTCTGGGGGGGACGATGGGCCGAGAGTCGGATTCGAGCCTAATTGGTTGCGTCTGACGCGCAATTCCACGACGACTTTTGCCCGCAGCAAACGAAGAGGAAGCTGGACGACGCGACGAAGCGGCTGGAGTACTTGTACGACAAACTCCGAGAACAGACGGTGCGTGTTCCCAACCCCCGCTGTGTGTGTGTCTGTGCGCGCGAGTTGGGGAGCGGGAGTCTCGCAGTTAGCGCGCTGCGCCACAAACTCGGCGGTCCGTGTTCGATTCCTGCTCACGGCTGACACCAGTGACTATTATCGGAACCTGTCCTGGGCCTCGCCGAGGTCGACTCGGGCTCAAATGAGTACCTGGTGCGGTACGTAAATATCGCTTCTAGGGAGACAAAGGTGGCCGAGCGTAGTGCTGGCCGTTCACCCCCTCTCGTGCTGTGCCGGCCTTCATAGGTGCTCGCTTAACAGCACTTGCCCCAACAGTCTGTTAAGGCTACATGGGGGGGGTTTATCTTTGTGCGAGTTGGAAGCTGCAGTTGTAGGACACATCACCAGCCCATCATCTTCTCCACTCATGAATTTTTTCTCCCCGAGCCGTAACTATCTCTTTACGGTCTCGCAAACAATCAACTTTGCACCTGCACATGAGCTCATTTCATATCACCATCTCCCCAGTGAACGGTCTTTAGGGCACATAGATAGACAATAAAATAATAAAATAATTTTTTTTATAATACATTTAAAATAATAAAAGCAAAAATCCCACGACGTTTCAATCACAACACAAGCGGGCTTCACCAGGCGGAGAGAAAAGAGGGGGGAAGCCTGCACGTGCAGCTGCTTGTGTACGGGTTTCCCAAGTGAGTGGGCGGGGGAGGAGAGCTGGGAGGAGGAGAGCTGCGTGGTGCAACCGAAGCGTCGTGGGTTTTTTGCTTTAATTATTTTTTATTTTCTATCTCCGTGACTTTACCTGAAAGAACCAAGAACATGAATTCCTGCAGTCACGAAAGTTTTAAGTCAAAAGTTCTCTAGGGCGTGTTCCCTCCTTTGGCCGCCAGTCAATTGTTCGTCTTGACCCCCTCCCCCCCTCAGACCTTCATCCCGTACGGTGCGTGAAATTCCACGTGGTTACGGCAGGGACTTTTCTTTCCATAGAGCAATTATTTTCTACAAAGGGGTTGAAACCCCACGGGGATGCTGTTGTGGTGGTGAAGTCATCGGCGACTGGGGCGCTGAGGCTGTGGTCAGGCTGCACTTGAGAATGGCGGGCGGCTGCCTGGATTCGAACCCAGGTTTTCTCAACGGTGGCCGCTCAGCGCTCTGACCTCCTTGAAACAGCCGGCCACCTCTAACAATCCTCCATTCTACAAACTAAACTATCTAGCCAGGGGAGGCAGGGTGATGGGGGTCGTGGAGTCTTGCGCAGATGCCAGATGTTACTTCTGTGTGTGTGTGTGTTTATACTATACCAAAATAAAACTATTTAATTTCACCAAGTAAGGCCCACTGAGCTACTATGTAGCTCTTTTTCAGAAATGACCTGACCGCAATGATAGCCTAATGAAGTGGCTTATCGTGTGGAAATTTATAGCTGCCAAATATTGTAAATGCACGTTACTAAATGTTCAGGGAAAAACCGAAGGACCCGGAGAGAAATCCACGCGATCACGGAGAGACATGCAAACTCCAATTACACAACAGGCATCAGTCGGGATCGAACCCACGACCTCCTCGCCACCGCAGCGCCCAGATTGAGGGGGCTATACGGACACGACACGGACTGGAGAAGAAGTGGACTGATGTGGTACGGGAGGATGTGGAGCTGAGTGAACTTGCCGAAGACTGTATTTCAGGCGAGGTAGTTAACATCTCGCCACCGTGGCGCCCGCGTATTCTAATACGTCCATCTTTGTTCCCCCCCATCCCCGCGTGGTCTCGCCACAGCTGTCCCCGCACATCCTGGCGGGCCTGCACGAGATCGCGCGGCGCGTGGAGGCGCGCGACTACCCGCAGGGCCTGGCCGTGCACACGCAGGTGGTGAGCAGCAGCAACTTCAGCGAGATCTCCGCCTTCATGCCCGTGCTCAAGGTTGTCGTGACCATCGCCGGCAAGCTCAACATTTAGGCGGCCTTGGGGGGGACGCCAGAGGATCGGGGCCCCCCCCCCCACGGCCTCGCCCACCAGGCCGGATCTCAACGCTCTCCCCGACCCTAGCCGGGAGGTCGCCGCCGCTCGCTCCCATCTGTGGCCAGAACAACGTAGCCCGACCGTCTCGGTATCTGCTCAACGTGCGTGTGACCGGCGTGCGGTAGTCTTTACGGCTGTCGTAGTTTGTGCGTGCTTGTGAGCGTGCTTGTGAGCGTGCCTGTGTGCGTGCTTGTGAGCGTGCCTGTGTGCGTGCCTGTGTGCGTGCGGTTGGTTTTGCAACAGTTTAGCCATGTCGGTGTCTGCTCTCACCGCCTGCTTGGAACGAGTTATCTGCGAAGGTCTGACCAGTTTGCGGCCAGCTCATTTGGTCTTTTAATCTCCACACCAGTCCCGGACCTGCTCAAGTTCCACGTGGCCAGTTTCAGTGCCTCTAACCAGCTCGACGAGCAGTGTAGGCCATCACCATTACGGTGGGGCTAGCAGCTGTGTGATCAAGGCCAACATCTTTGCATTCAAGTTACCAAACTTCCACGTGTACATAAAAAAAAAAGAAACGCTTATATTTATGAAATCTACCATTGCGGGTAAACGGACGGTGTTTTTGATTCCACCCTCGTGCACGGCAGCGTTTGGTGTAATGGCAGTCAGCGGTTGGAGCAGACAGGCACCACCTCACCTGGTGGAAATTAATGTTGGTCATTTTAGTTTTTTTTTCTCTGCACGAGTAGTTGCCTTGCCCGGCTGTCACCTTGTGAGTGCCGCTTGTCTGGCTGCGGTCTGTCTCGTGGCCAGCTTGGCAGAGATCCATGTGGCTGGCTGCTGATGAGAGCAGCCCCTGTTCATCGCTCCCTCCCTCCCTGCCTCCCTCCCTCCCCTCCCTGCCTCCCTCCCGTCACACCCAGTTGCTTTCTCCCCCATTGCCCAGCATTCCTCGTCGTCACTCCCCGACTCCAGTGTGCAATTAGGTGGTGGTAGACAAAAACCCAATTGCACTCCACATACACACACACACATACACACACACATACATACACACACACACATACACACACACACATACACACACACACATACACACACATACACACCCACATACACACATATACACACACATACACACACATACACACACATACACACACATACACACACACATACATACACACACATACACACATACACACATATACACACATACACACACACAAAGACAAAGACCCCACGTATAGCCTCAACAGACTGTTGGGGCAAGTGCTGTTAGCGAGTAGCACATCTGAAGGCCGACACTGCGGACGAGGGGGCGGGTGGCCAGCACCACGCCCGGCCGCATGCGTCTCCTGAGTGGCGATGTTTACACATCACACCAGGTACTAACATAAGGCTGAGTCGACTTAGGGGGAGGCCATGTCTATTCAGATAATCACCAATGTTAGCCATGGTGCCCTGGTAACTAGCCACCGCGGCACTGCGGTGGCTAGGAGATGTTAACTCCCTCGCCTGGTATGCAGGAGGTCGTGGGTTCGATCCTGACTCTTGACACTTTTATATTTGGAGTTTGCATGTCTCTCTCTCCCCAGTGGTCACATGGATTTTTCTCCGGGTCCTCCGGATTTTCCCTCCACATTTAGAAACATGCATTTAAGAGTATTTGGCTATTATAATTTTTCACACGATAAGCCAATTTGTTGAGCTATCATTTGTAACCCGGGTCACTTCTTAAAAAGAGCTATACAGCTCTGTGGGCCTTACCTGCAAAAAATAAAAGTAGGAATAAAACGTGGGTCGCTGAGTTCGTAGCGCAGTGCACCAACCACTACACTCTCGCACCCCACACACACGCACTCAACAGCGTGCATGCACGTGTGTACGCTGGCACAGGTGTTAACATGTGTTTGCACGTGTACACAGATATGCACACTCGCGCATGCACACGCATGTGTACGCACACGTGCACCCACACACGGACATCACAAGATGATTTTATGTGTCTACTCAGTAGCTGTGTGTCCAGCAACCGTAAGCCAAATTTTATTTACCTCCAAATACCTTGGTTTATTGGTTGACGAATGAAGATGTGATAGAAATATAATAAAACGATTGTGAACATTTAAAATAAATGCTTTTGACAGCGTTGAGAAAATAAAACTGTAGTCGATCACGTAAATGTCGAGATGGTCTAAATTAGGGCGACGTTGCCGCTGTACCGTCGGCATTTGCCGCTGTTGGGGACGGCTGGCGGCAAGCGTCCACTCAGGCCCCGGTCGGCGTGGGTTTTTATTCAGCGACAGCTTTTGAAATGAAGTTTCCTTGGGGTAAAGTGCGGTGGCGGTGGCGGCGGCGGCGGCGGCGGCAGTGTTAATTAGCAAAAGCAGCGTGGACCAAGGTCTCTTAGGGACCGCCGATTGTACTGCTCGTCTTGCGCAATATTAGCACTGTGCTGTGTTTTATGAGATGATGAACATGGACAGGAAAAAACAACGTGACGGGGCTGCCTTGCGTTCTGTTTTCTTGGTGCGTTGCGTGTCTGTCCGTCCGTCCCAGAGCTCCTCTTCGGCAAGGGAAGTCCCACAATTCAGCCTCGGTTGCCTGTGTTGTTTATTTAATGTCAAGCCCGCGGTACTGTCGACCCAATGCAGGTCACTTGCGGGCTCCCTCGTGCCGTATTGTTCGTGGGGGGGTTGATTGACCGTGCAGCATCACACTGGCGAGTGCGGCTTGGTAAAGGCCAGGACCCAAGAACCGGTTCGGATATCACTCGCCACTGATGCAAACGGTGGCCGGGAATCCAAACTCTGTTCGCTCGGATCCGTAGCTCCGAATAGCTCGGTCGGCACTCGCCCCACGTGTTTAACACGAGCACATTTGACGCTCGTGCCAAATGCCCCAAAAGTTAAATGAAAGAATCAAAACATTCCACTGCTACATCTCGGTCGAGGTTATTGGCATGCGGTCCTCATCTGGTTTAAGGCTCGAGATATGAAGGTAACCCCCATGGGGGACGAAGTCGTTTGATAAATCAGAAATGGCACTGCTCGGCACGTGCAAAGGCCTGTCCAGTAATAGTTGACGTTGGGCAATTCCGTACAATCTTGTGCATTTCTTTTTCTTGATCAGGTTAGTCATCCAAATTCGGCGTCCTGTATGTGTATCACTGTGACTCCTATTAAACCAAGTGACTCCATATTAATCTTTTATCAGTTAGCAGCTGGCACATGTTCGTTAGGGATAGGTTACCGTGCACTGATTGGGTAATATATTCCTTGGCAATGACCTCCAACATAGAATGGGTTTTCACATTAAATACGAATGCTCAAGTCCAGGTAATACCCGACTTGTTCTAAGGCGGCGTTCTTCATTGCAATGCCCGCAGGCCACTGGCGGCCCCTGGTGGCCTTCATTGCGGCCCCCGACACACAGAGTGACGACACCTCTTGCAGGCGGTGTGGCGGCTCTCACACTGACGATGTCTTATCGGCGAAAGTGGCCCCCTCCAAAAATGAGTGAAGGAATCCCCGGAGTCCTGGTCAACGTCGAGAGGTCATCAAAGTGGATGCTGTTGATCCCACCACACCACGTCACCACATCACCACATCACCACATCACCACGTCACCACGTCACCACATCACCACGTCACCACATCACCACATCACCACGTCACCACATCACCACGTCACCACATCACCACATCACCACATCACCACGTCACCACGTCACCACATCACCACGTCACCACATCACCACATCACCACCGCTTCTACGGGATCGGCGCCTGCTCTGGTCGACCTCCGTAGTGGTCGGCCGCTGTCGTGGTCGATCCCCTGACTCCCGAGCTGCCATGCTTTCACTCGTCGCCAAAGCCGCTGCCGTCTGACTTGAGATCTTCCCATTGGTCCCTGACCACTGAGGGTCACTCCATTGCCCGTCTCGTGAGCTGTCGTCCTCCACCCTGCACACGTGCCCCACCCAGCACCACCACCTCTCCCGATTGCACCGTCCAAGTAATTGGAGTCATAGGGTCCGTTTGTATTCAAGAAATCAGAGACAAGAGTTTTAAACTGCAAAAATATTGTACTTCAAAAAACATCACTGCAACAACCACAACTAGTAAACTATACAGTAGTGAATGAATAAAAACATATGTAAAGCTTTTGTACGGGAAAGACCTTACATGAGAATGAGGTTAAAAGGCTCTCGGTCCGGTCAGTAACCGTTCAATGTAAACTTATGGGACAGGAAAAGTACAGCATAAATTATTAAACCGACAATCTATGAATTGCTAACCACCACAGAATAATAATACTGGAGCAAATTAAAAAGTCACTCTTACGCTCGCACATCAATCATATACGTTTGGTGCGAAAGGCACAAAGTTAATGGCTACACGTGAAACAAAAGCACCGAGACTCGCATGCGCTATTTAGAACCATCCTTTCTGTTGACCAATCACTGGCTCGGTCCCCTTGGGACGTCTGCCACGTGAAGCGTTGACGTCGCAGCGTCTCAAAAGGACATGGGCGTCTCTTGTGTTGGCGACCCTGAACCAGCGATTTCAATTCCACACATCTGGTGCTAAAGGACAGTGTCAACGTTCGCTAACGACCGTGCTCAGTGGTACGCGCCGATTCGCAAAGGGATCCTAAAGCCACAAGCTCGAATATATGCAGAGTGCTTCAAAAACATGTGAACACTTCTGAGAACTTGCGACAATAACGCAATAAATCTGCCTCCAGGCTCTGGAGACCACCTGGAGAAGATTCCAGGCACGCGTTGACAACGATGGCGAACAAGTGGAGGCTCTTGACTTTTTAAAGCGATTAACATACATTTGTTATCATGTTACAGTGTCTTATCCGTTCTTTTTCCATTAAAAACGATATTCCCATATAATTTAGACTTAACTTACATATTCTTGGTTCTTTGGGTAAAGTCACGAAGATGGAAAACAAATCAAAATTAAATGCAAAAACGTCACTGCAACAACCACAACTAGTAAACTTTACAATAGTGAATGAATAAAAAATGTTTAAAGCTTTCCTACGTTTTCTATCTACGTGACTTTACCGAAAGAACCACGAATATGAGTCCCATATAAGTTAACATTTTATTGAAGCACCCTGTTTATTTGCACTACCAGCTGTTGATTTGTCCAGGTAGTGCTTTCGTAAGAGTGCTTAACCTCAGAATTGGAGGGTTACAATTTCAAATTCTGGTTGGAGTTCAACCCGACTCATTTTCACCATGGGCTTGATGAAATGAGTTATCACTGTGGGATGCCATTGGTAGTTGTTGCATCTACAGACTAGCGCCTACCACGGGAATGTGGGTTTCTTTCACCAATGCCTCGTTGAGACAAGTTGTTTGAACACTTGCCAAGGCGAACAAAACATTTGACACGGCCCATGTTAAAGGCAGAGCAATAGCCATGAAGGTGGCAATTGACGAGGCACATGCGGAGTTTGCCTGGTGGCTGTTTTCCCAGCCAATTCCGTGCCCGTAATTAAAATGCCAATATCACATTTTCACCGAGTGTCAAATGCCCGTTGGCGATTTTGGCCCTGTTCCGACTGATGGATGTCGGGTCCTGTTTTTCTTATAAGACAATTTCAATAAAAAAATGTTTTAACTCAAAAGTTGGACAATGATGCTGCTTGCCCACGCGAAAATGTGTTATTTTCTTGGAATTTACAATTGGCTTCTCAAAAGGCAGCGATGCCTCTTTGTGAGTATTCACACCGCACGAGTTAACAACAGCCCAGGGTTTAACTCCTGACATCAGTTCCTCACATCCAAACCTGGTATAGGTTTTTCAAGGTTGACTTGGCTTAAAATGAGTACTCGGTGCAGTGTGACCACCATACTCGTTCATGTGTCATAATGGCAAGACTTTGAAAAATAATACAACTCAAGCAAAAGCAAAGGCAACATTTAAAAACACACACCGATATCAACCACTGGTGGCTTCCTACAAAGTAACGCTCAGTTTGATTAACCTCGTAAGAACGATGAGCGTGGAGTCCACGGCGGAATGATGATGTGTCTACACGTTCCCAGCAACTCGCCCGAATTGAGCCGCTTGGTGGGACTTGGCATTCAACAGTCATCCATCCGTGTTGTAGAGAATGTGTCCTCCCATCACGGATAAAGTGGAATCTCCACCACGGGCTCAAGGACCAACAAAACGTACATCGCCCCAGTGCTTGTTGTGAGTGGCATCATTGTAACTTCCTGACGTATCGGTTCATTGCCTGGCCTTTCTCATGAAGTCTTGTTTGCTACGGCCTGCGAGGCCGCGTTGGGCTTCCTGTTGCGACCCCTCTGCTGCTGCTGCTGCTGCTGCCGTGCGCGTAGCCTCTTCTTTCCGGGCGCCCTGCCCGCAGCCTCGGGCCGCCCGCACCGGAACTTGCTGTGCACGCTGGTGCACTGCTGGCACGACACGCGGCAGCACCACGTGAAGGAGCAGTTGCAGGGGCTGGTGACCCTGACGCGCCGCTCCAGCACGCGCAGCCCGCACGCCGTGCACAGCCGCTCGCAGCTGTCGTCCGCGCCAGCGCCGTCGGCGCCGCCGCTCCCGCGCCGGCACTCGCGTCCCAGCGTGCCCGGCGCGCCCAGCGATTCGTTGCGCCGGCAGTAGTCGGGCGAGTCCTCCAGGAAGGCCAGGCCGTCGGGCTCCAGCAGGCGCAGGGCATCCTGGGCGGCGGCGGCGACGGCGGCGGCGTGCGGCGAGCGGTGCGACGCCACCGGGCCGGCTCGCGCTCCGTTGCCGCCGTCGGCCTCGCGGGGGCCTCCGGCGGCGGCTCCGTGCGTGGCGACGACGGCGCTGGCGCTGTTGGCGGCACGGAGGAGGTCGAGGCGCGCGGCGCGGCGGTAGCGCTCCTTGAGGTGGGCGCCGACGCGGCTCAGCTCGGAGAGCTGCTGCCAGCACGTCTGCAGGGTGCAGCTGCCCGACACGCCGTGGCACTTGCACACGTGGCCCATGGTGGCCCGCACGGCCTGTGTGTGCGCACGCACGCACGCACAATTCTCGTCAAGGAGCATAAAAGCATCACATTGCATTTCCTGTTATTAGTTTTCTGACGTCCTTGAGCTATTTCAAGAAATTTCTACGAACAACCAAATCACTTTCGTATTCGGGAAGTGTGTTTTTAAATCAACAAGTACAATCATTGTTAAAAACAAGAAGGGTACAGCTCACCAAAGTACAATCACCCTTTAGTGAGTTTTTAACAATGGGTTCCCACCCCCACCCCGTGACCGTTTGTTTATCTCTGGTGGGATCCTGGCATTCAAACCCTGGCCCTCAGCTGTGCCAGCCGGGCACCCTGTCGGGAGTTTGGCGCTCCCCCCACCCCACCCCCTGTGATGTTTCCTCTGTTGGCCTCCTGATGGGGCGGGGATATCATAGCTCATCCCGTGGTGTCGTGGGGGTCAGGCCAGGGTGAGCGACGGTGGCCTTTTACCTGCCCATCAAACCGTGCCACTGCTTCCTACCGCTTAGCCTCTTCTGCCAGTCCATCTGGCCAGGGGTGGCAGGGTGGGGGGTCTCACGGAGTGCAGACACCAGATGTGACTCCTGCGTGTGTGTGTGTTATTAAAGTATACAAACTTAAACTTATTTTATTTTAACAGGTAAGGCCAACTGAGCTATGTAGCTCTTTTTTAGAAGCGACCTGGCCGTAAATGGTATCCCAACGAAGAGCCTTTTGGTGCGGAAGTGTATAGCAGCCAAAGACTCCAAACGCACGTCCTAAATGTGGAAGAAAACACTGGAGGACCCGGAGAAATATCCACGTGACCACGGGGAGAGAGAGAGGGAGAGACACGCAAACTCCAAATATACAGCAGGCGTCAGGGTTGGCATCAATCAAACCCACGACCCCCTGTATACCAGGCGAGGTAGTTAACGTCTCACCACCATTATCGGTTTATCCACTGCTTTAAGATTCCTAGCCACCTGCGACGGGCGATATCACAAGAGGTCGTGGGCCTCCCCTAGATCGACTCGGCCTTAAATGAGTACTTGGTGGGGTGTGTCAACAACTGCACTGAGACCACACAGGCGGACGGGCAAGATGCTGGCCACACCACCCTGTTGCTTGCTGATCCGGCCTTACCTGGTGCGCACTAACAGCCCTTGTTCTAGAAGTCTATAGAACTTACAATGGGACATTTTATTTTAAATCTTTTCAGCAACGTTAACGCCAGAATCCATTATTGGAGACCAGGGCTCATAGAGGCAGATCAAAGTAGCTATGAAATTAAAGAAAGTAATTGTTAATACTTGAGGCTTATAGACACAGACACACGAAGGCACCGATGGAACACAATATACGGGTTAACGTCAAGAAGCAAAGGTCAGAGAGACAGATGAGCGACCAACGGCATTTGTGAAGTCCATCATTCCAGTCCAGTCTTGCAAATGAGACCGCACAATCTGCCAATTTCTCACCTGGTCTCAACAAAATTAACTTGAAACTTGAATGCCTGAGGTTCAAAAGGCAGAATTAAGATGAAGTTAAAATACAGTGCGCCACGGTGGCTAGGAGATGTTAACTACCTCGCCTGGTACACAGGAGGTGGTGGGTATATTTGGAGTTTGCGTGTTCTCCCCATAGTGGCGTGGATTTTTCTCCGGGTCCTCCGGTTTCCCTTCCACATTTAGAAACACGCGTTTAGAGTATTTAGCTGCTATAAATCTCCACGTGATAAGCCGTTTTATTGAGCTGTCACTTGTGGGCAGGTCGCTTCTGAATAAAGAGCTACACAGCTCAGTGGGCCTTACCTGGTAGAATAAAATAAATGGTTAAAGAGTAACGATTTAAATCGAATCGTTAAAGAGTAGTTGTATGCGATTGAAGTGTTGATGCCAGACTTGGACTGGATTCTGAAAAAAACCGACGCCCTCCCAGTTTGACACAGATCTCCCCCCGGCGCAGAGTTAATTCCAAGCGACGGCTTTAGTCGGCGGCCTGCGGAGAGAGTGACTTCTTGAACTCCCGGCCGCAGCGGAGTTTGCGCTCCAAGCCTCCGTTTATTTACATTAAAACCCACGTGCAGTTTTGTTTGTTTCCAATTAAAAACAAAAACATTCTCAAAAAAAACTTTTTACGCCTAGACCCCCCAAACCCCCCCCCAAACCCCCTCCCCCCACCCTCCAAATGTGACTACAGCTGCAACTCAGCAGGGTACAAATTGAATCTTAGCTCCTAATTAAAAATGTTTTCTTTTATTTTCCGTCCTGTTGGAAAGACTTCCCATTGAGACCCAAACATCCCCCCCACCCAGAGTTTGCGTGAATCGTGGTGAGTGGGTTGATGCAGAGGTGAGGATGTGTGGCTGAAGCGAGTGTGAGTAGCAGGTGTGCATGTCTTTGTGTTTCTGTGTGCGTGTGGGGAGCGGTGGTCGACCACTACGGAGGTCGACCAAGGCGGCCGGGAATAGTGTTGGCCGCTCACCCCCTCGTGTGCCGTGCCGGCCTTCATAGGTGCTCGCCAACAGCACTTGCCCCGACAATCTGCTACGGGCTATACGGGGGATCTTTGCTTGTGTCCTTGTTGGGCTTCTATCGCGCCATACGTAGCCAACCGCGTATGTGGGATTTGGGCCTGAAATATAATTGACGCAGAGTGTTGTGGGATGTTGTGACCATGAATAACGCCATGTAAAATGAAAGTCCAGTCGTCCCTCGGTGAACAGTGACATTGGTTAGCGGTTATTCGGTTAACGCTTCGCCTCCCGCACGACCCCGTGGTTTCGACGAACGTGTTCACGTGATGCACGCGGGCGCCGATTTGGACCAATCCGAGCGCTCGTCAACGGGGCTGAGCCATGGCCTCAGCCAATCGGCGACGCCCATTTATGAGCGTTGAGACCTCGACTGCCTTTGTTAACGTTGATTTAACTTGTAGCAGGCTTTCGCAACCAATATTATGCATAATAGTGCAGTGTTTTGGGTTAGATCGCGTAAATATAAATGTGTCGTAAAACCCACCACCACCCGACACAGCCAGCCAGTCAGGTTTGTCACGTAAACAGAACGTGGCCAATTTGTTACGAATTCAGCACAGTGGTGTGTTGTATAGTAGTGTATAGTGTACAGTGGCGGCTCGTCAATAGAGGGCGCAGGGGCGCCGCCCCCATCAATATTCCAGAAATATACATATACAAAATTTATATAAAAATACATAAATAAAATCTTTTTTTCATACGATGTGCCGGCTGGTAGTAAGAAAAGCATCAGCATTTAATAAAAACTGGCTTTAATCGGTCAACTATTTTCTATGTTTTTCAATGTGTTTTATGCGGGGCGCCGGACAAATGGATGTCTATGTGAGACTTTACATTTTCGGACAGCATGTGACCTGAAGCTGGTCTCTAATTGGTTTCTTAAAGATTCTCCTCGGGGCGCAAGTCGTTGCGTCCCTGGCCAATCAGAATTGGATACATGTTATTTTATCCAATCTGATTGGTTCTCGTCACCTGTCATTCAAATTTACGCTGTAGGCCACTACTGCGAGTGCGAAGGCGACACCACTTTGACACTTGCTAGGCTGATCAAATTTTTTGTGTAAACAATGGCAGCAGTTCATCCAAATTCTGTAATTTATTTACAAAAAAACCCTTTCACAAGGCTTTCGCTGGAAGAAATAAAAAAGATAAAGGATCTCGGACCGGACCAACCCGATTTACAAATCCAGCAGCAGGCCAGTGACAGAGGACGAAGCTACACACGAAGCTTCACCCGCGCTTGTTATGAGAAACGGAGGTGGCTGGCTGGATGTGATGTTAGCAATTCTCTTTTTTGTTTTCCCTGTCTTTTATTTCAAAGTGTCGGCACTGAAGTTTTGTGGACAACGACGGGGGTAAGAGACCTCAAACATCTCTCTGACAAATGCAAACGTCATGAAAGTAGCCGCAGCCATATTGATAATAGCATGAAACTAACGTTTTTATGTTCAAGTAGGAAACATGCTTTTTGGTACTTTGGTCTGAAATGTATATAAAAGAGAAACATTTATGTTCAAGTAGGAAACATGCTTTTTGGTACTTTGGTCTGAAATGTATATAAAAGAGAAACATTTATGTTCAAGTAGGAAACATGCTTTTTGGTACTTCTTTTGGTCTGAAATGTAAATAAAGATCATCAAAATTTATATTCAAGTAGTCAAAATGGCTTTTGGTACTGCTTTATATTTATTTGCCCCCCTCAATAAAATTTAAAAAATGCGCCCCTCCAAAAATAAATATCACCAGCCGCCACTGATAGTGTAGTGTAGTAGTGTATAGTGTAGTAGTGTATAGTGTATAGTGTAGTAGTGTATAGTGTAGTGTAGTAGTGTATAGTGTAGTGTAGTAGTGTATAGTAGTGTAGTAGTGTACAGTGTAGTGTAGTAGTGTATAGTGTAGTGTATAGTGTAGTAGTGTATAGTGTAGTAGTGTATAGTGTAGTAGTGTATAGTGTAGTGTAGTAGTGTATAGTGTAGTGTATAGTGTAGTAGTGTATAGTGTAGTAGTGAATTTCTTTTGCACCGTATGTAGCCAGAGATGCGGAGGAAGGACAACAAACTGAACACACAAAGCAGTTCTAAAGAAGAGAGTTGTCAATCTCGACGATGATTTAAAAGTGCGTAGTTCTAGCGGCCTCCTAGTATCGGAAGGAGAGAGCGTTCCAGACGGCCGCAGAAGCGCATCCGAAAGCGCCGCGCGATGTTCGACGGACATAGCCAAAAGCCGCCGCCGCCGCGAGGATAACCGCGGTTTCGCGCGAACAGCGGCGAGCGTGTTGAGGCAGGCGCAAGGCTGCGGCGAGCGGGCAAGCGGGAGTCTCGCCCGCCCCGACGGACAGTCGGTCGTGGCGGAGTCTCACCGCGTGGCCGGCCTCGAAGTTGTGCCGGTTGACGGCCGCGCGGGGGTCGAGCTCCGCCGCCTCGACGGAGTCGGCGAGCTGCTGGGCGACGCGCTGCCCGTAGAGCACGTTGTCGCTGCAGCCGCCCCACACCCAGCCCTCGCCTGCTGGGGCGCGGCAGGAGCAGGAGCACGCGTGCGTCAGCAACGGTTCACCGCACTCACCACACTCACCATACTCACCGCCCTCACCACACTCACCCCACTCACCACACTCACCACACTCACTGCCCTCACCACACTCACTACACTTACCACACTCACCACACTCACCGCCCTTACCACACTCACCCCACTCACCACACTCACCACGCTCACCACGCTTACCGTCCTCACCACGCTCATCACACTCACCACACTCACCGCCCTCACCGCCCTCACCGCACTCACCACCCTCACCACCCTCACCGCCCTCACCGCACTCACCGCACTCACCACCCTCACCGCCCTCACCGCCCTCACCGCACTCACCCCACTCACCACACTCACCCCACTCACCACACTCACCCCACTCACCACCCTCACCA
This sequence comes from Lethenteron reissneri, assembly GCF_015708825.2. NCBI lineage: Eukaryota > Metazoa > Chordata > Hyperoartia > Petromyzontiformes > Petromyzontidae > Lethenteron > Lethenteron reissneri. Next base: position 10,632,433 of record NC_083825.1, on the reverse strand, counting down.
CACTCACCGCCCTCACCGCACTCACCGCCCTCACCGCACTCACCGCCCTCACCACACTTACCACACTCACCGCCCTCAACCCACTCACCACACTCACCGCCCTCACCACACTCACCGCCCTCACCGCCCTCACCACACTCACCGCCCTCACCACACTCACCACACTCACCACACTTACCACACTCACCGCACTCACCGCCATCACCACACTCACCACACTCACCGCCCTCACCACCATCACCGCCATCACCACACTCACCGCCCTCACCACACTCACCGCACTCAACACACTCACCACACTCACCGCCCTCACCGCATTCACCGCCCTCACCGCCCTCACCACACTCACCGCCCTCACCACACTCACCGCACTCACCGCTCTCACCACGCTCACCGCCCTCACCACACTCACCGCCCTCACCTCGCTCACCGCCCTCACCACACTCACCACACTCACCGCCCTCACCACGCTCACCGCCCTCACCACACTCACCACACTCACCACACTCACCGCTCTCACTGCCCTCACCGCCCTCACCACACTCACCGCCCTCACCACGCTCACCGCCCTCACCACGCTCACCGCCCTCACCACCCTCACCGCCCTCACCACGCTCACCGCCCTCACTACGCTCACCGCCCTCACCACCCTCACCGCCCTCACCACGCTCACCGCCCTCACCACGCTCACTGCCCTCACCACACTCACCGCCCTCACCACGCTCACCGCCCTCACCACCCTCACCACCCTCACCACGCTCACCGCCCTCACCACGCTCACCGCCCTCACCACACTCACCGCCCTCACCACGCTCACCGCCCTCACCACCCTCACCACACTCACCGCTCTCACCACACTCACCGCCCTCACCGCGCTCGCCGTTCTTGCTGTCGTCACAGCCGCACTCGCTGGCGAAGTCGCCGGCGCTGCAGTTGCGCGCCAGCGTGTGCACCACCCCCGCCGCGCTCACGGCGTGGACGAACGCGGCCTCGCGGGTCGCTGCGCGCACACACGAGGCACAGGGGCAAAGGTCACCCGTGTAGCCTTCAACAAGACTTGGGGCAAGGGCTCTTCGCTAGCCAGGGCCGGCCACGTCACGCGCGGCCGCCTTTGTCTCCCCGGTGATGTTTACGCACCGTACTCGTTCAAGGCTGGGTCCACCTAGGAGAGATTCCCAGGACCGGGTTCAACTATTCACCACTGCCATTGGTCGTGAGGGTGAATCGACCTCGGGTCGCGCAGGGCACTAACTGCTGCACTGCGGGTCTCCCCGCTGCATGTGAAGACAAATTCACACCCACTCCTCGATGGACCAGGATGAGTCACATTTGCAAGAGAGTGACCGAGGTTGACCAAATAAAAAACTAAACTAAAACAAATATAATTTACAGCAAAGCGAATAGAAATCAGGGCAAAAGCAACCGTGTCACACGAGAAATGAAAAATAACGCACACACGACATCAGTCAAGTAGTAAGCCTCTCCCCTGAGAGCAGATTATATTTAGACCGATGACAATTAAGCTACAAAAACATTAAATAGAGGTCGATCATTATGGTAACATGTAAAGAGACAAGGAGGAGACGTGTCAAACACAAGGACATACGTGAAACGTGTCCAATGTGATTAACAACACGTGTACGGACACGTGTATTCACACACGCGTGCTAATTCGCATGTGGTCATTCACACGCACACACAATCTTCATTCACAAAAAAAACGAAATTCCTCCACGTGTAGCCTTAACAAGCTGTTGGGGCAAGTGCAGTTAGCGAGCACCTATGAAGGCCGACACGATGCAGGATGGGGTGGGCGGCCAGCACCACGCCCAGCCGCCTTTGTCTCCCCAATGCTGATGTTTACACTCCACACCAGGTACTCATTGAAGGCTGAGTCAACCTAGTGGAGGCCCAGTACCAGTTCAGATATTCGTCACTGACGTCGGGCATTAGCAGAAGTCATACGCGGGTCGCTGGGTTCGTAGCGCAGCGAGCTAAACCACTCCGCAACCATGCCCCTTCGTTCATTCACACAACACGCAACACGCAACACGCGAACAGACTGTAGGGGCAAGTGCTTTTAGCGAGCACCTATGAAGGCCGGCACGGCACACGAGGGGTGGGTGGCCAGCACCACGCCCGGCCGCCTTTGTCTCCCCAGTGGCGATATATACACACCGCACCAAGTACCCATTTGTAGCTGAGTCGACCTAGGAGAGGCCCAAGGACCGGTTCAGATAATCGTTACTGATGTTGGCCGTGAGCAGGAATCTAACTCTGGTCGCCGGGTTCGTAGCGCAGCGCGCTAACCGCTACACCACCGCTCCCCACCGTACACACAACACACTCATTCACACACTCGCATGTGTGAATCCACGCACGCAGACACACGCGTTCATTCACACGATGACGCACGCGGGATGTCCACTCGGCCTCCGACACGTCTCTGTGCTACATCAACGTCGCGTGCCCAGGCCACGCGACGTTGATTTCCCCACCAATCCTGAGCCGTCAGGAGCCATCTCCCAGCATACGTTGAGCTATCGGGCAGCGCTCGTCTGTGCTGGTGGCCCTGGGGGAGTTGCTGGAAATTCCACATTCCTATGACGGACACCTGTTTCTTCACAGAACGATCACGTTGTAGTAAAAAAATTAAAAGAAATACTATCTCATTTTGTGTTGAACTGGGACCCTCAAAAGCAAAAATACACGGTCCATACCATGTAGGATAGGAGGTTCACCAGCACTGATTCAAGCAAGCCTGACTCTGCTGATAATACGCACTCCCAGAAGGCCGTGCGGCTGATGGATTGTGTAAAACTTTACATTTTTACGTGGAGATGGACAATGTGGAGACATTGTCTCTTTATTCAGTTACTCGATGTAAGTACGCGTTTAATCCTTCAGCCAATGAGATTGTCAGATTAATATTTCCTAGGAGTGGCGGGGGACTCAGAGAATTCATAACAGCCATTAGTGATGAGGATGTAGGTGTGTGTACGAATGAGTGATTGAGTGTGTGCGTGAGTAAATGAGCAAGTGTGTTTGTGAGTGTATATGTGTGTAATGTGTGTGATGAGTGGATGAGTGTGTAGTATGTTTGCATGCTACTGGGCAGTCGGAGGCAGTCACGCTCCAGCAACATGCGGAGGGCAGAGGAGCGACGCTCACAACAAAGAGCGGAGCGCCGGGCGGATAATATTCAGCAAGTTGGCACAGTAGGGGATACGGCTGGTGCATCGACCGGTCATCTCAGTCAGCCAACCCATAGCACCTGGGTCTGTCCCGAGACCCTCCTGTCAGCGAGCTTTTGACACTTCACGTAGCCTCAAAGTGCACGTGGCCTGGCACGGGCGCGGTGGTGACGTCACCGTCACTTAGTGGCGAATGGCGGCTGTGCTGTATTGGATGTTTGCATGAGGAGCGATAGTGGCACGGTTAGCCAACACTGGCGACGATTATCTGAACCGGTCCTGGGACCTCGAGGTCCTCTCAGCCTCAACTGAGTACCTGGTGTGGTGCGAAAACATCGCCACTGGGGAGACAAAGGCGGCCGGGCGTGGTTTCTGGCCACCCACCCTCTCGTATGCTGTTCTGGCCTTCATAGGTGCTCGCTAACAGCACTTGCCCCAACAGTCTGTTAAGGCTACACGGGGGATCTTTGTCTTTGCATCGGCAAGCGAGCGCGTGTGTGTACACGCGTGGGGGTGGGGAGTGGCCGTGTGGTGGCTCAGCGCACTGCCCTACGAACCCGGCGAACCGACTTCGATTCCCGCTCACGGCCAACATGAGTGAAGAATATTACAACCTGTCCTGGGCCTCCCGTAGGTTGACTCAGCATTAAAAACGAGTGCCCGCTCCACTAAGTGTTGGCACCGCCGTGTTCCGCCTCTTGGCATCTCCATCCGGCCATCTCTGTCCTCAATGACACCGATGAGTTAAGTGCGATTGTAATTGTACAATATAATTGTTTTTATTACGAGTTTTTTATATTCAAACCTGTAATTGTGGAATGCTTTGATGTTGGCTGCCAGCTGAGCCGGCTTTGAAAAAAAACCGCTTTCTAACTCAATGAAGGCTTTACTTGGGAAATCAACTTCTGAAATATGTTCAATGAGAGTAACCTAGTGCGCCGTTGAGTGATCATCACCACTGGGGAGACAAAGGCGGCCGGGGGGCGTGGTGCTGGCCTCCCGCCCCCACCGTGTGCCGTGTTGGCCTTCATAGGTGCCACTCGCTGACAGCACTTGCCCCGACTGCCTGTCCAAGGCCATAGGAGAGGGGTTGGTGGGTGGACAGGAGGGGAGTGGGTTGGTGGACAGGAGGGGAGTGGGTGGGTGGATAGGAGAGGGGCTGGTGGGTGTGTTCTGTGTACTCTGTGTGCTCTCTGTGCTCTGTGTGCTCTGTGTGCGTGAGAGTTCCGCACCGGCCCGCGTGGCCGCGTGCTGCACCGAGAGGCGGCCGCCTGCGTCTCCTCCTCCCCCTCCTCCTCCACCGCCGGCGCCGGCGGCGCGGCCGCAGTCCCAGCGCTCCCAGGCGAACTGCGCGGCGCACTCGTGCAGGCCGAGGCGCGCGCCCGCGGTCACGCTCTGCACCACGGAGGGCTGCACCTGGCGAGACGAAAGACAAAGATATCAAATCTCCCCCCCTCCCTGCCGCCGCCGCCGCGTGTCGCCTGCAACAGCCTGCAACAGCCTGCCGGGGCAAGTGCCGTCAGCGAGCTGCAGCGTCTCTGAAGGCCGGCACGGTGGCACACGATGGGGGGGTGGGTGGCCAGCACCACGCGCGGGTACTCGATTTGAGGCCGAGTCGAACTAGGGGAGGCCCGGCACCGATTCAGATAATCGTCACTGGTGTTGGCTGTGAACCCAGGTTGCCAGGTTCGCATATCTGTCAACCCCTTATCAGTGCCTACCTTGACTTAAAGCTTTCGTGACTGCAGGAATTCATATTCTTTGGGTCTTTCGGTAAAGTCACGTAGATAGAAAAAATAATAACACTAAAATAATAAAAATGAAGTGAATAAAAAACATTTTTTATTCACTTTATCTTGTTATAATTTTTTCTATCTACGTGACTTTACCAAAAGACCCAAAGAATACAGTGCCCTACCTTATTACAGACCAATTCAGACCTGATTGGTCACCCCGTGCCCCTTATACATCTCAACGTTCATCCTACAAAGTCCCGTCACAAGGGAGAAACACAAACAAACTTCGCCCGTATCAAAACGGCTGTGCACCGTGTGGACCTGAAAACTCAATTTCCCCGTACAAGAATACGGGGTAAGCCGCATGGGTTGACAGCTTTGGGTTCCCAGCGCAGCACGCTAACCCCCACACTACCGCTCCCCAAATCACCGATTCCTCTCACCAACAGCCCGCGTCTCTGAGCTCATCGGCCCCTCTACCCTCCACCTCACCAGCGCGGCATCACCACCATAGCCACCCCCATCCCCCGCCCGGGCCGCGTTACAGACAAGGGAATGTGAATGTAGAGAAAGAAGGTCGTTTGTGAGAATTGCACAGCGAGAGATAAAACATCGTAATGATTCTGTTGCGATGGAATGTTGACGTTGTATACGAAGGATGTGAGTTATATTTCCGCAACTTGATGTTGTCTGCCTTTGCTGCAGGGTTTAAACAACGAGCTTTATTTGAGGTTTGGGTTTGGCTTAGGGGAGGCACACACTATTTGGCTCTCGATCAATGGGAGATTTAAAAAATAATAACCCCAAACATTCAGTTAGCGCCTGCCAAGGCATGCAGCGTGGAGCGGTGTCGTTATAAACCCTGGTGAACTGGCGCGTACAATTCAGAATGTGTCTTGATACTGGAGGAATCCGATGAGCTATGAAGATCTTTTTCACAGACGTCCAATAATTCGTGTGATCTGTCCTCTTCCGGAAAAAAAACCCATCGCGTATATATTATGGAAATAGGCAACGTTTGAGGCATTGAGCCTTTCCACAGAAGAGGTCAGATAACGTGGCTCACAGTTGGAGTCCATGGGGCCTGATAAGAAATGTAATTATTCAAATGTTTCCTGATTCATGGTTTTGTTACTGTCGAATGTGTTGAGTAGTTTGTTGATGACGATGATGCTCATGCACCACTGCCAACAGCAGCAACATCGCCAAATTATTTGTTGAATAGAAATTACTCATTTTTTCAGCGTTATGTTTTCGTTTATGAGTTCACGCTAATTTGCATTCGTTCTGAACGTTTCGTCTATTCAAGAGTGCTTTTGTCAGATCACGGCGCATATTATACACGTTACTGTACCTTTTTGTTTTTGCGCGATATTAAAGGTGTACAAGCGATCAGGGAGGCACGGTGTCAGCCGCACAGTTCCAGGGTTAAACGACTCTGGCTTGCCGCGTGGACCACTTCTCCCCGTAGCGCACGCCTGGGTCGGCAGGGCTGCAGTGCGGCTCTTTGCGTTTACTTCCATGGTAAACTGGACTTCCATGGTAAACTGAACTTCCATGGTAAAACTGAACTTCCATGGTAAACTGAACTTCCACGGTAAACTGGACTCCCATGGTAAACTTGACTCCCATTAAAGTCTCATTTACCATAGAAGTCCAGTTTACCATGGAGGTCCAGTTTACCATGGAATTCCAGTTTACCATGGGCAGGGGTTGGGCAGCCTGCGGCTCCGGAGCCGCGTGCGACTCATGGCGGACTGCTGCTTCACGACGTTATTAGTTCGAGACCACCGAGTCGGATTCACGTCGCATTGCGGCTCTTGAAATATTTGAACAAATTTTTTACCGAATTAAAAAAAAAGTCTCTTCTTTTTGTTCTTGTTTTAGTTTTTCGACCCCTGCCCTTGGCACAATCGCGACGTGACTTTCCCCGCAAAGCGGTCGCTCTCGTTATCGACCCTAATTCGACGATCGATGTTCCCAGCTCCTGTTGCAGGGCGATGTTTGAATTGGTACTCGACCGTGATAGGCATTCGTCCAGCAGTGGAATTGATCGTACACACGTGGACGGCGATGAGGGATTAGTTGACGCGATGTGAGTTTGTGACCCAAATATGAGTGTGATAGTCTGTTGTTGAACAGGTCCACCGGAGTTGAGATGGAGCACACTTGCCAATACCATCTGGTAAGACAGCAGCGTATGTTTGATTCTACTTTTTGTGTTTAGTTTGTTGTCCTTCCCCCGCACGGTTGGCTACGTACGGCGCGAAAGAAGTTCAACAAACGTACGTTCTGCTGACGAGACAGATTTTTGCTGATGAGTCCCCAAAAGGTCAAAACTGATGCATAGTTCTCTCGCTTAAACGCCACTTTGTATTGTTTGGTCTGGAAAGCCAATAAAGACGCGGAGTGATGGACCAAAACAGCCCTTGTATCAACGTGGGGACACGTGGTGTACACGGTACATCGCACCCTCTTCACCAACGTGGGGACACGTGGTGTACACGGTACATCGCACCCTCTTCACCAACGTGGGGACACGTGGTGTACACGGTACATCACACTCTCTTCACCAACGTGGCATTGAGAGGCCTCACAAAAAACACCACCACGCACAGCGGGACATCATCATAGTAGTAGTAGTGATGAAGTGATGGCGAGATCTCTTACCTTGGAGCCAGAAGTGAGTAGGTTGTTTATGGGCCTGCAATAAAGAACAATGGGGGGGGGGGGGGGGGGGGCACGAAGCAATGTTTATTATGGGTGACGCATTGGCTGCCGCTGCTCCGCACGCGTGTGTGTGAACAAGCATCAGGGGCACTTCGTGTAAACATCTCCAAGCGGAGCGGCGACCGTCTGTCTGCGTTACTGCTGCCTGAGCGAGCCGGCGGGACGGGCAGCAGCAGCAGCAGCAGCGGGCTGTCGAACAATCGCAGCGGGAAGCGGCCAAGGCGAATGTTGCGCACTTGTTATGAGTTTGATCATCCCTCCCCTCCCCTCCTCTCCCACACAAATGTTAGCGGATCGTGCCCTCCACGGGATTGTCCAAGGCCATGTCCTGAGACGATGTGTAGCGGTACACACGGAGGAGGACTGCTCTAAGTCGCGGTGGATACGGGCAAAGCCAACACCGCAGGTCACCCCGTTATCCGAAGGGGGAGGGAGGCGCAAAAAAACAGAATTAGAATATTGATACTGGCGGAATCCGACGAGCTATGAAACTCTTTTTCACAGGAAAAAAAGTTTTTTGCGGATAAACCCGCAGATTGTAGGATGAATTTAGCCATGCCGAAAACACCCGCGACTATTAGAAAGTCAATTAACTGTGAACTGTGGGTAAAATCGCGGATAATAGGAGGTGGGCGGCGGACAATAGCTCCCACGACTCCTCACAGCTGCCCAGTGCCGGATTCTCCCAGTAGCACAAGTAGCTACTGCATCTATATATATGCAGTAGCTACTGCATATATATATATGTAGTAGCTACTACGGAGCCCGTAGTAGCAGTAGCTACGGGCCCCGCGCTTTCAAGCTATCAATTCCGGTTCAGCGATTCTGCACTTGCTCTTATTACTATAGTACTATACTACCTTCAACTTTTATGAACGACTGGGTGTTTAAGGTTAGCGATTTGTCGTATTATCGGGCTGTATAGAAAATGAAAAAAATACAATTACTTTACTATGCAAGTTTAAAATGTGTGCTTTAATATTAGATGTTTTAGGGACGCCTTATAACATTTGCTGCAGGCCCCGCACTAGCTTAATCTATCACTGCAGCTGCCGCAGATACTCGGAGTCGCGGGTAACATGGGGGTGGACACGGATCGTTGGCAGCAGCAGCAGCGCGTCCTCGTCGTGCAAGAGAACGGCCCGCGGAAGTGGATACTGCAGAGTGACTCCTGACATCGCTTCCTTCGTCGCGACAGTCTCCTCGACGTCACCTCGTGGGGGGGGGGGGGCAGCACGTTCGCACCCGCTCTGCATATGAGAGGAGCAATGCTCGTTCTGTGACAGAACGTTGCCAGCTGTAACTCGGCCGTGAATGTGCGCGCTGTATAAGATTTGGGCACTGCTATACGATTACATCGTTGCATTTTCGCGATCGCTTTCAAATCGCTTACAAATGTCCATTACACACTCATGCCTGTCAACCCCTTATCAGTGCCGACCTTATTACAGACCAATTCAGACCTTATTGGTCTCACCCCGTGCCCCTTATACATCTCAACGTTCATCCTACAAAGTCTCATCACAAGGGAGAAACACAAACAAATATAAAAATGTGTGCCCGTATTGAAACGGCTGTGTGCCGCATGGACGTGAAAACTCAATTTCCCTGTCCAAGACTACGGGGTAAACCGCGTGGGTTGACAGCCACGTGCACTCATGTACACAGCGTGGTCCAGATGTCTTGGGACCCCCCCCCCCCCCCCCCCCCCCCATTTAATTCTCTAAAATGTAATATTGTTTCAAGCAAGGTTTATTTCAAACAGACGTGAATATGCAAAAGAAAACAGTGTTAGAGGCCAACTGATGGTGGTTCACAAGATATCTGGACGACTCATGTACAATATAATGTGTGTGTATTATGTGTGTGTATAACGTGTGTGTGTGTATAATTTACAACGTAATAAAATAACATAGCACTTGGTAAATCCAATGCTATTTGAAGGCCTCTCTCCCTCGCCGTTCAGTTACATAACGGCTCTGTGGCCATACTTCACCACGCTGGTCAGTGAGGGTTTATGGGGGTTCGTCTTGGCCGGGAATCGAACCGCGGGTCCGAGCTCACAGCGCAACGCACTATAACGACGATGCCACACAGAGGTGTTCATCATAATACTGTACATTTACGCACAATACAAAGATCCCCCGTATAGTCCGCCTAGACTATTGGGGCAAGTACTGTTAGCCTGTTAGCGAGCACCTATGAAGGCCGGCGCGGCACACGAGGGGGTGGGTGGCCAGCACCACGCCCGGTGTTGGCCGTGAGCGGGAATCGAACTCGGGAACTCGGGAACTCGGGTCGCCAGGTTCGTAGCGCAGCGCGCTAACCGCTACACCACCGTCACCACCACCACCAACACCATCATCATCATACACACATCGATACAGCCACACTCACCGTGATAGTAAGAGAGTACAACACACAGACGCAACGTGTATAATACCTGTAGGTACACGTGCATTGCACACGATGCTGCATTGTACAACGCCACCGTAGAGCCAAATACGTTAATAAAACATCGCCAGAACACCGCTCTTGGGGACATTACAGAAAGCAAGATTACAGATGTAACTCTCTCCTCTCTAAGATATGGAGCTATCCATTTCAAAATATTTACTGAGGCTTACTAGAAATCCGTGGGCTATCTCTAAATGTATCACCCTCTGACTACTGGTCTAAGACGACACGCCACCATGCCTTGCGGCCTCCACTTGCGACAGATCTTTGTGAATCCACTGCTCGATGAAGGCCTCCCCACGCCATGTCGGTCACGTGGGGGGGGGGGGGGGGTTGTTTGACCATACTTCTCCACCCTGGTCACTCCGGGGTGGGTATGGCCACAACTCAGCAATCGGCTCAGAATATCGCGCTTGCGTGGCCTGGAATGTAACTCGGCTTTCCCTGGCGGCAGCGTCACACGCGCGCAGTGCCCTAACCATTGCACCACTACTCCACTCACACGTAAACACATTAAAAGGTAGAAACATTTTTTAAAACTTTTTTTCAAAATTGATTTACTTCTATCGTAACCGCCACCTCCATCATCATCTCCATTACTACCATCGTCATCATCACCACCATCATCATCACCATCATTTCAAGTTTCATGTATTAGGTGTAGCCCTGTGAGCCATGCGGCTCCTGAGTCGGGTGCAACCGCAACAAACAAAATATGAACACAGAACATCTTAAAGCGACGACGCGCAACAGAAACATCGTGGATAAACCAGCACCATCGCTTCGACCACCATCATCACCACCACTATCATCATCGCCACCACAATTATCACCAGCATCGCTTCCACCAAATATCGCCACCACCGCCACAGGCACCACCACCACCACCACTTTTAACATCTCCATCATCGCCACCGCCATTTCAACATCACCACCAAAGACAAACTGTTGGGGCAAGTGCTCTTAGCGAGTAGCACCTATGAAGGCGGGCACGGCACACGAGGGGTGGGTGGCCAGCACCACGCCCGACCGCATTTGTCTCCCCCGTGGCGATGTTCACACGCCGCGCCAGGCACTCATTTGAGGCTGAGTCGATCGAGGGGACCGATTCACATCATCGTCGCTGGTGTTGGCCGTAAGCGGGATTCGAACTCGGCTCGCCGGGTTCGTAGCGCAGCGCGCTATAGCCAACTACACTGCCGCTCCCCAAACCAACCATCCGTACCACCATCATCATCGTCGTCGTCATCATCACGACGCGACCAGTTGAAGGTTCCACTTACCAGGCAGGAGCTCCACACGCCCAGGTCAGCACCGCCAGCGAGCAAACCCTCACCACCTTGGCCAGCGTGACGGACATCACGGCATGACTCATGCTCACTTGATCGATATTATTGAGATTATCCCCCTTCGAGCGATATCCAAGAGCGTGCACCAAGACGCACAGCGCCAAGTGTATGTCCGAGAGAGGCCGTGCTACGAGAGACGCGAGTAGAGAGTGAGAGACAGGGCAGGCAGGAGCAGCCTTGGCTGGATGTTCTCACGACGGCACAGGCCGATGGAGTCACCTCTGGTGACAGATCATCAATGGGGGTCCATGGCGCGGTGCGCTGCCAGACGAGTGGCGACATGGGTCTCCACGGGAGGTCTCCTGGCCACGCCCGCCCGTCCTCACACCAAAAGGGGCACCCGTGCCCCAGACCCTCCATCCCTGTGGGCAGTCGTCATCTCGACGGAGACCTCCGCGATAACGTCGCGGCTTGGCCTCGTCGACGCTGCTCCGCGCGCAGCTGCCCAGGGATCCGCAGGCGCTCTTCAAACTCCCGATTCCCAAACCACGTTCCCATCGTGATCGTCACCTCGACCATCAGCGGCGGCGGCGGCGGCCGTGGTCAATCCACCGCTGGTTTAAAGACTTCCACAAGCCGCCACCCGCATTTGCAATGCACACTGGCACTGTCGTTTGAGGTCGGGAGAGAGAAGGGAGGGCGATGGACTGGTTCAGACATCACTCGCCACTGGTGGCAGCCGTGGCCTGTGGACCCCTGATTACCCGTGCCAATGCTCACCCTCTTCTCTATGTTTGGTTAAACGCTCCATGTCTTTACCATTTACTTTTAAGAGTGGCCGATGAAAACAAATGATTTGTATTAACCGAGCTGCGCAGGCGTCACCGTGCTTCACAAAAGGCAACGAGCGGCCAGCACCGCAGCCAGTGCCACGTGCTCGCTGCCAGCGCTTCGCACCGCGCTGCGAGGCTGGCAGCCTCAGTTCGAGTCCTTGCCGGCCACGGCTAACATCAGTGGCGAGTGACAACTGAAGCGACACTGTCCGTCTCTCCCCCCCCCCCCTCCACTGCTCGTCAACTCTCACTACAAATAAAACAACATTCGTCAACTCTCGGCGCCTTGTTTGTTTATATGTTTGTTGGACTTCTTTCGCACCGTACGTAGCCACCCGTGCGAATCGGAGGTGCGGTGGAAAGGACAACGAACCAAACACAAGAAGCAGTTCTACAGAAGCGAGTCCTCATTCTCGATGTTCAAAAGTGCGTAGCTCCAGCGGCTTCCTGATATCGGAAGGGAAGAGCGTTCCAGACGGCCGCAGAAGCGCATCTGAAAGCGCCGCGCGATGCTGCGATGATGAGCGGAGTTCCCGTGATTGTGGTTCATGCTCCGTGACAAGAGCTGACACATAGCTGTCAATTATTACTCATGCACAGCATCGCGAGGGATGGCGACGGCTTGGGGAGGCCATCATCCAGCAGTGGGTCGATCATGGCTGTTTATGAAATATTAATGAGCAACCCCAATGAGCCTTCGCTGCGCGGGGAGAGCTTCGTCCAGCAGTGGATTGACCAAGGGGACTTTAAAGTAATATTGCATTCACTACGAACCCGGGTCCCTGAGTTCGATTCCCGACCACGGCTAACATCAGTGGCGAGTGATATTTGAATCGACCTTAACCCACCCCCTTTTCACCAGACCACTCTGACCGGCCTGGTGAAGTATGGTCAATCCCCTCCCCTCGTCGTACAGTATTGTCCGGCAAACGACATCTCGCAGTGGGTCTCACGCACGAGGCACACGAAGCAATGCCGGTCTCCACTTGGTGGTCTGTGAGTCAGTCATGGGAATTCCACATTCACGTGGCGGTGGCCAGGACATCCGCTCAGAAACCACTGTTTCGATTCCCACGGTATTGTGTTGGGAGTAATAGCGAAGGATGATTTGCTTGACTGCTTACAAGTTAACGTACAATTTTCTGCGTGGCCTCTGCCTTCCCCCAACATTCAACGTCTTAGCAATTTGGCTAACAACGATTGTTGCTACCGATTGTTCCGAGTCCATTCTCTTTGAGAGCCATTGTTGATCGCCGGTATTTTATTTGCTCCTCTGTGTGTCCCGCTGATGAAGTGTCCACAGTATAGCAGACGGCAGCCGAGCTGAATCAGATTAATACATCACCGAAGGAGACGTTCCCACCGTAATCCAGCCTTATTTGGGTTTGGCTAGCAATCAGATTACAATAACTCGTCCTGTTGTTTCTTTTTTAAACGAAACACTTCGTCAGTAACACTGCACTCAAAGAAAGCACGTTCCCACAGTAATGGACGACGTTTCGGACAACGGCCCTACTTCGTAGCGAAGCGCTGTATGCATGTTGAACTTCATTCACATCGCACATAGCCAGCCGTGCTAATCGGAGGTGTTTATATATATATGTGATGACTATATAAGTGAGGTTTGTTGTTTGTTAACAGACTTTTAAAGCATCGCAGGCCACTGTGATGGAGGGGAGTTGAGGACGGGGAAAGGCCGAGAGAGAGAGAGAGTTGCGGATCAAAGCGGCGAGTGGCATTGGGGAGAAAGAGTGGCATCGCCGTGGAGAAGACGTGTCCATACGACGGCACATTGGGTTGACGCTGCAGCTGCTGCTGCTGCAGCTGCTGCTGCTGCAGCTGCTGCTGCTGCAGCTGCTGCTGCTGCTGCTGCAGCTGCTGCTGCTGCAGCTGCTGCTGCTGCAGCTGCTGCTGCTGCTGCTGCTGCAGCTGCTGCTGCTGCAGCTGCTGCTGCTGCAGCTGCTGCTGCTGCTGCAGCTGCAGCTGCTGCGTGGGAAGTGTTGGGACATCATCACAACTCAACCTCGCCGTCAATAACAAAACATGTCGTATCGCCGACGTGCTATGGCGAAGGTCCATTGCCTGAAACGTCACCTATCATATCGATGTCGCAGTGTAATTGACCAATGTGTTGGCTGTTCCACGTTCCCGTCTATGACAGAATTTGAGAACCGCTGGTAACCTGTCCGTAAAACACATTCCACGCGTTTTACAACTCGGCAGCCGAGTGCTAAGCAATGCGAATAATAATGGGCGGGGGGGGGGCTTCAGGCGGACTTTGCATTTGAAAGCCGCGCTGCCCCCCCCCACCCCCCGTCTCACCGATTCACACCCAGCACTGAAGCCAGACAAGTTCACATGAGGCTCCCCAACTTCCCAATACACATCCTCGAGACTCCCTTTGCCCGCACGCTCTGCTGCTGCTGCTGACACCACTGCTTCACATGTCGGCTCACGACCCTTTAGTGATTTGTGTCAGCAAAAGGGAGCGACTTTTTTCAGCGAATAATTTGTTTGTTAAACGCAACAATAGAACAACATCGCACCTCGTGTTTTGAAACTCGCTCCCACCGCTGGGTGAGCATCGAAGAGGTGCGATACGCCTGGCCCTCCAGGTGAAGGCGTTGCAGCCTTAAACAAAACTGTTTTGGCTGTATGGGATAGAGTGTTTCCCCCTCGCACGCGTCGGGTTTTCTTTTATCTGCGTGGCCCGGTTGCGTCCCACATGTAAACACTCATTGCTTGGCCGACAACATCTCGCCCCTGCCTCACCTGGTATGCCCAGGAGGTCGTGGGATCGAGCCAGACCCTGACGCCTGCTGCTGTATATTTGGAGTTTGCGTGTCTCTCTCCTTGTGGTCGCGTGGATTTTTTCTCCGGGTCTTCCGGGTTTTTCCTCCACATTTAGAATCAACTTGCGTTTAGAGTATTTGGTTGCTATAAATTCCCACGCGATAAGCCATTTTATTGAGCTGTCGCGTGTGGCGAGGTCGCTTCTGAAAAAGAGCTACTGCCTTTCGGCTTGTCTGTGGTCCCTCCTTCACGCGTCTTGAGTCGTTATCTGTCTTCGACAGTATGAGTGTATGTTGAACTTCTTTCGCGCCGTACGTAGTCAACCGTGCTAATCAAAGGTGCGGGGGAAGGACAAAAAACTATACACAAAAAGCAGCTCTAAAAAAATGAGTTTTACATTTAGATCATTATAATGTGCATTGCTCTGGTGGCTTCCTAATATCGGAAGGAAGAGCGTTCCAGACGGCCGCAGAAGCGCATCTGAAAGCGCGCGACGTGGTGATCGTGGGCGAATACTTAGTGACCGAATCCTGTGCGTGTTACAAGTTTAATTCATTCTTTTTCATGGCCAATCTCTCTGCCCTCTCTAATCACGTGCAATGCAACATTGCCCTTGCAGTGTCACCAACTGATTTCCCACAGGATGTTACGTCCGTGAGATTCCCACGTGAGAGGTGTGGCTATCGCCTGCAGCACGCATCGTTGTTCACGGCACCGCTGAACGAAGGCCCCCCCCACGCCCCGCCATCGTGCGATGTAACAATCCATCCAGCACCTACACCACAACCCACCGGCATTGATCCATCTCCTCTGTGGAGGTTCATACACCGCGGGTACGTTCCCTCTCTTGGCTGCCACTCCCTACTCGCTCTTCTCGACCGCGGGGTTCAGGAGTTCACTTCGCTAAGACGGAGACGGCCGAGTCGCTTCCCTGGCAAAGCCGCACAGAGCTGCGCTCACACTCCGCCGAGCGATGGAGGAGGCAGGGGCCACACGGTCACTCAGACGACGTCTCACGCCCAGCGATGAAGAGGCGACGAACTGCGCCGCATGCCATCGTCGGCCATGAGAGCTGAGCCTTCTACTCCCTGCGAACCGCCTCAGTGTCGAGCCCGCGAGACCACGTGGTGACCCGGCCAGGCGAAGTGACCGTCACTCTCCTGCAACTCGACCTGCTGCTCCTGATGCACGTTCCTTCACCGCGGCGCGACTAATTAAGTCTGACGGGTGTGAAAGTGCCGCTGTGCGGGCTCGCATTAGCGGCGCGGTGTTGGGAGCTGCCTGCTGCGGTTCGTCTGCTTCTTCTGCTGGGCTCGCTCGCTCCCCCACACGCGCACCAGGCGAGCCTGGGAACGGGTCCCCGCCCGCGTTCCGTGGAATCGGGAGAATGAAACCCCCCCACGCACGAGTCGCCAGCTCTCTCCCCGCAGACGCGTCGGCCCCGGGGGAGCGGTCGTGGCGAAATTATTTTGGAGGAACCGAGGGCAAAATGCCAGGGTCAGGTACTCTCCCCCTTCCTCCTCCTCTGAGGGGCCCCCACAACTCTTACTGAGCCCCCCCCCTTATATCTGAGGCTCAGAGCAGGTTGCTCCACCTGTCCCCCTCTTTATGCGGCCCGTGTCCTCTTGTGCAGTGATTCTTCTTGACCTGGGGCGCACGCGGCACCCCGTGGGGAGTGCGAGATGCCCTTTGTGGGGGGTGCGAGACACGGACAGAGTCTTGGTGAAGATACATAATCACACAAAGCAAGCACGGCCGCCTAAGTACAAACTGCTTTGTTTCATCAAACCAAAGTATTTATTTAAAAAAAAATTACGATTGACAACTACAGACATTAAAATGTAACTTCCCAAAATCAACAGTCTGCTAGTACCAATACAGCCGCCACTCGCTACGAAGTGACGGTGACGTCACCACGGCGCCTGTGCCAGGCCAGGTGCACTTTGAGGCCACAACGTGAAGGGTCGAAGGGTCGCTGACAGAAGATCACGGGGCAGACCCAGCAGGTGCCATGGGTTAACTGAGATGACTCGCAGATGCACCAGCTGTATCCCCGACTGTGCCAGCTTGCTGCATTTTAGCTGCCCGGCGCTCCGCTCGTTGTTGTGAGCGTCGCTCCTCTGCCCTCCATTGTTCCTGGAGGGCCACTGCCTCCAACTGTCCAGTAGCGGTCCTTCACGAGCTTCATAGAGGCCGATCTTGACACCGCTGGTACCTGTCTTCACATCCTCCCGAGCCGCATCATCATCTCTTGTGCAGCCCGTCTCGCGCCGGCTTAGCGCCCTCGATCCGGGCGCCGCGGTGGCTAGGAGATGTTGACTACCTCGCCTGGTGCACAGGAGGTCGTGGGTTCGATCCCGACCCTGACGCCTGCTGTATATTTAGAGTTTACGTGTTCTCCCCTGTGGATTTTTCTCCGGGTCCTCCGGTTTTTCCCTCCACATTTAGAATCAACAACATGCATTTGGAGTATTTGGCTGCTATTAATCTCCACGTGATAAGCCATTTAATTGAGATATCATTTGTGACCAGGTCGCTTCTGAAAAAGAGCTGCGTAGCTCAGTGGGTCTTACCTGTTAAAATACAAATAGTTTAGTTTAAATAGTGTGCCAATAGAGAGGTCGTCACAGGCAGTGGAGAAAGTGATGGTTTTGGGTCCAGACGTATACAGGGGCAGAAGAGTGGCAGCACAACTGGCTGGGAGAAGGGCCCTCCAGGATATAGGATCATCAGAGGAGAATGAGCGAACATTTCAGCTTCACTTGCTGCCGAATGCGGTCAGCATGAAGTGTTGAAGGGGACACGAGACAGAGCAGTGGCACCTGGGCAGGAAGTCCCGCAGTGGTTATGTGACGTGACTCGCGTAGCTCACAGTCCCAGCTCACAGAAGCATAGACGTACAGTACAACAATAAATTTGATGCACAGCCCTCTGTTGCCCACTCAACACTCACCAGCAGACTCTCACAATTCAACAGACACTCAGCAGCAGACATTCACCACTCACCAGACTCACAACTCACGAGACACTCACCAACAGACACTCAGCAGCAGACACTCACCACTCACCAGACTCACAACTCACCATACACTCACCATGCACCGCACACTCAGTGATGGTGGATTAACACCAAACCAGAGGTGAAGCTTCTACCACTTTTTCATATGTAGTCACAAATGATAGCTCGACGAAATGGCTAATCACGTGTACATTTCTAGCAGCCAAAGCAACCCACGCAAGCACGGAGAAAGAGGCAGGCAAACTCCGAATCTCCAGCAGGTGTCAGGGTCGGGATCGAACCCACGGCCTCCTGCATATCAGGCGAGGTAGTTAACATCTCCTAGCCACCGTGGCAACTAGTCGATCAAAGCCATTTCCCTCTTCACCTAAGCGGGATTTCTCACCGTCTGCCCGCTGAGCAAAGCGTCGCTGATTAGGCGAGAGCCACGTGGTGCAGGAGAGGGATTTGGGGATCCCAGGCTCAACGTCCATGTCAGCAGCCACCAGGGGGAGACGTGGCGTCACCCTGCACGAGTATCGATCTATTGCAGCGTCTCAATGCGGGCCGCTCTGCAACAATTGAACTTTGTGGCGGGAGCCCGGGGTCCCATAAGCCCCCGGCTCTCGCACGAACATGATATTATAATGTAAACATTATATCATAATGTAAACAAACACTTTGCTCTTATTCACCAATGGGTTTGAAGGATGGTGGCAAGTGTTGTCTTGTTAAACTATGACTTTAAAACTGAAAACTACTTACCTGTAGTACCTCTATTTTAATACGCTATCGAAAAAATAATTTACACCCCTCTGTCAATCATCGTGTTTCTCAGTGTGGATTTGTGAACACACTTTGTCAGCAGTACATAACATAGTACGCGTTTTTAATGCACTGTTCCTATTGTAACAAGCGTTTATACCAAGGTGACTCTACAGAGTAGTGGGTCGCCGCTCCTCTTATCCGCATTGATACGAGCGGTATGTGGGGACTATGGCTTAAACGCAAAAAAAACCTATTTGCCCAGATGCATACGGACAAGAGAAGTATTATAATCAAGCAGGAGGAATTAACGGTGAAACGCATCTCATCTGTTAAATATCTGCAGGTAATAGGATTGTCATCGATTGATCCTGGCTGCAGACGGTGGTTGGTCACAAATACTAATGAAGATAAGAGAGCAGTTTCACTGTATTATGCAAACCATAATAATACTTTTTTTACCCTTTTTTTCTGGCAACAAAACTGAAACCGTTTTATAAGGAATCATGTTTACATTAAATCATGTTTACATTAAAGCTGTCTCTGATGTGGACCAATCAATTTCAAGGACAATGCATACATTATCAGAGTGTGTTTTTTGTTTGCATTCTGACTGCAGGTATTGTGGTTAATGTAAACATGATTCCTTGTAAAAATATTTCAGTTTTGTTGCCAGAAAAAAAGGGTAAAAACCCTATATTATTATATTTTGCTACTGGCAAAGGAGGCCTCATGATGTGTCATGCAGGCCGTGCTGACACATAGAGGGCTCAAGTCGTGTGGGCAGTTTGAGCAGCTTTAGATGAGACTGATGATGATCCTGCCCACACCCGAGCATGCAGTGCAGCATTCGCTTGTTCGGCTCTTGTGCGCATTCCTCCTCGCTGCTGCTGCCGCTGCGCTTGGACACGACGCGAGATGACAGAACGATCTGCGCCGGGCGGGTCGCGGCGTTCATGTGCGCGGTGGGACGGAGTCGGTCAAAATATTTTTTTTTTACGATTTTGACTTCCGTTTATTTGGGACCCCGGGGTCCCGCCATGAGGTTCAATCATAAAGATGGACGTACGGTTGGACAGTGGTTGAAGCAAAAAGTGGAGTTCTTATGAAACACGGTGGTGTAGTTACGATGACAGGAGGACGGGTGGGAGTTGTTCAGGAGGGGTGAGTGTTGGAGTTAGTGATAGGGGCTGGGGTAGTGATAGGGGTTGGAGTAGTGATAGGGGTTGGGGTAGTGATAGGGGTTGGGGTAGCGATATGGGGCTGGGGTATTGTTAGTGATAGGGGTAGCGACAGGGGTTGAGATGGGGATAGTGATAGGGGCAGGGGTAGTGATAGGGGTTGGGGTAGTGATAGGGGTTGGGGTAGTGATAGGGGTTGGGGTAGTGATAGGGGTTGGGGTAGTGATAGGGGTTGGGTAGTGATAGGGGTTGGGGTAGTGATAGGGGTTGGGGTAGCGATATGGGGCTGGGGTATTGTTAGTGATAGGGGTAGCGACAGGGGTTGAGATGGGGATAGTGATAGGGGCAGGGGTAGTGATAGGGGTTGGGGTAGTGATAGGGGTTGGGGTAGTGATAGGGGTTGGGGTAGTGATAGGGGTTGGGGTAGTGATAGGGGTTGGGTAGTGATAGGGGTTGGGATAGTGATAGGGGTTGCGGTAGTGATAGGGGTTGGGTAGTGATAGGGGCAGGGGTAGTGACAGGGGTAGTGATAGGGGTTGAGGTAGTGATAGGGTAGTGATAGGGGTAGTGATAGGGGTTGTGATAGGAGTTGGGCTAGGCCTGGTCGTAGTTCGTGGACCAGGCAGGGAGTAGCAGGAGGATGGGCTAGGGGAGAAGAGACAGGGGTTGTTTCAAGGGGATGAACGGAAGCTGCAGGTTGTTGTGATGGTGAAGATGGTTGTTGTTGTGATGGTGAAGATGGTTGTTGTGATGGTGAAGATGCAGGTTGTTGTGATGGTGAAGATGGTTGTTGTTGTGATGGTGAAGATGGTTGTTGTGATGGTGAAGATGGTTGTTGTTGTGATGGTGAAGATGGTTGTTGTTGTGATGAGGTTGAAGATGGTTGTTGTGATGGTGAAGATGGTTGTTGTGATGGTGAAGATGGTTGTTGTGATGGTGAAGATGGTTGTTGTTGTGATGGTGAAGATGGTTGTTGTGATGGTGAAGATGCAGGTTGTTGTGATGGTGAAGATGGTTGTTGTTGTGATGGTGAAGATGGTTGTTGTGATGGTGAAGATGGTTGTTGTTGTGATGGTGAAGATGGTTGTTGTGATGGTGAAGATGCAGGTTGTTGTGATGGTGAAGATGCAGGTTGTTGTGATGGTGAAGATGGTTGTTGTGATGGTGAAGATGGTTGTTGTTGTGATGGTGAAGATGGTTGTTGTGATGGTGAAGATGCAGGTTGTTGTGATGGTGAAGATGGTTGTTGTTGTGATGGTGAAGATGGTTGTTGTGATGGTGAAGATGGTTGTTGTTGTGATGGTGAAGATGGTTGTTGTGATGGTGAAGATGCAGGTTGTGATGGTGAAGATGGTTGTTGTTGTGATGGTGAAGATGGTTGCTCCGTGTGCTGCAGTGGGAGTTGGTGAAGGGGAGCGAGAAGGGAGACGGAGCGAGACTGGGCGCAGCAGGGCGAGGGAGGCACAGGGAGGCACAGGGAGACTGGGAGCGTCGAGGGCGGGATGGGGCAGAGCAGTGGAGAGACGAGAGAAGCGAGAGCTGGTGGTGGGGCGAGGCCGTGGAGGGTTTGTAGACGACAGTGGCTGGTACTGCATCCGTGTCGGAATTTGCGCCGAAATCACCACCACCAGAGTGCCAGGCTATGTTGTGGAGATGGGAGCCACGGTGGCGAGATGCTAACGTCACTCGGGGTGGACGTCAGTGACGTCACTCGAGTAGACGTCACTCGGGGTGGACGTCAGTGACGTCACTCGGGGTGGACGTCACTCTGGGTGGACGTCAGTGACGTCACTCGGGGTGGACGTCACTCGGGGTGGACGTCAGTGACGTCACTCAGGGTGGACGTCACTCGGGGTGGACGTCACTCAGGGTGGACGTCAGTGACGTCACTCAGGGTGGACGTCACTCGGGGTGGACGTCAGTGACGTCATTCGGGGTGGACGTCACTCGGGATGGACGTCAGTGACGTCACTCAGGGTGGACGTCACTCGGGGTGGACGTCACTCTGGGTGGACGTCAGTGACGTCACTCGAGGTGGACGTCACTCGGGGTGGACGTCAGTGACGTCACTCAGGGTGGACGTCACTCGGGGTGGACGTCACTCAGGGTGGACGTCAGTGACGTCACTCAGGGTGGACGTCACTCGGGGTGGACGTCAGTGACGTCATTCGGGGTGGACGTCACTCGGGATGGACGTCAGTGACGTCACTCAGGGTGGACGTCACTCGGGGTGGACGTCACTCAGGGTGGACGTCAGTGACGTCACTCGGGGTGGACGTCACTCGGGGTGGACGTCAGTGACGTCACTCAGGGTGGACGTCACTCGGGGTGGACGTCACTCAGGGTGGACGTCAGTGACGTCACTCGGGGTGGACGTCACTCGGGGTGGACGTCAGTGACGTCACTCGGGGTGGACGTCACTCTGGGTGGACGTCAGTGACGTCACTCGGGGTGGACGTCACTCGGGTGGACGTCACTCGGGGTGGACGTCACTCGAGGTGGACCTCACTCGGGGTGGACGTCAGTGACGTCACTCAGGGTGTACGTCACTCGGGGTGGACGTCACTCGGGGTGGACGTCAGTGACGTCACTCAGGGTGGACGTTAACGCTCCAACCCCTCAACCCCGTCGCCTGTCCGCGCGTCGGGCGTCTTCTCGCACCGGGACGCAGCCCGCCAGGCGCAGGGCGCGGGGTGGCGTGGGGAGGGAGGTCTCATCCAGCGGTGGATAGACGGCGACTTGTGATGATGATGATGAGGGTTTACATTTTTTATATAAATGGGCTACTACAGCAACACGCAATTGCAATTGTCCTATCTTGGTTTGAAGCTTTCGTGACTGCAGGAATCCACACTCTTTGGTTCTTTCGGTAAAGTCACGTAGGTATAAAATAAAATAAATCACGACGTTTCGGGCGCGACACAAGCGTCCACCATCAAACAGTCTGCTGCCTCAGCAGCGGGCCACGCTTCCCCACCTCGTGATGGACGCTTGTGTTGCGCCCGAAACGTCGTGATTTATTTTATTTTATACCCACGTGACTTTACCGACAGAACCAAAGAGTATGCAATTGTCATTTTCATGGTGCCACGGGGATTATTGTGCCTTGGTAATTTTGAGCAATTTGGGGCACAAACAAACATGCAACTGGAGCAGGAATTTAACTGTTGAGTTTTTTTTTACCCCAGTCCCAGTTATAAAGGCGCAGCCCTGCAACTGCCTGTACACACCGCTGCTTGCGGAACCACCTCCGCTCGAGAGAGAGCTGTGGAGAGCCCCCCTCCAGAGGGTCCTTTGGCCTACTCTTCCACGCTGGCCATACATTTCAGTAAGAGCCTCCAATTATACACTGCATATATAGAGCATGCAGTGTTCCAGTTGTGCCATTGGTGTCGTGTTCTCATGAGATGACATTGCCATTTGCAGTGAGCAGTGCATCGCATTGTGTCACGTCATGAAATTGATCTCATTTGACCTCAAGGTCTCTGTGGTTGCCGGCTGGCTCGCTGCAGTTTATCTTGCATTCTGCATGACTCATCATCGTCATTCCATCAAATGAACATCTATCTTTGGAGTAATAGAGAAATAAGATCAGTAGTCGTAATAGTGTTCGATCAATACATATTCATGTGACTAGCAGTAGCGACCTCGCTCAATTCAATACACTATTACAACTTTAACGGTGCTGTTTGTTTCTGGCTGCTTGATGTTTTCAGCGCGTACTCAACAACCGTGATTAACAAAAGATAATGTAAAAAGTCTCCACGTGCTCATCTCCAGAGCGAACGGTGGAAATTCCACGGTACTATGGCAGGAACCAGTCTCTCCATCGGACATTGTGGAGCAATGAAGGGGCTGAGAAGACAGACCCTTGTATGGAATGCAAGATTTGTTTTCCCATCCAGGTGAATTTTTTTTTGTCACAAAAGATTTAAACAAGCATTCTTTTAACTTTCATTGGTTCATTGGTTTATTTAAGTGGAAACATTTTTAAACACTGCTATGCCTAACATATAGGAAGTCGTATAGAGAGAGAGAGAGAGCAACAACTAGTACATCGCTCACAGGTCCACGATTTTAAAAGGGCATGGAACAAACGGATACAAAAAACACGAGGCTATTTTAGAGGATGTGTATAAGTGTCAACTCTTCACAACCTCAGGATCTAGGATCTTTCACCATCGCCAAAGCGTTAAGTGCAACGCTCGCGCAGACAGGGGGTGGGGGAACGGTTTGCGGAATAACGAAAACTCCCCACGCGTCCGTCAATAACGGCGTGGCCCCGACAGGAAACACGTGGCAGATGTTTCGGGGCCAGTGGCCGTCGTTCTTCGTGAGCGCACATGAGGTGGAAGATGGCAACCTTCGCGGGTCGCGCTCTGTTGATTAAATCTCGGCTGATTCCATCACCGACCCCAGCGATTTGCCGAACATCGGTCGACGATCTCCCGGTGTCCACAGCAACAACTCAAGCCGTAGCACAGAGATCAGGAGCTATGCCCGAAACATTTATTTTCTATGCGTTTCCTGTTAAGGCTCATTGTGAACGGATGCGTGGAGTAGTGCTGTTGTTTGTGCTGATGCACCACTGCCAACGCCGGTACTTTATCACGTGAAATAAAATGGTTTGTAGTTTTCAGAATGGTCATTATTAATTTTGTACGCTTTTTTATCAACTCATGAAATGTTGTGACCACATTTTTAACGCTAACCCCCCAATGACCATCGGTTATATCGCATAAATATAAATGTGTCATTGAACACGAAACATGAGGATTTCTCCACAATTCTGGCTGTCACCTGATGATGCTGGTTGTAATTACGAGTGAAACATCACGGCACTCAAATGGTCAATGTTGTGGTGGGTTTTACTCTCCAACACACCTTGGTGCCCTGCACTAGTAACTAATTGGCTGCCGGGTGGTGGTGGGTTTAACGACACATTATATTTACCCGATGTCACCCAACAAAACCTCTAGTATGGATATTGCTCGTGAAAGCCTACGCGTTAAACGATCAAAGTTTAAAATCTGAAAAGCATTTGATACATTGGCTAACGTGTCACTATAGCACAGCAAAGTAGTTTGTTTTAATATCGCCTTGCAGAAAATGCACACATACCCGGGTATAGCGATGTGCAGCATTGCCTCAAGTGAGGCCTAAAAGCAAAGGATCTTTCCCCAGTCTCGAGAGACCTCTGCTAAGAGCCCAGCTTAACGCGGTGTCTCTTTGAAGTACGTCTTATTTGCAAGCACAGGCTAAGAGAAAGAGAGAGGAGTACATAAACACGTTCATTGCGACATTGGAATGCACGTGGGGGGAGCACTGAACTAAGCGGTGATATGAAACCGCTCGAGCAATTAGGAAACCACGCGGTGCCACGTTGGAATTAGTCGCCATGCTGTGATTGTTTCCCCAGTCTTGTGATCACGTGACAGCGACAAGCCAATGAAAAAACCCCGGAGCACGAGCGGGATGCCTCTGCGCCCTCGATTGATTTGGAAGTGAACAAATCCTTGCCGATGGCTTTGCTGCTGCCCTATGGCACACACGCCACCACCGTGTGTCATTCGGCATGGTGTCTGACATCTCGGTCCGCGTGCTGCAGGCAACTTCTTCACGAACTGAGTCGGGATGACGTGCCGATCGACACGTGGTACAATGTAGGGTTGCCACCTGTCCCTTTTTGGCCGAGATCTGTAAACTAAAAATATTTTTTACTTTACCAGGTAAGGCTGACTGAGCAATATATCTCATTTTTAAAAGGGGCCTGGCCACGAATGGTAGCTCAACGACATGGAAATGTATAGCAGCCAAATACTGGAAATGCATGCTGCTAAATGTGGAGGGAAAAACCGGAGGACTCGGAGAAGTCCACGCGACCACAGGGGTAACACGCAAACTCCAAATATATGTGTCATGGTCGGGATCGAACCAACGACCTCGTGTATACCAGGCGAGGTAGTTAACATCTCGCCACCGTGGCACAGTATTGGTAATAGAACTGGTGCTGACGAGAAATATGTCTGGATTTGGTCTACAGTGGAAAAGGAGCAAACCGTTGTACGATCCAAAAGAAAGATCGAAGAGATGTCGCGTCGCTGTCTGAACACGATATCCGACAGCAGTTTACTAGCCAGGGCCAGCTGCCCATCGTTCCGAGGGCTTAAGTAACACTTTTTTTTAATTCGTCGAGTGTGGCTCATGGCTTCCACATTGGGGTAGACAGCAGGAGGACGAGCGATGCACCGCGACACGTTTGGGAAAGACGACAAATTACCCCCGAGGGGATGTAACACATTTTTTTACTTGCTTACTCACTCCCCTTTCAAATCGGCCACTAAATATTCCCACTGCCCTGAGTTAAGTGGGAGGGAGGGCCTCACTAGCAGCGCACCAAGGGGTCGGTGCAGTGGGGCTTCTTGCACTCCTGGTGCAGGGACACGGGTCGCAGCACTGCCTTGTTCACCTCCTTCCAGAACTCCTCGTAGACCTTCTTGTTGTCGCGGACGCATTGCTCGGCAAAGTAGGCGGACGGCTGCCCGCTGACCCGCACGGCGCTGCCTGTAGGGGACGAGGCGAGGGCATGGCGATGGTTACGTGCGGGCGAGTGAGCGTGCACAAGGTAGGATCTGGAGCGTCCAGATCTGGAGCGTCCAGATCCTACCTCGCTGCTGCAGCGGATAAAGTTCAAAGTGAAGCCACAGTATCCAGCACTCACCGAATCACTCCACTCACTCGCTCGCGGTCAGTCACCTCCTTATCATGCTACTATCGCTACTACCGTGGTTGTTGTTGCCATGAATATCACGTATTGATGCCTCCATCCATGCTGAGGACTCAGTCTACCCAGAATGACTGTTTTGTCTCTTCCACGCTGTGGTCAACCACTACACTGCAGGTCACAACAACTCACTCATTCACCCACCACACTGCAGGTCACAACAACTACACTCATCCACTCACCCACCACACTGCAGGTCACAACAACTACACTCATCCACTCACCCACCACACTGCAGGTCACAACAACTACACTCATCCACTCACTCACCACACTGCAGGTCACAACAACTCACTCATCCACTCACTCACCACACTGCAGGTCACAACCCGTCTATTAGAATGCAGAGCCGCAGAAGCGCATCCGAAAGCTCGAAGCCGATGTTAGCCATGGCCAGGAACGGAACTCGGTTTATAGCGCCGTGCGCTAACCACAGCACCACCGCTCCAGCCAGTGAGCCAGTGTGTCTCGCACGAGGTGTGTGTTGCTCCTAGTGTCGTCGTGTTTCTGTGCTGGCCTGCGATTTGAGCATTGAAAGTAGCAGTGGCTACAGTGGTGTGTGGGCGCGATGTTTATAATCCACTCGTATTCTCTTGCTGGGCACAGTCAGGCTGGCTCTGGGGCTCAACTGGCAAAACTGGTTAATGGAGACAAAGATTTGGGATCATCATGTTCGCAGGCAATTGCAGAACGTATGGACCAAGAAGCCAGTTTTCCCACGAGATGCCAGTACAGCAGATAGTTTGAAGTGGCATCTGCATATCATCCCCTTAAGACATGTGGGCTTTCCCTGGGCACGTCGCTTTTTGTTTTCTCCCATTCATCCAGCAGCTGATCGACAAAGGGGCTTTAAATGGTAGCGACTGCGAGACTTACGTGCGCAATCGGCGAGGCGGAGGCCGCCGATGTACTGGGTAGTCCAATGGTAGCCGGTCGACTGGCCACACTTCTCAAACAGGCGGCTCCGGCGCAGGAACTCAAAGTCGTGATCCTAAAGCGGCAACAGACAGAGCGGGGAAACAAACTCGTTGGTAGCGTCAGCAAATTTGTGGTGGAATGTCCATGACGATCACCACCTTGAGAGGCCTACTACGCCTCTCAACATGAAATGGACAAAGGGCCGCACAATTGGCCAACCCCACGTTGTTCATTTTCCACAGAGGTGACAATTGAACCTTCAGTTTATTTTGCTGGCTTAGTAGTGAGTGTGCTGATGACCAGGTAACAGACACTATAAACCCTTTCCTGTTCCGATGACAGACATGTACGTCATCAATTTTCCTTCCAATTCCGTTCCGATGGCATAAATGCACGTCAACAGACTGTAAAACTAAAGTACATTTTTAAAAAATCGATTCTCAGGCTCCCACAAGGCCACGCGGCAGGGCGTGAGGTCCAGTTTGGCGCCATCTATTGTGGAGTGTGATCGTGTTGCTCCAGATCTCTGTGGTGAGTACAATGTCTTTGAAAGCAATGGCGCTACGACGCCTCTCTAAATAAAATGAACGCTGAACCGCTTGCGTGTTCCAAGATTCAGCGGTAAATGGGACACCAAATAACTACCGACCTATCTCAATTTTGTCCCCGTTGATGAAAATTTTTGAAAAATTATTGACCTACCAAATTAGCAGTTTCCTGTCCGCCAACAATCTATTACATCTAAAACAATCTGGGTTCCGAAAAAAATACAGCACCACAGTAGCCTTGATAATAAGCAGTACTGCGCCTGTCTTTTTCTTGACTTGTCCAAAGCTTTTGATACAGTAGACCACAACATCCTGCTTAGTAAAATAAGTTGCCTCGGTTTTTCCGAAAACACAGTAAAATGGTTAAAAAATTACCTCTTTTCTCGCACCCAAACTGTATTCACAGAGGGTTGGAGGTCAAACAGTGTTAAGATAACAAAAGGGGTTCCACAGGGTTCCATTCTCGGCCCCCTCTTGTTCTCTCTTTATGTAAATGACTTGGGCACTGAACTGGATTATTCCAGGGTAAATCTTTTTGCAGATGACACGGTACTAATTACTGCTGGCCGCTCTCCGGATGACGTGATTGCTAAGCTCCAGAGTGATTTCAACAAACTACAACATCAGCTAGTTGCTCTTAAACTAGTCCTAAATCCTGCCAAAACCAAGGTGCTATGCTTCTCACCAGGACTAAAGCGGGAAGTTATTTTTCCCCAATTACATACCTTAAATAATGATCAAATAGAGCAAGTCAAGATCTATAAGTATCTTGGGGTCATCCTGGATTCAAAACTGAATTTTGAAGATCACATTGATTATATTGGGAAAAAGACAAAAATTAAAATTGGTTTTCTATATCGACACAAGCACTGCTTCCCCCCTATGTTCCGTTTGGAATTGATTAAAGCTACCGTACTGCCTCTACTTGATTACTGTGACATTGTGTATAAATCAGCCCCAAGTACTGTACTGAAGAAGCTTGACTCAATGTATCACTCGGCCTTAAGATTTGCATTGAACTGCCCATATAGGACTCACCACTGTGATCTCTACATTGGGTCAAACTTAACATCTCTGAATGTTCGACGGCTTGTGCACCAGATCTTATTTATTCATGATGTACTTGCAAAAAAATCTGCAGATTACCTGCTGGATCTCGTCTCTGTTTCAAAGAACAAATTTGACCTAAGGTCTACACTCATTTACCAGCTTAATATTCCCTATTGCCGTACATATACTGGAGGAAGGGCCTTTGCTATTGATGCCCCCAGGGTCTGGAATGCTGTTGCAAATAAATTGAAACTTGAGTCACTACCTATGAGATCTTCACTCAAAACTGCTTTAGAGGAGTTGTACACCCCTAGCTGCCAGTGCTATTCAGTGACCTAAAATAAAATGTTTCGCTCCGGATGATCGCTACAAAGTATGACCTGTGTTTTGATTTAGTGTGCTGATCTTAAAGGTGCATTGAAAATTTACAATAATCCGATTTATGCTCCTGCTGTTGTGGAGTGACTCATGCAGCCAGCTATGGCTGCAGGGTTTTGGTAGTACATGTTGTTTATGCCATTTATTGTGAAAATTCCGTCACAGTTCCTATGATTGCTTTTTCATTGCTTTCATGGCTTTATTTTGGTGATTTCGAAAAGTGTATTGGTTTAGCCATGTTTGTTTGTTGTAGTACAGAGTTAGACTGATGGCCTTAATCTAAGTTGTCTTGTGGTTGTTGTTGTTGTTTGACTTGCATCCCACTGGGATTTTTGCACACAGCGTTGGTGTACGGTGTTTTTTCTGCAATATTTTTGCTGTCTTTTCTTGGATTTTCTGTTTGCACTTAGTCACATTCACTTTAAGATGTTTTTTGTTCATGTTTTTGTTTGTTGCGGTTGCACCCGATTCAAGAGCTGAATGGCTCACAGGGCTATACCTAATAAATGAACTTGAACTTGAACCCACCCTGCAACTTGCAGACGTCTCGGAATGGGAAAGGGTTAATAATTGTATGAAATGTGAACAAGATAACCCAACATAATGCCCTGGTGTTCTGGTGGTGCTGTGGTGGCTTTTTGTCTCGCAATGAGAAAGATGTGAATTTAAACTCTGGTTGCGGGGGTCCACCCAGCCCAATCGTGTCTTTGTGATCAATAAAATCCATTCCAGTTTGTTGGATGCCAGCATTGGCGACTCTGTGGATGTACTGCAGCCTAACGTGAGAATGTGGAATTGTCCACACCTGGATCAGAGTGACCAATGGAGTTGCTCACTGCATGATCGTTATGCTAAGCACAGAGATGTAAGACCCGATTCATGCAGGGGTTTTGGTTCCAAGATTTCCACGCAACAAGCCACCTCGTTGAGCTACCAATTGTGGCCAGGAGGCTTCTGAAAAATACCTGATAGCTCAGTGGGCTTCACCTGGGAAGATAAAAAAAAAGTATAGTTTAATTTGCATATTTTTGTTAAGTGATTTTTTACCTTTTTTATACTTCACACTCCTGTCGTGTTTTTGCGTTGTTTCTGACCCGACCCCACTGAACATCTGTAAAATAGAGTTTCATAAGCTCCTCGGATTCCTGCAACATAAATAAATATTCTGATTCTGAATTTGCTGATAAGTGGAAATTCCGCACAAATGCTTGCGCCAAATTCACGTTCCAAGGTTTTGGCCTGGCTCTACCAAAAAACCTCAGAGCCAATCGGCGTGTTGGTGGGGGGGGGGGGGGAGGCGTGGGCGCTGACCTCAGCCAACGCTCTCCCCGGCAACGGACCGAGCCGGCCAACCGAGTTCCGTCCGACAACAATGATCTCCCCCGTGTACGTAGACTCTTGGGGCCTTGGCAGGCTTTTGGGGCAAGTGCTATTGGCGAGTTTCTATGAAGGTCGGCACGGCACACGAGGAGGTGCGTGACCACCACCACGCCCAGCCGCCTTTGTCTTGCCCAGTTTACACACCGCACCAGGTACTCATTTAAGGCTGAGTCGACATAGGGGAGCCCCAGGACCGGTTCAAACATTCGCCACTGTTATATGTCATGAGCAGGAGTCGAACTCGGGTTGCCAGGCTAGTGGCGCAGTGCGTTAACCACTACACTCCCACTTTATTTGTATCTGACACCGCACGCAAACCACTCCGTATGTGTGACTTGTTCTGCCTCCCCCTGAGGTACAGAGTTGTAGGACGAAGCAAAGGGCGACTTCTTCACCAGCCATGACAAATCCCCTTCTGGGTGATTTGCCAGAATAGTGGCAAATCGCTCGATGATGCTGGATGATGTAATTACCAGCGAAACGTCGTACAACTCAAATTGTGAATGTTGTGAATTTACTCTCCAACACACCGGTGGGCTGAAGTCGTAACTATTTGGCGCGTTTTGTTTACGTGACAAACCTCACTGGCTCTGTGGCGTGGTGGAGGGTGACGACACATTTATACTTACGCAATCTAACCCAAAAACCTATAGTATGAATGATGGCGCTGTCGCTCTTCCTGTAGCACCACACTCGTGGTGTGGAATGGCCTCACTTTGGCACAAACTTGGCCCGCTGTGAATTGAAAAATGCTGAGGGGAGATTTTCTGCAAAAACAGCTGTCACTCTGCCAACGCCTGGCAGAATGACAACCTTTCATAGCCATAGGAATCATGCCCATGCACCATTCATGACTTGTGACTTAAGATCCCATACACAGGCTCTTTAGACGAGTGTAATATTGCCCGCAGTCTATTTTAGTGCACGTCTTTGCTAATGATGCAGAAATGTTTCCGGTTTTGGCTGGCATTAAACCTGGATTTAAATACGGCCACCTTGTTACCATGCTGAGTCCACTACACAGAAACTCTTCTGTTGACCAAAAACAAGTTTGTTGAATCAACTAGGTTAAAAACTAAACTCTGTATTTTCCCAGCTAAAGCCCACTGAGCTATCGAGCTATCAGCTTCAGAAGCGACCTGGCTACCACAGTTGATAGCTCCACGAAGTGGCTCACCATGTGGACATTATAGAAGCCAAATACTTTAAACGCGTGATGTTGATTCTAAATGTGGAGGGAAAAACCGGAGGACCCGGAGACAAATCCACGCGACCACAGGGAGAACACGCAAACTCCAAATATACAGCAGCAGGCGTCAGTGTTGGGATCAAACCCACGACCTCCTGTATATCAGGCGAGGTAGTTATCATCTCGCCACCGCGGCACCAGTGTGTTTATATCACAGACTGGACGGCACTCAACCTGGACGTGGATGGTTGCGAGTTCCAATTCAAGGCAGGGATTGACACAACCTATCATTCCTCTGGGGTGAAATAAAAATGAGTATAGTAGAACCTCTGGTCACGAACGCTTCTGACCACGACCAAATCTGGTTCCGACCAAAAAATTCACAAATTTTTTTAATCTGGTCACGAACACAAACTCGGGTGGCGATCAAACACGGCCACGGCTGATTTCCCCTTCTGCGCCATTTTTGTTGTTGTTGAATTACACAAAACGTAACAGTTATATATATAACTTTCGTTATATAAAATTCCTAGTAAGATATTAATTTTGTGAGTGTAGTCATACCCCTCCCCCTCATTCAAGCCATAATTTAGAGAGTGAAAGCGCTGAGTACGCAAATCGCTAACATAAGAACCCGTTAATCTTTTTTCGCATCATTCATACGATGATGCGGTGAAATAAACGTTCATACGATATTACGGTGAATGCTTCCAAAAACAATATTGTACCCAAATATTCCTGTTAACTTACTTTCAATAGAAACATTAATTGCTCATACGAATATTCTCTCTCTCTCTCTCAGAATCGACCGACTGATGTAGCAGACGAAACAATCATCTTGTTTGAATGAATCATCTTGTTGAACGATTCTAAACCTTGACGCGGCAATGTTAGTTTTCCCTGTTGTTCAAGGTTTTCTCAGTGTTATTCAATGTTGTTACATTTAGTTTACTATTACACTGTGAATTCTATGGCATAATTAACTATTTTTGTGCTTAAAAAAAAACAATATTTAAATACAGTTCGTAGGAGTCTGGAACGGATTAATCGTATTTATATACAATCCAATGGCGAAATTAGGTTCGAGTCACGACCAAATCGGGTTGCGACCAAAGTTATGGAACGAATTATGGTCGTGACCAGAGGTTCTACTGTACCACTCTGTTGGGAAGTCAACACTGGCCACGCCATGGACAAAGTGGCCTCTGTCATGGGAACGTGGAACTCAAAGCCCTCGGCTCTGGGTGCCGATGGCGACGTCGCACGTGTCTCTGCTTACGAGGAGTGCCCGAGGGGAGGCCTTCATCCAGCGGTGCATTGACCAAGGGCTGTAATTAAACACATTTAATGGAGCAAATAGATAAACAAATAAACAAACAATAAATAAACGAATAATCAAACAAATAAATAGAGGAACAAAAAATAAAGAAACAGATAAATAGATAGTAGATAAATAAATAGCCAAACAAATAAATACATTTAATGGAACAAACTGCACGCTACGGTAATATTCAGTCAGGCCACTTTAGATGTCATAGCTCTCGGGCGATTATCGCCCATTTGGGCCAAGATGGAACACCGGCACCCCTTGCATCCCTTTGCTCTCTCCGACACAGAATCGATGAAATCTCCGACTCGAGACATCGCGGCCCCGTCGCGCGCGACTCGTGCGCTGGCCATCGTCCCCGCCTCTGCCATGACGCTGCTCGTGCAGCGCGAGAGGCAAAGCGGCAATCACGTGCCGGGACAAGAGGCAGGTTGTGTGTACCAGAGTAAAGCCACCCGAATAACATTACAGGATCCGTATTTAAAACAAATACAGTAAAACCTTGGATTGTGAGTAACTTGGTCTGCGAGTGTTTTGCAAGACGATCAATTTTTTAAAATAAATATACATTTGATAAACGAGCGAGGTCTTGCAATACGAGTAGTACGTGTATACGCTTTGTCTGCCGAGCGTCACGTGATCACAGCTGATAGACGAGTGCTTTGGATTACAAACACGTTTCCGGAACGAATTATGCTCGCAATGCAAGGTTTTACTGTACACGGATATCGAGACCAACAGATCATCGTGGTCAAGTGGATGCCGCCATGTAGATATAGTGGTACAGTTCAAAGTTGAAATGCCATTTAATAATAATATTACTACTAACGTCCTTTATTTATCCGGGAGGCTCCGTAGAGTCCCGAGGCTCTTAATCACGGTTGGCTACGTGCGGCGCGAACGAAGCACAGCAAACATGGATGCACTCGGGAGCGTTGTGCTGGACATGCATGGCCAGTACCCTTATTGAGTATCTCGCGCACGTGAAGAGGCAACTGCTGAACTCGGAGAAACCCCGATGCGAACTATACATAGAGCAGCGACCTACTTGCTCTCCTGCCCTCTACTTGGCTGTTTCCTCCAACTGAGTGTCTTATACTCACTGCTGTCTCGGTCATCCGCTCACCCTTCCTCCAAACGGCTGACTTGTGGCTACACGCACTCTCTCTCTCTCTGTCATCCAGCAAAGTTGAGTTGGTGGCTCACACAGGGATCAGGCCACCAAGTGACGGCCCACGGAGCTGTACAGGGTGCTGCAAAACAATGTTCTAACACTTTTGAGAATTTGCAACGACACCACGAGACATGTGCTGCCTCCGGGCTCCGGAGACCACCTGGAGAAGATTCCGGGCAATGTGTTGGCAACGATGGCGAACACGTGGAGACTGGCTTATTGAAGCTATTAACATCGATTTGTTATCATGTTACGGTGTATTATCCGTTCGTTTTCCATTAAAAACGAGACTCCCACATAAGCGTTAACATTTTTGTTGAAGCACCCTGTGTAGCTATTTTTCAGAAGCGACCTGTTCAGCAGCCAAATACTCTAAACGCACGGTGATTCGAAATGTGGAGGGAAAAACCGGAGGATCCAGAGAAAAATACACGCGACCACGAGAAGAGAGACACGCAAACTCGAACTATACAGCAGGCGTCAGGGACGAGATCGAACCATCGACCTCCTGTATACCAGGCAAGATAGTTAACATCTCGCCACCGTGAAATGCCTGTGGAGGCAGTGAGTTGGTGTCCAGCAGGCTATAATAGGTGTGGAGTTTCAGGTTATGCACTTCGTACGTGTTAATGGAAACCCTCCGACACAAACTCAACGGGGAATTGTACTCAGAGCGGGACGCTCCCGAATTGTCTTGCGACTTGGTGAGGCTTTCCTCCTGGTTTGGCAGTGGCTCGTGTAACATTTGACAAGATCGAATATTTAGCGAGGGACACCTGTGAATGTAGTTGCAACATTACTATCTTTTATTTTTCACGATTGAGTCATGGGCAGCATTTAAAAGTTATATTTGGGCCACGACACAGAACACAGAGTCATACGCTTGCAAATGGCGTTGGTTTTCTTGTTAATGTGCCCACGTTTAATAGCCCATTAGTGGCTAAGTCAATTCGCCACGGCAATTACTGGGCGGCTACGTTCATGACGCGACCTCGTACCGACTTTGCAGAAACCCAACAGCAGTCGTCCTGTGGACAGACTGGCTTCCACCACGGGAATGTGGAATTGTCACATCTGGCGCAGACTGCCAACGGAGGGAAGTGAGACCTCATGACTCATTTGAGCCGGGAGACACTCTGGCCTTGAAAGACGTGAGGGTACTGTGTGCATTGAATGGAAAAAATTGGAAAATGGTCAAGATGATTATTTTGCTCTCCCCCAGTGAAATGCCTCTGTGCTGCTGTTTCTGATGTCTTGTTATGAATACAACCCTTTTGTCACCTATAAAGGCAAGCGCCACCACAAGCCTATGCCTCGTAAGGAGTATACAGGAGGTCGTGGGCTAAATCGCGGCCATGACACGTGTATATTTGGAGTTTGCGTGTTCTCCCCATGGCCGCGTGGATTTTTCTTCAGGTCCTCCGGTTTGCCCTCCACATTTAGAATCAACATCACGCGTTTAGAGTATTTGGCTGCTTTAAATTTCCACCCGATAATCCACTTCGTTGAACAACCATTTGTGGCCAGGTCGATTCTGAAAAATAGCAATATATAACTCAGTGGGCCTTAACTGGTAAAAAATAGTTTAAATATTGTTTCTA
Organism: Lethenteron reissneri; assembly: GCF_015708825.2. Classification (NCBI taxonomy): domain Eukaryota; kingdom Metazoa; phylum Chordata; class Hyperoartia; order Petromyzontiformes; family Petromyzontidae; genus Lethenteron; species Lethenteron reissneri. The sequence continues at coordinate 10,596,108 of NC_083825.1, read as the reverse complement.
AAATAACGCATGCCCGCTGGGAGCTGATTCTAGGAAATCAGTGCTTCTGGCCGGGATTTATCCGACTGCTCGTGAATCATTGCAGCCGAACCCCCCCCCCCCCCCCATTAAAATACAAGTCGCATCATATGTCTTGCACGTGCACGCGTCACCCCCAGCATGCACGCGCAGCTCCACCCGCCCGCCCGCCCGCCAGACAAGAACTGTGCCGAGTGAGTGCTGGGACCCCCGACACCACACACACGGTGGGATGTTTGTGAGTTGCTTGCGGAGTGTCCCCCCTCTCTTCCCTGGCAGATCGTGGCCTCTCCTAGAATGAATCCCCCATGCAGGGTTTGCTTCGGAAGACTTCTCAATCTCACCCCGTAAAGGAAGACAGAAATTCGCCCAATCTTCCGATCCCTCCGCTGGCTTCCACCGTAATCCGGGGACAGATTGCGAGATTACACTCACCGTCTGCGACACACCACATGGACTGTCCGTTGCCTGCCTCTGCCCTTTCTTCTCTCTCGTACTCCCCTCAAGATGCCCTCCCCTCCAGCGGGAGTGGCCTACTGCTGTCAAAACCACTAGTCAGCCTCACTCCTCCTCTGCTCCTGTTGCTATCCAAATGTTATTCCCTGGTCATCCATTGTGCTGTCTCCCTGCCCCCATTGAAACCCAAGCCCAAGGTCTCCCTCTCCGTCCACACTCTCCTTGCCGTCTTTTCTCGATGAATTATTCAACATCACTCTATCTTACACGTGCGTGCTCTTGTGCAGTCTCTTGGGATGCACTTGCATTGTAGAAGCTACACGAACACAAACGGCATTGCCACGCTCTGCTAACGTCTCGCTGCGTTGGCGAGATTGTTAACTACCTCGCCTGGTATACAGCACGTCGGGGGTTCGATCCCCGACGTATTTGCTGTATATTTGGAGTTTGTATATCTCTCTCCCCGTGGTCGCATGGATTTTTCCCCTCCACATTTAGAATCAACATCACGCGTTTAGAGTATTTGGCTGCTATAAATGTTCACATGATAAGCAACTTCGTTGATCTGTCATTTGTAGCCAGGACGCTTCTGAAAACGAGCTGTGTAGCTCATTAGGCCTTACCTCGTGAAATAAAAAAATAGTTTATATTTTAGTTTCATAACAATGTGGAATGTTTACCGCTTGCTCAAGGCTCCCTATTGAGACGCTTGCATTCTGCTTTGCCTCTTTGAGCACGCATGCACTCTGACCTGATTTAATCCATGACTCATCATTCAATTAACTTTGCAATCACGAAGCAATATCAGTCAAAAATAAATAAGCAAATATTTTTCGCCCTTGTGTGTTTTTTTGCGAGACTAAACATCAAGTCAAAGCTCCGGTCGATAAGAAGCAGGGGGAATATCTCGCTTACAATCGTCCAGCAGCGTAATCACGTTTCAACACTTTAACAAACCAGGGCCTAAATGGTGCTGAGCTACTCACAAATGGTTTAAGTGCCCGGCCGCACCCGAGTTTCATTATGAACGTGTTTTCTTAACGTGTTTTCTCAACGCGTTTCCTCTGGGATTTCTTTAAAAACTAACAACTCGGGCCCGAAAGAAAAGCCACTGTTCAAATAAAGCTGATCACAACCGGGAGACGGAAGACAGCGAGCCGTGACGCACGCGCTGTAATCACATCCTCAAAGACGTTCTCAGAAAAATCCCACTTTCCCCCAGGAGAGTTTAAAAACATACTTTGTTTACGAGTGGCCGAGTCGCTTCGACAGTGGCCAGTGCGATCACATTTAGCCAACTTTGCCAGTTAATAAAAACAACAGCATTTTGGTCATTCTGCCAGTGGTGGGGCAAGGATATAACAGATTTTAAAAAAGATCAAGTTCATTGGTTAATAACGCTGCGGCATCGAAAGAAAAAAAACAATTATGGCCGACGTTTTGGGCAATGTACCTAGCAAAGATCATTGCGAAAAACATCACCCTCTTAAGGGGCCATCCATTTAGTGCGTACGCATGGAGTGGAGTTAACCCAAATGTGTACGCTTGCGTATGGGGGGTCTACTCACAATGTACGCATAGGAAACGGGGGGGGGGGGGGTGAAGCCTCGATAATAATTTGTCTCCATTGGCCTTCAAATAAGCCACAGTTCAGTTTCTTCAGCTGTCAGACAAGTCCTACGGGGAGAAGTGGGACTGTGGGAGAGGTGTCACTCGTGTGCCACCGTGCCCCTGACTGCAGCTGTCACGCAGCTCAGCAGTGAGTCGGACATGGTCTGACGGCCTGCCCCATGGATCACACATCCTGCAATCTGGCCGCGCTGCAGACTGCTCAAGGTTTTAGCTGCGACACCAGCGCATTCACACTGTTGAGTCTTCTGACAGCGAGAGCAATCACAAGCTGGATGATGATGATGATGATCACGACAGCGACGCTGTGGATCTTGAGACGGCGGCCCAGCAGACCGCAGCTGACGCCTGCTGTGCTTCAGCCTGACATTGCGCGTGTTGACGAACCCCCTATGATGCGTGACCTGCTCGACTGGGGTCAGTCGGCGTTTGAACCTAGCGGACTGCAGGCAAACTTTTTTCAAGGTACGCAACACCGAGTGACTTCCACTGAAGTTCAACATGTGGTACATTTAGGGCTGCGGCATTACTGACGAGTGCGTTGGGCTTTTTGTGACGGGTACCTTGTGAGTGAAGGCGGCCAGCTCCATCCCTACTATGGCCACTGAGAGATGTCCGTGAGGCAATGGCATAACGCGTTGTCTGCCCTCAAACTAAACTGTATATAGTAGTAGATTTATACCCTTTTAAACTGGTACAAAACTGACACCTTTATTCAAGGCATCATGTTTGCAATAACCACAACACAAGTAGTCAAAAGAACAAACAAAAAGAAGCAACTCTGATAATGATAATAATATGCACTGTCCTTGAAGTTGATTGGTCCACACCCGAGACGGCTTTCTTTAGAGCCTAGTCCCCATTGGTGTTGGACCAGATGACACCAGAAGGCGTACAACTCAAACACAGTGCAATATCAGAGTATTGAGAGCTCGGGGTAAGCATTTACACTATGAGACCTCTTTTACCAGTGGCAAAATATAGTAATAGGTTTTTACCCTTTAAACTGGTACAAAACTGACACCTTTATTCAAGGCATCATGTTTGCAATAACCACAACACAAGTAGTCAAAACAGAATAAAGGTGTCAATTTTGTACCAGTTTAAAAGGGTAAAAACCTACTACTATATTTTGCCACAGTAAAATAGATCTCATAGTGTAAACTGTATATGTTTTATTCTGCCAGCTAAGGCCCCCTGAGCTAGCTGTTTTTCAGAAGCAACCTGGCCACAAATGATAGCTCGACGAAGTGGCTTATCACGTGGAAAATTTCGAGCAGCAAAACACCGGATGACTTGACCCTTTGCAAGGAGTAAGCCAGAATCATTTCCTACGTCTGACATTTGAAAATTAATTCAAAGCAATCATGAAAGTTATTACGATGTCATAGTGCATGCCGCGGTTTAACGGTCGGCACACTGGACTTGCGATCCAGAGGTCACCGGCTCGATCCTATCTAAACTATGAAAGAAAACGTTTTTATTTTATTTTACCAGGTAAGGCCCAACTGAGCTACATAGCTCTTCATCAGGAGCGACCTCCTGGCCACAAATGAGAGCTCAATGAAAATGGCTTCTCGTGTGGACATTTCTAGCAGCCACATACTCTAAACGCGTGTTGATTCTAAATGTAGGGGGAAAAATCACGCGATCACGGGGAGAACACGCAAACTCCAAATATACAGCAGCAGGCGTCATGGTCGGGATTGAACCCACGACCTCCTGTATACCAGGTGAGGTCGTTAACATCTCGCCACCGTAGCACCCTTTGCGGCAGTTAAAACAATGAGGAAAGTTTCTTAAATCCCCCACCACAGCCGACCGACAGGTCGTGTGTGGTGGGGGGTAACGTGTGGGCAATCCCACCTCTTCCAAGACGTCTGGCCAGCGTGGAAGAATAGTCCAAGCAGCCTCGAGATCGAGGGGCTCTCTGGAGATCCCTCTGGGCCTACACCCTTACCTTTTAGAAACATGCTTTGAGAGTATTTGGGCTGCTGGATATAAAGCTTTCGTGACTGCAGGAATCCATATTTCATCAGGTGAGACAATCACAGCTGGGAAACTGCTGAAACAGGCGGTTTTCCTGCTGTGATTGTCTCACATGATGACGGTCGCTTGTATTGCGGTCGAAACGTCGTGATCTATTATTTCCTACCGACGTGACTTTACCGAAAGAACCAAAGAGTATAGTTCACATAGTTGTCTAGACTGTATCGCATTACAGTACAGTACTTACAAAACACCAAACACGTGATGAGGTGAACCGTACTTCTAAACCGTCATCTTCCGTCACCAACACTGAGTGCCGTGTGGAGGCGACCGTCACAAAGTCGCTGCTGCTGCTGCTGCTACTGCTGCTGGTGGTGGTGGTGCTGGTGGTGGTGCTGCTACTACTGCTGCTGCTGGTGGTGCTGGTGCTGCTGGTGGTGCTGCTACTACTGCTGCTGCTGGTGGTGCTGGTGCTGCTGGTGGTGCTGCTGCTGCTGCTGCTGGTGGTGCTGCTACTACTGCTGCTGCTGGTGGTGGTGCTGGTGCTGCTGCTGGTGGTGGTGCTGGTGGTGCTGCTGCTGCTGCTGGTGGTGGTGGTGGTGCTGGTGGTGGTGCTGGTGCTGGTGGTGGTGGTGGTGCTGGTGGTGGTGGTGCTGGTGGTGGTGCTGCTACTACTGCTGCTGCTGCTACTACTGCTGCTGCTGGTGGTGCTGCTACTACTGCTGCTGCTGGTGGTGCTGGTGCTGCTGGTGGTGCTGCTGCTGCTGCTGCTGGTGGTGCTGCTACTACTGCTGCTGCTGGTGGTGCTGGTGGTGGTGGTGCTGGTGGTGGTGGTGGTGCTGGTGGTGGTGGTGGTGCTGGTGCTGGTGGTGGTGGTGGTGCTGGTGGTGGTAGTGCTGGTGGTGGTGCTGCTGCTGGTGGTGGTGGTGGTGCTGGTGGTGCTGGTGGTGCTGGTGGTGCTGCTGCTGGTGGTGGTGGATTATCCTCCTCCTGCTCGCTCACCTTGTTGCACATCGGCTTGCAGTAGCGGGTGCTGTTCACCGTGACGCACGTGAGGCCTCCGTTGCGCGGCACGTGAGGGAGCTTGCAGTCCTTGGCTGTGCGCGGGGTAGCCGACGGTTGCAGGGGGTGGGGAGCACGAGACGGTTCACAGTCAGAATCATCGACTTACGAACACAATCCTCTCCTGCGATCGTCCGTAAGTCGACTGGTCCGTAAGTCGACTGGTCCGTAAGTCGAACGGTTCGTAAGTCGAACGGTTCGTAAGTCGACTGGTCCGTAAGTCGACTGGTCCGTAAGTCGACTGGTCCGTAAGTCGAACGGTTCGTAAGTCGAACGGTTCGTAAGTCGACTGGTCCGTAAGTCGACTGGTCCGTAAGTCGACTGGTCCGTAAGTCGAACGGTTCGTAAGTCGAACGGTTCGTAAGTCGACTGGTCCGTAAGTCGACCGTCCGTAAGTCGAACGGTTCGTAAGTCGGAACACAGTGAGCCACTGTATGTAAATGCCCACACACACAAACATTCACTCCCAGAACGAGGTTGACTCACGACATCTCGCGGAGGGTAGCTCAGCTGAACAAAGTGGTTCCATTCGCAAGTGCGCCTATTAAGTCAATGTTCGTAAGTGCGAGTGATCGTAAGTCGAGGAATGCTGCATTTATTGATACTGGAGGAATCCGATGAGCATTAAAGCTCTTCTTCATAGATGCCCAGTCGTTCACAAGGTCAGTGTCTGCATACAGCCTCCCACTGCGTCTGCATTAGCACGACTCTTGTCAGCGAGCCCAGGCCGAGCTGCCAGCCGGCTCAGCGCTCGCGAGAGAGAGAGGAGGCCACGTGCCGGCTGTACGCTCGCATGTTGAACTCTTGTCGCGCCGTACGTAGCCAAAGGTACGCAAACATCTATCAAAACTTGACCCCTCCTCCCCTCCCTGTACGCACGCGGACTTTTTACCCCCCTCCCCACCTGCGTTCGTACGCCTGACGCACCCCCCCGCCCCCGAATCATAGAACGGCCGAAATGTAATCCACGCAGATAACATCACGGATTAATCATTGACGTGTTTAAGCGAACAGAGTCCACCGCCGGACTGTCGAACTCATTTGAAGGCCAGATTTGAAGCTTCCGTGACTGCAGGGATCCATACTCTTTGGTTCTTTCGGTAAAGTCGCGTCGGTAGAAAATAAAATAAATTCACGACGTTTCGATTGCAACACAAGCAATCGGCACGTCTCCCACTTCAGAAAAAACATGTTTTTCTTGCTGTGGGTTTCCCACCTGATGATGATTGCTTGTGCTGCAATCGAAACGTTGTGATTTATTTTATTGTATACCTACGTGACTTTACCGAAAGAACCAAAGAGTAATTTGAAGGCCAATGTAGACAAATTATTATCGAGGCTTCACCCACCCCCACCCCCGTGTCATATGTGTACATTGTCAGTAGACACCCCCCCCCCCCGCATACGCAGCGTACGCATTTGGGATGGCCCCTAATCGGAGGTGCGGGGGAATGACAACTACGCCGCTGTGGGGGGGGGGGGGGGGGGGGTGACCCAGTCCATCCTCCCTCCACGGCTGTTAAAGATGAGTACCGCTTTGTGAGGATGTTAACTGTCGCTGTCCCCTTGCGGATAGACTTGCCCTCGCCATGGGAATGTGGATGTTTTTCACCCCATCGCTCGCTGTTGAAAGAAGATGAGCAGCGCCCTCAGTGGTCATGGCAGCAAGAAGTCACTTTGAACTCTCTGCGTTTTTCTCCGAGCACAGCCCCAAAACGCCAAGTGGCCTTAAGCAAGCAGTACGCCCCACTCACGGTGTCAACCACGCGTTTCCGTAATGCATTTGTTAAAATGAACAAGGTTATGAATACACCACATGGAACTCTATCTCCAACGTTGGAACAACGTCGGGTCAACGGTTCAACCACACGCCAACGTTGACTGCAACGTTGGCACGTTCACTGGGTCAGCAGACAAAGTAGTGTGTTTGACCTTGCAGTGGATCGACATAAAGGACCGTTCATGAAACGTACGCTTAGACCGTTGCATCGGTGTCCGAGGCATCCATTAATCTCTGTAAGCAAAACCACGCGGGAGCCCATTGAGACACGAATCACGTTCGCACCACGGCACTGCGAGAGAGTGGCCCAATTGTTCGTCTCTTGTAAGTAAGTTACGCTCCAGTGAGTCAGCGGTGACAACCCAACAACCGCATTGCACTCACTGGAGAGGAGGGAACTAGAGAGAACGATTCAACGCGTGGACTTTCGCGACCAATATTATCGATAGCCGAGGTTTCTTTTTTTGGGTTAGGTCGCGCGAATGGCTCCCAAGTGACGACATCACATGTATCCCTCTGTTTAAGACCGAAGCAGGAGGAGGATCGCTCCACAATTCTGTCTGTCGCCTGATGATGCTGGTTGCTGTCATCACCGGCGGAACGTCACGCTACTCGATTCGTAAATGTTCCAGTGGCTTTGCTCTCCAACGCACCTCGGTGTTGCTGTACTCGTAACGAATTGGCACGTTTGGTTGAAGTGACAAACCCTACTAAATGGCAGTGGCGGGTGGTGGCGGGTTTAACGACACATTTATATTTTCGCCATCTAACCCCAAATGAAAGAGAAGAACCCAGTCGATATTGTAGCACCATGTCCAGTGTGCGCCTTGTGCAGCCCCCGATCCGCGTGGCCGGTGACCCCGCCAATTTAATGAACCGAGCCCCTTTTTTCCCTCCCCCAAAGAGAGGTCACGGGGGAGACGGCGCCGACTGAACCCATGATGCAAGCCCCGCGTGTGCTTTGTTCACTGAACTGGATGGGGTGGTGGTGTGAGTCAGCATATTCCCCCCCCTACCCCCCCACCCCCCGTGCAGCTCTCGCCGGAGAGATCCTCTGGCGGCGCCTTGGCACCGCAGGCGCAGCAAGTGGCCGATGTCGGCGTGGGAGGCAATGCAAGATGCGACTCGCTGTTACTCACAGAGCCACAGATTTATATTCATTTTAAACCCTTATACAACAATATGCATTTATATTATTTTAGTAGCACAGTGTATTGGGGTTTAGAGGAAGACTGTCTCACAGTGGCAGTATTAATACAAACGATTTAAACGATGTAAATGTTACAATACTCGCAATGAAGTTATCATGCGTCTTACTTTCATGCACATGTCGGCAAAAATCCCTGGTGTTGGGTAACAAAGACCGGCAGGAGCGCTACGATATTTTACGCTGCGTGTATTTTTCGGAAATGTCACTTTTCATTTGAAACAATATTTGCTTTGGCATTCATGGCGAATTGTTGGAATCATTTTTTTGGAATAACTTTTCTTAACAAGTTTGTACTCTATTGATTCGGGGCCCTCCTGGGGGCCGACTGGGCCCCTGTGGGTCACGTGACGCTGTCACCCCACCACCCCCCCCATAGTTGAGCCCCTGAGGGGGGGGGGCAGGTCACCCCCCCCCATAGTTGTGTCCCTGAGAGAGGGGGGGGGGGCATCAGCGCCCTGCTGTGTGAATGGGACGGCGCAAAGCCGCCGCAACACAGCGTTCACCACCGCGTGGAGACGCACTCGTAGCGATGGACAGCTGTTCGTGGCGTGTTTTTAAGAGCAGAAATCAAAGCTTCCCAATGAGCCTTTCTCAGCGCCCAATCTCTAAATCTCTCCTTCTGGCCCTGAGCCAGTGGTATAATCGAATCTAGACTTGTCAGTGTCGTTTATATTCTTGTTATTTACAGCGCTTTGAGATATTCCGACAACCAAGGCACTTTTTAAAGTGAAGATTGCTCTTCTTGTGATGGTGATGGTGCTGCTGCTGCTACTAATCCGGTCTGTCATTCTACTGTCAAACGACATGCCGTCAGCGGACCGCCAGCCAATTGTTTAAAGACCCAGCAGAGAACGGCTGTGTTGTGTGTGTTTATATATAAACATCTATAAATTACCACGTAAGTACGAACGTACGGGCAATATAAATAATACAAAGGCGTACGCCGTCGTGTTAATGAAAGAACAATTCTACACTGGTAGCAAATTGCTTCCTTGCATTCTACACGCACACAAAGACAAAGATGCCCCGTATAGCCTGGAACGGACTATTTGGGCAAGTGCTGTTCGCGAGCGCCGATGAAGCCCGGCACGGCCCACGAGGGGTGGGTGGCCAGCACCAAGCCCGGCCGCCTTTGTCTCCCCAGTGGCGATGTTGACACACCGCACCAGGTACCCGAAGGGAGACCCAGGAACCAGTCCAGAAATGCGTCACTGGTGTTGGCTGCGAGCGGGAATCGAACCCGGGGAGTTGAGTTCGTAGCGCAGCGCTCACCGCTGCACGAGCGCTACTGCCATGTACACTACCATGTACACACACTGCCATGTACACACACTGCCATGTACACACACTACCATGTACACACAATGCCATGTACACACTGCCATGTACACACACTGCCATGTACACTGCCATGTACACACACTGCCATGTACACACACTACCATGTACACACAATGCCATGTACACACTGCCATGTACACACTGCCATGTACACACACTGCAATGTACACTGCCATGTACACACACTACCATGTACACACAATGCCATGTACACACTGCCATGTACACACACTGCAATGTACACTGCCATGTACACACACTGCCATGTACACACACTACCATGTACACTGCCATGTACACACACTGCCATGTACACACACACTGCCATGTACACTGCCATGTACACACACTACCATGTACACTGCCATGTACACTGCCATGTACACACACTGCCATGTACACACACTGCCATGTACACACAATGCCATGTACACACACTGCCATGTACACACACGACCATGTACACACTGCCATGTACACACACTGCCATGTACACACAATGCCATGTACACTGCCATGTACACACACTGCCATGTACACACACTACCATGTACACACACACTACCATGTACACACACTACCATGTACACACACACTGCCATGCACACACACTACCATGTACACACACTACCATGTACACACACTGCCATGCACACACACTACCATGTACACACACTGCCATGTACACACACACTACCATGTACACACACACTGCCATGTACACACACACTGCCATGTACACACACTGCCATGTACACACACTACCATGTACACACACACTGCCATGTACACACACTACCATGTACACACACACTGCCATGTACACACACTACCATGTACACACACTGCCATGTACACACACTGTCATGTACACACACTACCATGTACACACACTACCATGTACACACACTGCCATGCACACACACACTGCCATGTACACACACTACCATGTACACACACTGCCATGCACACACACACTGCCATGTACACACACTACCATGTACACACACACTGCCATGTACACACACACTGCCATGTACACACACTACCATGTACACACACTACCATGTACACACACTGCCATGTACACTACCATGTACACACACACTGCCATGTACACACACACTACCATGTACACACACTACCATGTACACACACTACCATGCACACACACACTGCCATGTACACACACTGCCATGTACACACACTGCCATGCACACACACTGCCATGTACACACACTGCCATGCACACACACTGCCATGTACACACACTGCCATGTACACACACTGCCATGTACACACACTGCCATGCACACACACTACCATGTACACTGCCATGTACACACACTACCATGTACACACACTGCCATGTACACACACTGCCATGTACACACACTACCATGTACACACACTACCATGTACACTGCCATGTACACACACTACCATGCACACACACACTGCCATGCACACACACTACCATGTACACACACTACCATGTACACACACGACCATGTACACACACTGCCATGTACACACACTACCATGTACACACACTACCATGTACACACACTACAATGTACACACTGCCATGTACACACACTGCCATGTACACACACTGCCATGTACACACACTACCATGTACACACACTACCATGTACACACACTGCCATGTACACACACTGCCATGTACACACACACTACCATGTACACACACTACCATGCACACACACACTACCATGTACACACACTGCCATGTACACACACTGCCATGTACACACACTACGATGTACACACACTACCATGTACACACACTACCATGTACACACACTGCCATGTACACACACTACCATGTACACACACTACCATGTACACACACTGCCATGTACACACACTACAATGTACACACACACTGCCATGTACACACACTGCCATGTACACACACGACCATGTACACACACTGCCATGTACACACACTGCCATGTACACACACTGCCATGTACACACACTACAATGTACACACACACTGCCATGTACACACACTGCCATGTACACACACACTGCCATGTACACACACTGCCATGTACACACACGACCATGTACACACACTGCCATGTACAAACACACTGCCATGTACACACACTACCATGTACACACACTACCATGTACACACACTACCATGCACACACACTGCCATGTACACACACTACCATGTACACACACTGCCATGTACACACACTGCCATGTACACACACTACCATGTACACACACTGCCATGTACACACACGACCATGTACACACTGCCATGTACACACACACTGCCATGTACACACACTACCATGTACACACACTGCCATGTACACACACTGCCATGTACACACACTGCCATGTACATACACTGCCATGTACACACACTACCATGCACACACACTGCCATGTACACACACTGCCATGCACACACACTGCCATGCACACACACTGCTATGCACACACACACTGCCATGTACACACACTACCATGTACACACACTGCCATGTACACACACTACCATGTACACACACTACCATGTACACACACTGCCATGTACACACACTGCCATGTACACACACTACCATGTACACACACTGCCATGTACACGCACTACCATGTACACTGCCATGTACACACACACTGCCATGTACACACACTGCCATGCACACACACTACCATGTACACACACTGCCATGTACACTACCATGTACACACACTGCCATGTACACATACTACCATGTACACACACTACCATGTACACACACACTACCATGTACACACACTGCCATGCACACACGTCCCACCCTATTCGTCACCCGCATCCCTCGCTTCCACAACTCCTCGAAGCGTTCACGGGGGGATCCTCTGACAGCCCGGACACACTTGCGAATGAGAGAGGTCCCATCTCAGGGGATCACCGGGGGTGGAGTATTGCCACGAGTATAGAATTACACAATGTATCAACCCAACGCCGTGACTGCTGAGAGGCGCTAGCGAAGCGCCTTCAGAGAACCCGACACGGCATGAACGTATGAGTCTTAACCCCACTGCAGCGATGACAACAGCGTGCGAAGGGTGGTGGTGGTGACGATGATGACAATACGTACGGTGTCCATGCGCAGCCAGGGCGGTCCCCACCAGACACAGGCAAAGGAAGAGGAGGGACTGCATGGTTACTGCTGCTGCTGCTACTGCTGCTTCTGCTGCTACTGCTGCTGCTTGCTGACAGGAGTGGGTGGGAAGGGCGCGGACTGAGCTGCAGCAAGGCGAGTTTCAGCTGCTTATGTATGCGCGAATCACTGCCCCGGTGTGGATGGGGGGGAGGCGCGGGGCGTGCCGGGATGAGGCGGGAGAGGCCCCGCGGAGTTTGGATGGCGAACGAATCATTCACTCGCTCGCAGGCCACGGGGCCAGGCGGGATGGCGCGAGACGCCAAAGGCCGCGGGGTTTTTATTGATTCATTTACATCGCCCAAATGTGAAGGTGGAATTCGATTTTTCTTCTCGCATCCACCTGCCTCTCTCTTTTTTATTGTACATGGCGGGGGGTATGATGTGTAGACTGGGTATGATGTGTAGACTGGGTATGATGAGTAGACTGGGTATGGTGTGTAGACTGGGTGTGATGTGTAGACTGGGTATGATGTGTAGACTGGGCATGATGAGTAGACTGGGTATGATGAGTAGACTGGGTATGATGTGTAGACTGGGTATGGTGTGTAGACTGGGTATGATGTGTAGACTGGGTATGATGTGTAGACTGGGTATGATGAGTAGACTGGGTATGATGTGTAGACTGGGTATGATGTGTAGACTGGGTATGGTGTGTAGACTGGGTATGATGTGTAGACTGGGTATGATGTGTAGACTGGGTATGATGTGTAGACTGGGTATGGTGTGTAGACTGGGGTATGATGTGTAGACTGGGTATGATGTGTAGACTGGGTATTATGACTAGACTGGGTATGATGTGTAGACTGGGTATGATGTGTAGACTGGGTTTGATGAGTAGACTGGGGTATGATGTGTAGACTGGTTATGATGTGTAGACTGGGTATGATGAGTAGACTGGGTATGATGTGTAGACTGGATATGATGTGTAGACTGGGTATGATGTGTAGACTGGGTATGATGTGTAGACTGGGGTATGATGTGTAGACTGGGTATGATGTGTAGACTGGGTATGATGTGTAGACTGGGTATGATGAGTAGACTGGGTATGATGTGTAAACTGAGTATGATGTGTAGACTGGGTATGATGAGTAGACTGGGTATGACTGGGTATGATGTGTAGACTGGTATGATGTGTAGACTGGGTATGATGTGTAGACTGGGTATGATGTGTAGACTGGGTATGATTGAGTAGACTGGGTATGATGTGTAGACTGGGTATGATGTGTAGACTGGGTATGATGTGTAGACTGGGTTATGATGTGTAGACTGGGTATGATGTGTAGACTGGGTATGATGTGTAGACTGGGTATGATGTGTAGACTGGGTATGAGAGTAGACTGGGTATGATGTGTAAACTGGGTATGATGTGTAGACTGGGTATGATGTGTAGACTGGGTATGATGTGTAGACTGGGTATGATGTGTAGACTGGGTATGATGTGTAGACTGGGTATGATGAGTAGACTGGGTATGATGTGTAGACTGGGTATGATGGGTAGACTGGGGTATGATGTGTAGACTGGGTATGATGTGTAGACTGGGTTTGATAAGTAGACTGGGGTATGATGTGTAGACTGGTTATGATGTGTAGACTGGGTATGATGAGTAGACTGGATATGATGTGTAGACTGGGTATGATGTGTAGACTGGGTATGATGAGTAGACTGGGTATGATGAGTAGACTGGGTATGATGAGTAGACTGGGTATGATGTGTAGACTGGGTATGATGTGTAGACTGGGTATGATGAGTAGACTGGGTATGATGTGTAGACTGGGTATGATGAGTAGACTGGGGTATGATGTGTAGACTGGGTATGATGTGTAGACTGGGTTTGATAAGTAGACTGGGGTATGATGTGTAGACTGGTTATGATGTGTAGACTGGGTATGATGAGTAGACTGGATATGATGTGTAGACTGGGTATGATGTGTAGACTGGGTATGATGAGTAGACTGGGTATGATGAGTAGACTGGGTATGATGAGTAGACTGGGTATGATGTGTAGACTGGGTATGATGTGTAGACTGGGTATGATGAGTAGACTGGGTATGATGTGTAAACTGGGTATGATGTGTAGACTGGGTATGATGAGTAGACTGGGTATGATGAGTAGACTGGGTATGATGAGTAGACTGGGGTATGATGTGTAGACTGGGTATGATGAGTAGACTGGGGTATGATGTGTAGACTGGGTATGATGTGTAGACTGGGTATGATGAGTAGACTGGGTATGATGTGTAGACTGGGTATGATGTGTAGACTGGGTATGATGAGTAGACTGGGTATGATGTGTAGACTGGGTATGATGTGTAGACTGGGTATGATGTGTAGACTGGGTATGATGAGTAGACTGGGGTATGATGTGTAGACTGGGTATGATGTGTAGACTGGGTATGATGTGTAGACTGGGTATGATGTGTAGACTGGGTATGATGTGTAGACTGGGTATGATGAGTAGACTGGGTATGATGTGTAGACTGGGTATGATGAGTAGACTGGGTATGATGTGTAGACTGGGTATGATGAGTAGACTGGGTATGATGAGTAGACTGGGTATGATGAGTAGACTGGGGTATGATGAGTAGACTGGGTATGATGTGTAGACTGGGTATGATGTGTAGACTGGGTATGATGTGTAGACTGGGTATGATGTGTAGACTGGGTATGATGAGTAGACTGGGTATGATGTGTAGACTGGGTATGATGTGTAGACTGGGTATGATGAGTAGACAGGGTATGATGAGTAGACTGGGTATGATGTGTAGACTGGATATGATGAGTAGACAGGGTATGATGAGTAGACTGGGTATGATGTGTAGACTGGGTATGATGAGTAGACTGGGTATGATGTGTAGACTGGGTATGATGTGTAGACTGGGTATGATGAGTAGACTGGGTATGATGTGTAAATTGGTTTAGCGTGACCAGTTTGATGGAAGTTCGCGTGAAACTAAGAATGAAGTGATTTCTCTCCAATAAAATGCTGGAGGCTCTCATGGTAATGACGACGACGACTCATTCTCAACTCGCAATGCGCTGCAGGCGCCGCTGCTCAGAGTTTTCTCGCTCCCGCAGGGCGAGAGAGATCGACTCGGAGGCACGACGAGCGGGAAGGCAGCAGCCATGCGCCAAGAATTGTCCAAGTTCTTCGGTCCTCTAGTTATTAAGATGCCACCAGGCAACTAATGAGCGTTTATACGTTTGGGAGAACACCCGCATGTGCGAGGGAGAAACACCGTATCCCACACCGGCGGCACAGACAGATGGAGTCCACATCTTTGCTGTATTGGCTTTTAGCATGGTTGGCTACGTACTGTGCGAAAGAAGTTCGAGGAGTTTAAATCATCTCGCGAACTCCGGTTACCGCATCGCGCGCTTTCAGGCGCGCTTCTGTGGCCATCTGGAACGCTCTTCCTGGAGCTATGCACTTTGAAATCTCGATCGAACGCTAATTTCTTTGGAACTGCTTTTTGTGTTTAGTTTGTTGTCTTTCCCCCGCGCCTACGATTAGCGCCGTTGGCTACGCGCTGCGCGAAGTAAGTTGGACGTACATGCAACAGCAACATGCGTGCCTTGCTTACGATTCCTGCCAACGCTCTACCGTCAGTGGCAAGCGATATTTGAACCGGGCCTGGTTATCCCATTCACTGACCTGCACTTCGGGGCCGTCCATAAATGACGTCACGCGATTTTGGATGACTTTTGACCCCCCTCCCCTCGTCACACGGCGTCACAAAAAGTCAGACCCCCCCCCTCAAGTATGACGTCACAAAGCTCTGCCCCCCCCCCCCAAATAAAACATGCTTCAAATCGCTTTAAACTATTGTCATTGTAGTGCGTATTTAATGTGGCGCTGCACTCTGATGTTGTAGGAGAAAACATTTATAAAAAAGTCTATTTAATTAAGTAGAACGTGTTGTCTATATTTATTTAAAGTTGCGCATTTTGATGTGACGCCACATTTCTCAACCCGCCCCCCTCGTCACACATCGTCACAAATGTCTGACCCCACCCTCCTAGGTGCGTGACGTCATTTATGGACGGCCCCTTACCAGCGCGGTGAAGTATGGTCAAACAACCAAATGGACGCCACTGCGAGCACGGACTGCTTCTCTCAGCGGGTTGACGGAGGGCTGTCGACGATTGCCGCTGTTATTTTTACTCTCCAACTTGTTGTTTGTTGTTGTTGTTTGTTTGTTTGTTGTTTGTTTATTGTTGTTTGTTTGTTTGTGAGCACAAACCGCTGGTTTCGTGACAGCTCCGGTGGGCCTCAGGGTTCCCGTTGGTGCCTTGACTCGTGGCACAGAGTCGAAGTTGAAGAGTCGAATGAGAGTGTCTCCATTCTCGTACGAGCATAGAGAGTCGTGTTCATCTCCGCATCGGCTGCCGTAGATGCTCCTGTAAACACAGATCGTTGCGCATATTGCATATCGAACATCCCACGGGAGGCTGACAACACTTGGGGGAGCACAAGCAGATCCTGGACGAACCAAATCTCGCCTCCGCTGCATTTCGACATCAAATCCCCACGAGCTCCCGTCTGAAATGTAGTTCGCCCACTCTGGGGTCACAGCGGCTCCACTCTCCTGTGGGTCAAACAGGGCCCGTGACAGCCGCCGGAGTGAGACGCGGGGTGGGGGTGGGTGGGTGGGGGGAGTCCCAAACAAGAACCGCGCTGAAGACCCGGCGAAGAAACCTCCCTGGGGGTCTCCAATCTTGATTTGAGGCTTTCGTGACTGCAGGGATCCATATTCTTTGGTTCTTTCGGTAAAGTCACGTAGGTAGATAAATAATTAATATAAAAAAATACAGTACTTTTTTTAAAAACACGCTTTAATGAAATGTACCGAACGAGTAATGGCAGAACTCCACGACTCCAGGAAGTGGCCCGAAGCTTGCCGTAACGTAAGGGACTGTGATGATTTACAGCCAACGTGAGTTTACCGTGGAGGCAAGGCGAAACAGAACATATTAAAAAGATGGTTTAAAAAGATGTAATTTAATTTTTAATGACAGAATATAGTATTGTCATAAGTAAGACATAAGTATACCAAGTTTGCAGTCGACACCACATTGTGAAGTGGGTTAAAATTGAGTTACACGATTTGAGGATACGACAACAACAACAGACAGAGTGAGTTAAATAAAACGCGTGTAATAATAAAACGTCGCTGATATAGTCATTTTTATTTTGTTTACTTTTTCTACCCACGTGACTTTACCGAAAGAACTAAAGAGTATGGACCCCGGGGGTTCTCTCGGCAGCCCTGACGGCAGTGGGGACCGCTCCCAGCCGCGTGCCAACAAATGCCACGTGGAGGGAGAAGTTGTTGTGGGATAATCCCTCCATCGGTGCAAGCGGTGCAGGCCATCAGGCGGATCTCAGTGACGACTGCCCCAAGCAGCGCGCCTCGTCCCGTGGAACTTGGGGACTCCACTAAGTGACCACCACGTGGATGCCGTGGAATGGCTCCCAACATTAATCATTCACGATGTAACACGACTTCTGTTCCTGGGTAGGAAGTGTTATTTCCTAATTGCTTATGCCTCAAAAGTATAGAAAATGTCTGCTATTATCATTCCCCACAAACTTTGCTTTTGTGACCAGGACTTTACGTGAAGGAATGCCACTAATGCACACCGCGTTTTCTCATTGAAAATAGGTACATTTCAACATATCACTGTCCTGGTCACAAAAGCAAAGTTTGTGGGGAATATTGTAATAGCCATTTCCTGTACTTTTGAGACATAAGCAATTAGGAAATAGCACTTACTACCCAGGAACAAAGTTTGTTTTTGTTACACAGTGATATTTAATGCAACCGTAGTCTGTCGCTTTTGTACACAATTGACAGATATATTTGTTCTCTCCTTTAGAATAGTCGTTGGGTCTTCCCCTCGCAACAATGTATCACAATCACGCTCCTGGCATCGTATCGTGAGAGGCTCCAGAGAATTCGTGTCCTTTACACGGCAAGGATCGCCCTTCACACACTGTTCTTGGATGTTGGTTTTCATCTTCATCTTGTAAAGTGCTTGTTTTTGCGCAGATTTATATTTGCTTCGTTGCTGTACCTTGACTTCCTGTTATTGCTCTTGTAATGTTTTTGTATCCCGGGTCACTCTCTTGCGAGTGGGACTCTATCCAAGTGTTTCGCTGTGTGTGTGTCTCTGTGTGTGTGTCTCTGTGTGTGTGTCTCTGTAGTGGTGAGCGATAGTGTAGCGGTTAGCGCGCTGCGCTATGAACCCGGCGACCTGAGTTCGATTCCCGCTCACGGCCAACACCAGTGACGATTATCTGAACCGGTCCTGGGCCTCCCCTAGGTCGACTCAGCCTAAAATGAGTACCTAGTGCGATGTGTAAACATCGCCGCTAGGGAGACAAAGGCGGCCGGGCGTGGTGTTGGCCACCCACCCCCTCGTGTGCCGTGCCGGCCTTTCATAGGTGCTCGCTAACAGCACTTGCCCCTACAGTCTGTTAAGGCTATACGGGGGATCTTTGTTTTATCTTTGTGTGTCTGTGTGTGTGTGTCTCTCTGTGTGTGTGTGTCTCTGTGTCTCTGTGTGTGTGAATGTGTCTCTGTGTCTCTGTGTGTCTGTGTGTGTGTGTGTCTCTGTGTGTATGTCTCTTTTTTATTATCTCCCAAGCGAAATGCTGAGGGAGGGTGGCGTTTGTGCACAGACTGCCCTATATGACATCATAACTACAGTCTGGACCAGTGGACGGGTTCCGCAGGATTGGAAGGATGTCCTGGTGGTCCCCCTCTTTAAGAAGGGGGACCGCACAGACTGTAACAACTACAGGGGCATCTCACTCCTCAGTGTGCCGGGAAAGGTCCTAGCAAGGATTATTCAACATCGCCTTGCTAGGCACGCTGAGGAGAGGCTTGCGGAGCCCCAATGCGGTTTCAGGAAAGGGCGGTCCTGCACAGATGCCATATTTTCTGTCCGTCTGCTACAGCAGAGGTGTAGGAATTCCAACAAGACCTACATCTCTGCTTTATTGACCTGGTCAAGGCCTATGATACCATCAGTATGCCTGGGCTCTGGGTTGTTCTTCGTGCTTTCTACGTGCTCACAATCATTAAGGACCTTCATAATGGTGAGCGGGCCCGGGTAAAACTACGTGGCCGGGAGTCAGAACCTTTTCCTGTACACCTTGGGGTGCGACAGGGATGTCCTCTGGCTCCCACATTATTTAACATCTATTTTGACCGCGTAGTTCGTGAAGCCTTCAATAGCTATACCGGGGGAATTTCCATTTGGTACAGATATAATGGGAGGCTGATCGACGCCCGGGTGCGATCAAGGGATGGCTCCCTATTGGTCAACCACATTATGTATGCCGATGATTTGGTAATAGCTGCTCATTCAGAAGAGGAGTTGGAGACGCTGCTGCTGAGACTGAAGCGTGCCACTAAGAGGCGGGGCCTTACCATCAGCCCCACCAAAGCTAAGCACCTTAGCTTTGGTGGGGCTCCGAATCAGTCGAGCGGCAATATCTTTTCATCGGTTGCGTAACGCTGTGTGGAAGCTACCTGGTCTGTCGCTCCGCACGAAGCTTCAGGTCTTCTCGGCCACAGTCATTCCCTCCCTTATCTACGCTTGCGAAACGTGGACCCCCCTAATGGAGCATCTTCGCCGGTTGGAAACATTTAGGCTGGCCTGCCTACGATCCATCCTTGGTTTAACCAGGCTGGATTGTGTGAGGAGCTCACAAATCCTTGAAAGATCTGGGCAAAGTCCCATCGGTGAGCTCCTCCGGCAGGCAAGGCTGCGTTGGCTGGGCCATGTAGCCCGCATGCCCAGCCACCGCATGCCTAAACAGCTTTTGTTCGGCCGGATCGAGGGGGCCAAACGGGCGCGGCACGGGCTAGAGAAGAGATGGAGTGATGTGGTACAGGAGGACGTGGAGCTGAGTGGACTTGCCGATGACTGGTATCAGCGGTGTCAAGATCGGCCTCTGTGGAGGAGGCTTATGAAGGACGCTACTGAGCAGTTGGAGGCAGTCGCCCTCCAAAAACAACGGAGGGCGGAGGAGCGACGCTCACAATAACGAGCGGAGCGCCGGGTGGCTAAAGCACAGCAAGTTGGTACAGTAGGGGGCACAGGTGGTGCATCAGTCATCTCGGTCATCTCGGTCAGTCGACCTGTGGCGGTTGTTGTTGTATGTCTCTGTGTGCAGCAGGGAGCGGTCGTGTAGCGGTTAGTGCTACGAAACAGGCCACCCGAGTTCGATTCCCGCTCACGACCAACACCAGTGACGATTATCTGAACCGGTCCTGGGCCTCCCCTAGGTCGCCTCAGCCTCAAACGAGTACCTGGTGCGGTGTGTAAACACATCGCCACTAGGGAGACAAAGGCGGCCTTGGCGTGGTGCAGGCCACCCACCCACCCCCTCGTGCGCCGTGTCCGCCTTCATAGGTGCTACTCGCTAACAGCACTTGCCCCTACAGCCCGCCGAGGCTACACGGGGCACCCGTTGCCTCCGTGCAGCGGGTAGCGGCAGCGCTGCGGTTCGCGATCCCGGCGAGACGAGGTCACTTCTCGCTCACGGCCGACACCAGCGGCAGTCCATGAGAACCTGCCCCTGAGCCTCATCCCGGGTTCGACTCAGCCCGGTGTCCTCGGGTTCTCGCCCGGCTCGGATCCCGAAACGCGAGTCACCGAGAATGTCTCACAACCAGGGCCCCCCCCCCTCCACCTCCCCCAAAAGGGCTCTCGCTCTTATGTAATCGCGCGGTCGCGAGCGAGGGGTGGCGCACACAAAGGGCTGGAGACGCGCGTCAATGATTGAATGTTGCCCCGGTTATGTGCATGTTTCACTTCTCGCGCGCGTTGGTCGCCGCCGCTGGCGCGAGGCCACGGGCCGTGGGGCGGGTGGAATCTCGGCCGTGAGAATCGAGGATGAGGATGAGGCTGCCTCGTCCGATCACGAGCACGCGTTGTTGTTGTTGTTGTCCGCTCGTGGCTATTGTGAGTCACGTGTTATGTAATCGCGCTTCGAACTGAGGGCTACCGATGTCAACAGTAGGGAGGGGGGGCTGTGCAAGAGACTCCAGTGCCCCCCCCCATCCCAACCTTCTCTCTCCCGACTCACTTTTACTGCAATAGCTACGGGATGTGTTTTTTCTTTCACCACTCGTACACGACAATATGACGAAATATTATTATATTATTGTTGCCACATTTTGTTGCAACAATTGTTAACATTGTTGTTGTTTATCTGTTGATTCTGGGGGTGGGCTGTGGCCGGCTGAACCTCGATGTGTTCGCAATCGCTGCCACACAACCCCCTACCCAGTGCCGAATTCTCCCAGTAGCACAAGTAGCTACATAAGTAGTAGCTACTACACGTGTAGTAGCTACTACGGGCCCCGCACTTTCAAGGGCCCCGCGCTAAACGTTTTCAAGCTATCAATTCCGGTTCAGTGACTCTGTATTTGCTCTATTACTATAGTACTATACTGCCTTCAACTTTTACGAACGACTGGGTGTTTAAGGTTAGCGATTTGTCGTATTATCCGGCTGTATAGCAAATGAAAAATTACAATTACTTTACTATGCAAGTAAAAAATGTATGTGGTTTAATATTGACGTGTTTTTTTAATTTAGCGCCCCCTTGATAACATAGGTCTCGCACTCGCTTCATCCGGCACTGCCCCCAACCACAGTTGCACCCCTGCCCCCCCAATAGCATGACGCGAGAGAGCCCCATTGCCTGTAACGTCGGTATTCGTCAACATTGGTTCAAGCAAGCGTGGCACTCACAGAGTTTGGCCTGTCTTGAAACAGCGCCGCTGTAAGTGTGTCACCCGCGGAGAGCCGTGCGGCTCTGGAGGTTGTTTAATCAGCAATATAATAACAAGGATAATGGACTTTTCTTACGTGGGGACGGTCACTCGTGAGAGGCATATCGTCTGCTTTCTTTGTAGCCCGAATACAAACTCACTCGCACAACACTCGCAGCTGTGACAGCTGAGAGTGGACCAAATGTGAGCCAGTGGTGTACATCACGCATCTATGTGCGCGTATGTGGGTGTGTGACAGTGGTGTGTATATGACAGTGGTGTGTGTGTGGGAAGCTGTAAGCCCCAGGCTACTTTGGGCTCTCCTTCCCATCAACCAAAGTCGAGGAGTGGTGGTCGTGGTTACTTTTTGCCCCACCGAAGACGAACATCCGTGGAGGGATGCAGGCAAGGCCGATGAGTCAGATGCCTTCTATGACCTCCTGTCACAGGTGCTAGCTTCAATACTCGAGTTGGTCATGATGCTGGCACCTGGTCTGGAGTGATTGGAAGGCATGGGCCAGATCAGCTTAATAGCAACGGTAGGAGGCTGCTAGATTTTTGTGCAGCCCTTGGGCTTGTCCTGTCATCGGCGCATCCACACAACATCATGTGTGCATGCCGGGTCCAAGCAAGAACATCTGCAGGACTACATAGTGACGGAACAGCATATGTCCTTGACACCAGGACCGACCGTGGAGCTGATCTGTTATCTGTCCACTGACCATCGACTTGTCATCTGTAAGATGCGCCTGCCATTCTTCCACTCCGGTAGTAGGTGTACACTCAGGACTCCATTCAAACTCACAGTGGCCTGGGCTCAGCTAGCTGATGAAAGTTGCAAGCGAGAATTTAATCATCGTTTGCGGCTGGGGTTGGCATCGTCCCCCACTCCTCCTGATGTCGAGGGGAAATGGACGAGTTTTAGGACTGTGGCTCATACAGCTGCAATGGCTGCTTTGGGTACGTGGTCCAGACCTCCCCAGAGACCCCGACTGTCAGAGGAGGTGTTCAGGCTGGCTGAGAAAAAGCGATAGTCCCACTATCATCGTCTACAGCATCCCACGTCAGAGAATGATGAGGTTTACCACAGACTTTGCTCGGAGGTTCGGAGAGCCGTGTTCCAACAGTCTGTTATGGCTACACGGGGGATCTTTGTCTGGTCTCCCAGGCACTTAAAATAATAGTCTACACATAAACGAATAGTAATACACTTAAACGGTGGGACGGTACACACAAAAACGAAGATTACCGTGGAGTTGACGATTTTCAGGCCTTCGGGGACAGGAGCGAGGACCGTGACCACGAGGAAATGGCACAAAAAACTCCACAAATTTTTGAATTGTTTAACAAATATAAATAAAGCGCCGCAATTTGTAAATGTTTGCTTTGGCGGGCGCACAAGACGGTGGGGGGGGGGGGGGGTGGGAATTTTCCACCGCCGTGACTTCTTGTCCTTAAACCGCACTTGTTTTCGAAAATAGTTTGATAACCCATTCCACCCAAAAAAAAAATGTGACTTTCCGATTCAGGCTTTTATTTTTTTACCCCCTTTCTCCGAACCCCCTCCTCCCCCAAAAGAAAGTGAAAGCGTCAACGTCGTCGTTCTATCCGAACGCCTCGTCTCGTTCGTGCTGGTCTCACGTTTTGCCACCGTAGCGCGCCCTTTAGCGGGCACATGTGTGTGTTTGTTTGTGTGTTTGTGTGTGTGGGGGGAGGGGGGTTCAAAATCATAGCCGCGGCGCGAAAGTCGTCAAAAGAACAAACAAAAAAAATTGCAGCGTGGCTTAGGCGACCTGCAAAATTGAAGTCCAAGGCCTGACGATAATAATCTCCCGTCTGGAACGTTCACGCAGCTCGAGGCGAACCGGCACCACGTCAACAAAACGTCGTTTACAGTCAGGACACGAGCGCGCAAATGAACTGCTCGGAGAGGAGAGACAGACAGAGAGAGAGAGACAGAGAGAGGCAGAGAGAGACAGAGAGAGAATTGACTTTTAAAAACTTGTATTGCCGCCAGCAGCAACAGCACTGGAGGCGATTCCGATATGAAATACACAGTCACCAGCAAACAAATGAAAATAAATGCTACAAATCCACACGATGTGGCGCTAAAAGCACCGCGCACAACACGAAAGAAAAGCCACGTGGTGGTGGTGGTCATCGAGCGAGCGCTTCAGAAGGTGAACACCACGAGGGTGCCGTCCACGCTGCTACAGAGAGGGGCTTTTGTGGCTCACCAGCGTTCGAAGAAGACGCGCTGCACATCACCGACACGTGTGTGTCACGTGGCGTGCTCCAGCCGGAGCCGCGCCTTGAGCAGAGAGAGACAGACACAGAGAGAGACAGAGACACAGAGAGAGAGAGAGACACAGAGAGAGAGAGAGACAGAGACACAGAGAGAGAGACAGAGAGAGAGAGACAGAGACACAGAGAAGAAGACGCGCTGCACATCACCGACACGTGTGTGGTACATGGCGTGCTCCAGCCGGAGCCGCGCCTTGAGCAGGCCCCTGAACACTGGAAGCTCCACAGAGCAGCCGTCAGTGTCACCTTGCAGCATCTTCTTCCTCGTTCTGTACACCGCCATCTTCGCTTGAGCACAGACGAACTTGGCGAGGTCATGGCGCTTGTTAGCCAGGTAAGGCACCACCCCATATACGAAGCTGCTGCTGTTGTAGAAGGGCACCCCCAGTTTCCTGAAGATGTCCCCCAAAAGGCGGAACATCGGTTTGAGCCGCTGGCAGTGTAAGTGTTGGTGGGGCAGATCCTCCCTGGCACCGCAGGAAATGCACAAGTCTGTTACCCCTGGCGAGATTCGGCTGAGCCACACGGCCGATGGCAACGTGCAGTGTGCCAACCTCCACTGGAGGTCACCGCAGCGTTTAGCTACGGGAGACTTGTACATTTGTTTCCACTGAGGGGCGGCCGCAATGAGGGGAGAGAAATGGTCTCTCCATTTTGTGTCCGGTAGGTCGGCCAGATCCCGGGAATGCAGCGCCTTGACGCAGCACGTGTAGAGCGCTGTGTTTGGGGCACTCTTGGGTGGCACGTTCCTGCAGCCTCGGAGCTTCAGAGAGACAGAGAGAGACAGAGATAACAAGAGAGAGAGAGAGACATACTTTTTAAAATCAATATTATTGATTCTAGAAGCGTCAATGCCAGCAACCAGTGACAGTACACTCGTACGAAGCGTAACGTCAACAACAACACAAATGTGTTCATCACGCATGACCGGGCATCATCTCTGAGAGAGGGGTGGGAGTGGGAATCAGAACGCGTAGTGGAGTGCATTATTTACAGTATGACCATAGTCTGCATGTTCCAGCTTTAGCCGTGCTCCCATGAGGACCTCCAGCATTGCCAGGGCCCCACAGTCACGACTGTCGCCTTCCGGCCTTTGCTTCCTGGTTTTATCGACCGCCAGTTTAGTCTGGGTGCACACGAAGCGAGCGACGTCGCGCCTGTTGCCGCTCGTCACCGCCACTCCGTGTACACGAATGCACTCGCGTAGAAAGGGGTGTCCAGCCTCTTGAGGATTTGTGCTAAGAAGCGGATCAGTGGGTCAAGCCGATTACACTTGAGGTATTGGTGGGCTCCAATCCCAGTCAGTCGCGTGAGCTTATTATCTCCCTGAGCAATCAAGAACGTGGTCACTCTGCGTGGCAGTGGTTCTTCATTGCGAGGCCCCTGACGCACCCCATCATCATCGTGGTGCTTTCAAACACCAATGGTTTCAAATGTGTGGCGGTTTCAAAAAATTGTGAACACCTCTGAGAATTGCAACAACACCACGAGAAACGTGCTGCCTCCGGGCTCTGGAGACCACCTGGAGAAGATTCCAGGCACGCGTTGACAATGATGGCGAACAAGTGGAGACTCTTTGACTTTTTGAAGCTATTAACATACATTGGTTACCATGTTGCAGTGCATTATCCATTATTTTTCCATTAAAAACGATAGTCCCATGTAAGCGTTGTCATTTTTTGAAGCACCCTGTTTAGGTCGAATCGGCCCATTCGTTGTTTGAATGTACAGATGGTGTATGTTTGACTTGCATGGCAATTGCCGCTTCATTATCAACAAGGAAGAAAAAACCATGCACACGCATGGACGCGGCACTGTTGTCCGACACGTGGGCCGACGTTCGCATGAACGAGCGATGATAATGTTACCTCCCGGGCCGCACAGCGAGATGACGTGCGGCGTAGTGACGCTACCGGGAGGGGGTGTGCGAACGTGATGATGCCATTGCGTGGAATGGGAAAAGGAAAACAGCTTTTAGCAATGATTTTTGTTAACATTATCATCGCCACGTTTTGGGCAATGAGTCATTCTGGAATGGATTGAACCGGGTTTCTCCTGGACGAGTCCTTCATAGCAACACAACTTTGCAATAAAGTGTCGTTCGTGTCGGATTGACCTTACGGGATACCAGGTCGCCACCTTGCAGCAGACAGACGGGGAATCGAGACACAGACAAAGCTGAACGCGTAACCCCCGAGTTGGAAATTGTGAAAAACTAAATAAAAATTCGATACAAATACGAATTTGTGAAACGGGACTGAAAATTAATTGTTTGTGACTTTTCACAAGTCTGGAATTAACATTGAACCGTGATGCATGCCCCGAGCCTGGCTCTCCGGAAAATATCAGTAAATCATAAACATTCCAAACATGCCATAGTCTGACACACGGAATGTTCGAAATGTGTCATTTAGGAGCAAACGCGGTGATGTTTTTTTCCTCCACCGATCATGTTGGCAAATTTGTTTTTATATCCAAGTTGCTACGATAATATAAAGCAACTCCACACGTGCAGTAATACCTGCACTACATTTCACTGTGCAGTGCTGCAGTCGAGTTGAGCCTTTATAAGTCAAAGCGATTTCCTGCTCATTTGTGGAAGCCAATGGTGGCAATTCCACGTTCCCGTGGCAGAGGCAGGTCTGTCCATAAGACAAACACACTGTCGGCTTCCCCACCAAGCAACCAATGCTCTCAGCCTTCCCTGAAGGGACGGTCAACCTCGTTGAGTTGGTGGCCTGAGAAATAATACAGCCGCACCGTCAGCTCTTTTGAGTTGGTGGTCGAGGCAAGGCTGTCCGTGCAGTGTGGCGGTCACGCGGCGTGCATGCAAGGCATTGTCTGTGCGTATGTAGAACTTCCTTCGCACAGTAGCCGACGTGCTGATGGGGTGTAGTGAGGGCAAGGACAACAAACTGAACACAACAAAGGCGTGCTCGCGTGTTGTGGGTGGGAGCAGTGCCTCTCGTGTTGTTCGCGAGTCGCGTGCGCTGTGGGTTTTAAACGCTTGCCGCCGATTTGCACCGACCGCGTTTTCAGAGGAACCCCGGTTCCAGGCACCCCCCTCTGGTTGTGGCCACCGCTTAAACAACCACACTGTGAGACGCAGCAACAACAACAACAACCACTGTGCAGAGGGGGGGGGGGGGGGCATGGGGAGCCAAGTCATGAGGATCGCTCGACCATACTGCACCGTGATGCTCTGTGAAAGGTTGGTGAAATTGGCGGATCCAGGACCGGTTAAGATATGATAATAATAATGGTCCTACTCTTCCTTTACGTAGCGCCATAACTCCGAAGACACCCAGGCGACATCACTTGCCCACTGATGTAAGCCACGGCTGGGATCCTGGGTTTGAAAGCAGAGAGAGGGCTTCAGCCGCCTGTGTTTAAACTGGGCTACCAAGTGTCACGAGTTCACGGTCGTAGACTGCCCACGCGTGACTCAAAAAAAATATGCGGTTATATTTGATTCAATGCTTGACTTGGCTCACTTCCAACTCTGAAGTTTAGAAATATTGATCCGACTGATTCTGTCTAAGAGGGCGGGTATGAAAGTTCCGTTTCTTATTGGATGTACCAGAGGGGAACCTCAGAAGAAGATCAGTGATATCCGCTTCCATGGGCCGTTGCAACCTTTTCCACAGACCTCACCCGTACGGATATCTCAGTGAGCCCCGGTGCGTCAATGCGTTGCAATCCACAGCAATTACGTTGAACAACGCAATGTCGGTATCAGATGTCAGTACAAATGAAGTGCTGCCACCCGAACACAGATGCCACATCTCGGACAGTCCGGGTCATGCCACGCTCGGAGCGCGGTGACCGGTGGCGCCGCGGTGATCTCTCAAACAGCTGTGTTCCTGCCCGTGCGGCAGATGTCGCCGACTTCATGTCACGTGCCTATCGGCCACCTTCAGTCGACCAGCCCGGCATTGACACCACCACACAGCCGTCGTCAACTCACCGACACTCGGGGGCTTCGTGGTCGTTGTGTTCTGTGCTGAAGCGAGGAGGAGACAATTCGTGAGTTGAGTGTCCTCGTGTGACCGTCTATTGCAAATACAGTGACAAAGATTGCCGGCACGGCACACGAGTGGGTGGGTGGCCAGCACCACGCCCGGCCGCCTTTGTCTCCCCACCGCACCAGGTACTCATTTGAGGCTGAGTCGACCTAGGGGGAGGCCCGGTGTTGACCGTGAGGGGGAATCGAACCCAATTCGCGCGGCAGCTTTCACAAACGTCGCTGCCGGGTTGGAGTTCGAGGCCACTTGGCACGCCAAGTTTCTCGGGGGGAATTGCAAAATGTGGCAATTTGTCGTGCCCTGGCAGTCATTGGGAAGTGTGTTGTTTATCCGTCTCGTAGATGCAATGGATAACATGAACGGCTGCAATACAGACGTTCCACCTATCCATGTTTTGTTTTTACAAACGATAAGCTACGGACAAAAATGTATCCAATTATCTCCCTTAAAACCCATCTCTTCTCTCTCGCCTATCCAACTGCTGCTACTACTCCGTGCCCCGACCAGGCCTAGCCCAATCCCTATCACCACCACCACCACCAGTGTAACACGCAGTAGGCTTTTGCGACCAATATTATCCATAATAAAGATGTTCTGGGTGAGATCGTGTAAATATGAATGTGTCGTTAAAGCCGCCACCACCCGACACAGCCAATTAGTAAGGGGTTGTCACGTAAACAAAATGTGCCAATTCGTTACTTCAGCACACCGATGGGTTGGAGAGTAAAGCAACGCGTGACCAACCTCTGCTAGACCAGAGGACGCACCAATTGAGACGAGGCTCAAAAGAAAGCCGTCTCTGGTGTGGACCAATCCATTTCAAGGACAATGCATATATTATCAGAGTATGTTTTGTGTTTGCATTTTGACCACACGTATTGTGGGTAATGCACACATGATTCCTTGTAAAAAGTTTTCAGTTTTGTTGCCAGAAAAAAGGGGAAAACCCCTATTATTATATTTTGGTACTGGCACAGGAGGTCTAATGATGATCTGTTAAGGTCATCAGGGGGATCTTCGTGTTTGCATCAGTCAGTAAGGTGAAATGGGGGCAGCGCGTGCGTGCGTGTGAGTACATGCGCCTGCGTGCACGCTGTCTGAACAGGCGGGCAGACAGCCCGTCCGTCGCTAAATATTTGATGTCATAAATCTTTAATCCGTTGCTGACGAGGCATGTAATGAACTCTCAGCCGCCACTATCGGAAACACCGTACGGTGTATATATATATTTTCGCGGAATTGGTGTATTCCAGAAACTTTTCGCAGCGCTGCTGCTGCTGCTCTAAAGTGCTTGACATACACTCAGAAGGGTCGTGAATTCGAGATTTCTTTGGCAAGGTTCCAATTTGGCACCATCGTTTTTTGTGTTTGCGCGTGGAAAAGTCCACGATTCCCGCGTGAACGAACCCGCGGGTCTCCTCTGGAGAGACTGGCCGCTGCCAAACGAACGCGGAGTGAACAAGCGCCGGCTCCAGGCTGACAAACGCGATCCGATTCGCCGCGCTCGGCGCTTGCTGGATCAGAGGTGGCGGCCTATGAACCCACGCGCACGGCCCGATTGTCAACCCACTGCTGGACGAAGGCCTCTCCACGCACGTGCTTGGCCACGAGGGTTGTTTGACCGAACTTCACCCTGCAGCTGGTCAGTGCGGGCCAGACTCGAACTCGGGTCACCAGGTTCATAGACAACAGCAGTGCGCTCACCACTTCACGCCACCGCCCTCTCATGTAACTCGATAATTAAGTAACGAAAAATAAAACATTAATTGCACCACGTTTTGCACTCAATAATAGACAGGCGAGGCTCTTTGCGCCGACGTGACCCAGCAGGGCCTCACAGCAGAATCCGCAACTGGAATTGTTGGCCTCATCCTCGGCGAGGAGTTCCCCGGCATACCGAGGGCCAAGCAGCACCATCAGTTGCCAAGGGGATGCGTACATAACAATGATCAGGGCATGTTTGTACGCATGTTTGTGCCACAAGTACGTAATGCAGACTCGATGCCTTTGCAATAAAGTGTCTATTTGGTGTTTAAACATCTTAAAACCTAAATTTTGATTTAAAGCTTTCGTGACTGCAGGGATTCATCTTCTTGGTTCTTTCGGTAAAGTCACGTAGAAGAGAAGTAATAAAATAATAAAAATAATAAAAATAAAACATAATAAAATTATTCTCACGACGTTTCGGCCACAACGCAAGCAGCCGTCCTCAGGTGAAAGCCAGGTCTGTCGGGGAGACAGCGTCTGAATGAAACAGCACACGAGCTTGGAGCATATATATAAGCTGGGCGCATTGACAAAGGAATTTGCATATCAAGAGGAATTTAGCATATTTATGGGAAGTGCAGGAATGTGATTAGTACTGCATATGCATGTGCATTATGCAGGATTAACAGCATCAAAGGGAGCTGCAGTTGCTGCTGCTGCTGCTGCAGTTGCTGCTGCTGCAGTTTCTGCTGCTGCTGCAGTTTCTGCTGCTGCTGCAGTTGCAGCAGCAACAGCAGCAGCAACTGCAGCAGCAGAAACTGCAGCAGCAGCAGAAACTGCAGCAGCAGCAACTGCAGCAGCAGCAGCAGCAACTGCAGCTCCCTTTGATGCTGTCAATCCTGCATAATGCACATGCATATGCAGTACTAATCACATTCCTGCAGTTTCTGCTGCTGCTGCAGTTGCAGCAGCAACAGCAGCAGCAGCAGCAACTGCAGCAGCAGCAGAAACTGCAGCAGCAGCAGAAACTGCAGCAGCAGCAGCAGCAACTGCAGCTCCCTTTGATGCTGTTAATCCTGCATAATGCACATGCATATGCAGTACTAATCACATTCCTGCATTTCCCATAAATATGCTAAATTCCTTTTGATATGCAAATTCCTTTGTCAATGCGCCCATCTTATATATATGCTCCAAGCTCGTGTGCTGTTTCATTCAGACTCTGTCGCCTCGACGGACCTGGTTTTCACCTGAGGACGGCTGCTTGCGTTGTGGCCGAAACGTCGTGAGAATAATTTTATTATGTTTTATTTTTATTATTTTTATTATTTTATTACTTCCCTTCTACGTGACTTTACCGAAAGAACCAAGAAGATCTTAAAACCTACTCTTTGTTTTTTTGGTAAAGTAACGTAGGTAAAAAAACTGAAAACTAAAATAGATCACGACGTTTCGGGCGCAACACAAGCGTCCATCCTCAGGTGGGGACCACCACAGCGAGATAACTATTGCTTATTTTATTACCCACGTGACTTTACGGAAAAAAACAAAGAGTATGAATCCTTGCAGTCACGAAAGCTTCAAAACTATCTTAACACCTCCTGTGTTATTGTCGGAAAGGGTAAAACGTATCCTTATTGTTTCATCACCGCGTGTGTCTGACAGAGCGCAGTTGTTCTCCATCTGTGTTGGCTGCTGTTGCCCCCCTTGGTTTCATTTTGTTTCCAGCGAGTAACCCCCCCCCCCCCCTTGCCTGACCCAACACGGTTCTGAGAATTTTTTTTACGAATGAAAGGACATCAGTATTTTAACAAGTTGTCCATTTGTGAGGTATCCTAACTAGCTGAGTCAGTTTAACACGCAGCAGCAGCAGCAGTAGCAGCAGTAGCAGCAGTAGCAGCAGTAGTAGCAGCAGTAGCAGCAGTAGCAGCAGTAGCAGCAGTAGTAGCAGTAGTAGCAGGAGGCTTCGCGACCAATATCATCCATAATGCAGTTTTTGCGGTTAGATCGCGTAAATATAAAGATGTGTCGTTAAACCTGCCACCACCCAACACAGCCAACTAGTAAGGGTTGTCACGTAAACAGAACGTGGCCAATTCGTCACTAGTACAGCACTAGTGTGTAGTGTATAGTGTAGTGTATAGTAGTGTATATTGCAGTGTATAGTGTAGTGTATAGTAGTGTATAGTAGTGTATAGTGCAGTGTATAGTGTAGTGTATAGTGTAGTGTATAGTAGTGTAATGTATAGTAGTGTAGTGTATAGTGAAGTGTATAGTGTAGTGTATAGTGTAGTGTATAGTGTAGTGTATAGTAGTGTAATGTATAGTAGTGTACTGTATAGTGAAGTGTATAGTAGTGTGTAGTGTATAGTAGTGTAGTGTATAGTGTAGTGTATAGTAGTGTATAGTGTAGTGTATAGTGCAGTGTATAGTGTAGTTTATAGTGCAGTGTGTAGTGTAGTGTATAGTGTATAGTAGTGTATAGTGTAGTGTATAGTGCAGTGTATAGTGTAGTTTATAGTGCAGTGTATAGTGTAGTGTAGTGTATAGTGTATAGTAGTGTATAGTGCAGTGTATAGTGCAGTGTATAGTGTAGTGTATGGTGTAGTGTATAGTGTAGTGTATAGTGTAGTGTATAGTAGTGTAATGTATAGTAGTGTACTGTATAGTGAAGTGTATAGTAGTGTGTAGTGTAGTGTATAGTAGTGTAGTGTATAGTGTAGTGTAGTAGTGTATAGTGTAGTGTATAGTG
This sequence comes from Lethenteron reissneri, assembly GCF_015708825.2. Taxonomy (NCBI): domain Eukaryota; kingdom Metazoa; phylum Chordata; class Hyperoartia; order Petromyzontiformes; family Petromyzontidae; genus Lethenteron; species Lethenteron reissneri. Next base: position 10,562,843 of record NC_083825.1, on the reverse strand, counting down.
CAGTGTATAGTGTAGTTTATAGTGCAGTGTATAGTGTAGTGTATAGTGTATAGTAGTGTATAGTGTAGTGTATAGTGCAGTGTATAGTGTAGTTTATAGTGCAGTGTATAGTGTAGTGTAGTGTATAGTGTATAGTAGTGTATAGTGCAGTGTATAGTGCAGTGTATAGTGTAGTGTATGGTGTAGTGTATAGTGTAGTGTATAGTGTAGTGTATAGTAGTGTAATGTATAGTAGTGTACTGTATAGTGAAGTGTATAGTAGTGTGTAGTGTAGTGTATAGTAGTGTAGTGTATAGTGTAGTGTATAGTAGTGTATAGTGTAGTGTATAGTGCAGTGTATAGTGTAGTTTATAGTGCAGTGTATAGTGTAGTGTATAGTGTATAGTAGTGTATAGTGTAGTGTATAGTGCAGTGTATAGTGTAGTTTATAGTGCAGTGTATAGTGTAGTGTAGTGTATAGTGTATAGTAGTGTATAGTGCAGTGTATAGTGTAGTGTATGGTGTAGTGTATAGTGTAGTGTTTAGTAGTGTAGTGTATAGTGTAGTGTGTAGTGTATAGTAGTGTAGTGTATAGTGTAGTGTATAGTAGTGTATAGTGTAGTGTATAGTGCAGTGTATAGTGTAGTTTATAGTGCAGTGTATAGTGTAGTGTATAGTGTATAGTAGTGTATAGTGTAGTGTATAGTGCAGTGTATAGTGTAGTGTATGGTGTAGTGTATAGTGTAATGTTTAGTAGTGTAGTGTATAGTGTAGTGTGTAGTGTATAGTAGTGTAGTGTATAGTGTAGTGTATAGCAGAGGTGGGACAAAGTCATTGTCATGCAAGTCCAAGTCGAGTCTGAAGTCATCAAATCCATGACTCGAGTCTGACTCGAGTCCAAGTCACATGACTCGAGTCCACACCTCAGAGGTGGGACAAAGTCATTGTCATGCAAGTCCAAGTCGAGTCTGAAGTCATCAAATTCATAACTCGAGTCTGACTCGAGTCCAAGTCACATGACTCGAGTCCACACCTCTGGTGTATAGTAGTGTATAGTGTAGTGTATAGTGCAGTGTATAGTGTAGTAGACTAGTACAGCACACCGGTGTTTTGGAGAGCCAAGCCACAACATTTACAATCTAGCTAAGTCACTGCAAGCGTGAGGTAATGTGTTCTCGCTCGCTGGTTACTCTTGGAAACCCGCATTGTTCACGATAGACGAGTTTAGAAAGTTAATTTAGATCCGTTCTAGGCTACCGTATGGATTCAAATGTTATCGTAGTTATTTTATATTGACAGACTTCATACAACACGATCATTCACCAATGACTCTCGTGCACTATATAGTTTATCGCGTTTATAAATCACCTCACGTGACCCCCTGGGACATTGCCACGTGCCCCCCCCCTACCCCCCTACCCCCCAGGGTGCCACGTGCCCCCCCCTACCCCCCCCACCCCCCAGGGTGCCACGTGCCCCCCCTACCCCCCCTACCCCCCAGGGTGCCACGTGCCCCCCCTACCCCCCCTACCCCCCAGGGTGCCACGTGCCCCCCCTACCCCCCCCCCAGGGTTCCACGTGCCCCCCCTACCCCCCAGGGTGCCACGTGCCCCCCCGCCCCCCCAGGGTTCCACGTGCCCCCCCCACTACCCCCCAGGGTTCCACGTGCCCCCCCACTACCCCCCCAGAGTTCCACGTGCCCCCCCCCACTACCCCTCCCAGGGTTCCACGTGCCCCCCCCCACTACCCCCCCAGGGTTCCACGTGCCCCCCCCCACTACCCCCCCAGGGTTCCACGTGCCCCCCCCACTACCCCCCCAGGGTTCCACGTGCCCCCCCCACTACCCCCCCAAGGTTCCACGTGCCCCCCCAGGGTTCCACGTGCCCCCCCACTACCCCCCAGGGTTCCACGTGCCCCCCCCCCACTACCCCCCCAGGGTTCCACGTGCCCCCCCCCCACTACCCCCCCCAGGGTTCCACGTGCCCCCCCCACTACCCCCCCCCCCAGGGTTCCACGTGCCCCCCCCCACTACCTCCCCAGGGTTCCACGTGCCCCCCCCCCACTACCCCCCAGGGTTCCACGTGCCCCCCCCACTACCACCCCCAGGGTTCCACGTGCCCCCCCCGCCCCCCGCCGCGTGCTGCGCTCTCGCCGCCACGAGGGGGCGAGAGCGCAGCGGCGCATTTGGGACCCCGGTGTGGCTGTGAAGGGGAACGCTTCGTGCCCTGTGCTGTAGACGGCGCCAGAAACTACACAACACCACACGCACAACAACAACAACGCCAATACACCCGTCTTTGGACGGGCTAAAGGCGAGTTGGAAAGAGTTTTTTTGGGTGGCCTAAAGAAGCAATGCCTCCGCTCGCATTAAAACCCCGAGCCAGCGTCAATGGACGGACCTTATAATTCCCGTGAAATTAAACACATGTTTTATTCGGTGATTCTGCTGCGATTTGGCAGCAGAATCACCGACAAAACTCAACGCGTTCCTCAGCAGAGCTGTGTGGCCTTACGAGGAAAAGTAGGCGACTATTCACAGCACGTAAATAGAGAGGCCAGAGAGAAAACGTGGACGACTTTGCTCCATAGGGCCTGATGAAAATAACATTAAAAAATGTTTTCTGATGACCAGTTAATGGGCATATTATAAATCTGCGTTTTTTATTACCATATATTCCTGCAATGTAAATTCCAACCGGAAAGAGAGGGAACACCTAAAATTGAATGGGAGATTGGTGCCAGAAAGATGGGGCACTACTTCACGTGGAAATAAATGACGAAAGGTGCAGTGGACATCAACGGGGTATCTGCCCATGCATCGCGATGATGATGATGAAGTTTCAAGTGTATGTTGTGTGACCAGGTGAGAGACTCCAGAGACCAGGATTTCGAGTCTCATTTGCAAAGATGCGACCTGGGTCACACACATCACCAAAGCGGAAACTAATTAATTAAAGTACCGGGATTAAGCAGATAGAAATCAGAGCAGGAGTAAAACTGCGTCAGGTCACGGGAGAGACCCAGGTGGCATTGGCTGACTAACTGAGATGACTGCCAGATGCATCGCCTGTGCTCGCGACTGTGCCACATTGTTGAGTTGTATCTGGCCCCGGTGCTCCGCTCAATGCTGTGAGCGTCGCTCCTCCGTTCTCCGTTGTTGTTGGAGGGCGGCTGCCTCCAACTGCCCAGTAGCGTCCATCACGAGCCTCTTCCACAAAGGCCGACCTGGATACCGCTGGTACAGTCATCGGCAAGTCCAGTGAGCAAATGTAAACAAAGACAACGATTCCCCGTGTAGCAGGAACAGACTTTCGTGCCAAGTGCCGTTATGGAGCACCTGTGAAGGCCGGCAGAGGACAGGAGCGGGGTGGGTGGCCAGCACCACGCCGGCCACCCGTCTCGACCCACCGCAGCAGGGACTCATTTGGGTCTGAGTTGACCTAGGGGAAGCCCACGACAGGTTCAGATAATTGTCATGCGGTTGGTGGAATCTACATCGGGTCGCCGGGTTTGTAGCGCAGCGAGCTAAACCACTGCGCCACCGCTCCCCACGAATGTCACAATGCCGGGTGACTCATCCTCCTGCAGATTGTGCCATCTCAAACAAACTCACACTTGCGTAGGCGTGTTTGTTTTAGTGTGAACTACTAAACAATAATGAAAGTTTTAAATCTGGCCGCCAGTCCATAGGCTCCTTCCTGCCAGTCAAAGTCCACACGAGGCCGACGCTGGCTGGGGTTCTTTACCGATTAGGCCCGAGGGGAGCAACTATGGGGGGTTGTGGGTACGTGGCAGCGTCATGCGACGCACATGGGGCCCAGTCGGCCACAAGGGGGGCCCTAATCAACAGATAAACGAGTAAAAACATGTTAAGAAAGATATTTTGACAAAAATTCCAACAATTAACCATGGATGTCAAAGAAACATGGTTACAAATGAAAATAATTTCCGAAAAATACTCACAGCGTCAAATATCGTAGCGCTACTGCTGGTGTTTGTTACTGAACACCAGGATGTTTATCTGACGTGCGCATGGAAGCAAGACGCATGATAACTTAATTGTGAATATTGTACCTTTAAAGTATGTATTTAATTAATAACGTCACTGTGCTATTGTCTTCCTCTCATACCCAAATACACGGGCAACTAAAATGATATAAATACACAGATATAGCCTACATATTGGGTTAAACACATGCCGAGCTGTTTCAGTGAGGGTGAGTCGGGAGAAAGGGGAGGGGGGGCAGGGTTGGATCTCGCGCAGCCCCCCACCGTTGAAATCGGTCGCCGCGCCCCCGAGGCCCCGTCGCTGTGGACGTCGCTCAGCGCTGAAGACTGACTGTGAGACGGGTCGAGGTGTGAACAGGTGGAGTGGGCAGTTGTTACATTTTGACTTGAAACTTTCGTGACTGCAGGAATTCATTTTCTTTGGCAATTGTTGCTGTTTATTACCTCCTCCCGGCAAGCCAGGGTACGACGCACATCCTCGACACCTGCCGACAGTGCCGGATGATCCGAGTAGCACAAGTAGTAGCTACACATGTAGTAGCACAAGTAGCTACACGTGTAGTAGTGTAGTAGCTACTACACGTACACGTGTATTAGCTACTACACATGTAGTAGCACAAGTATCTACACGTGTGACGGGCCCCGCACTTTCAAGGGCCCCGCGCTAAACGCGTTCAAGCTATCAATTCCGGTTCAGTGATTCTGCACTTGCTCTCTTACTATAGTACTATACTGCCTTCAACTTTTATGAACGACTGGGTGTTTAAGGTTAGCGATTTGTCGTATTATCTGGCTGTATAGCAAATGAAAAAATACAATTACTTTACTATGCAAGTTAAACATTTACGTGTTTTAATATTTGCGTGTTTTTTGTATTTAGGTCCCCTTTAGAGCACATGCGACAGGCCCCGCACTAGCTTAGTGCGGCACTGCCCACCCACCCACCCTCACTCCACACGCCCCGGGTCACAGCGCCGCGTGCGTAGCCACCGCCACCGGCTTCCTTCAGGGAGGTCTCTTATTGGGATATTTGTACGAGTTATATCGATTTTTTAAATGTTATCGTTTATATACTCTGCATGTCACTGCGTGTTTACTGCGCGCGCGTGACAATTGGCACCACCCCCGGGGCACGCCTGCAGCGTTGTCGTTGTCTCTGCACCAGGGGGGGGGGGGACACCAGGGGGGGGGGGGACACCAGGGGGGGGGGACACCAGGGGGGGGGGGACACCAGGGGGGGGGGGACACCAGGGGGGGGGGGGGCACCAGGGGGGGGGGGGACACCAGGGGGGGGGGGGACACCAGGGGGGGGGGGTTGGAGGGCCCACCGTCTCGTACTCACCACACGCATTGGGGCATCTTGAAATACTGAGGTTTTGAAAACAAAATTACTCTTCCTGTTGTTGTGTTTGCCGACCCGTTGTAAATGGATAATCCGGAGGTGAAATATTTGCAACAAAAATAATAATACGTGAACATGTTCCCTTAAGTAGGAGAGTATTTCATGCTGGGGCAATCCGAGGCACAGGGAGAGAGAGCTCGCCCTGGGGAGGGACTGAAACTCTTTGCCCTGTTGCTGTACTGCCATCTCCTGACCATTTGCAGCCAAACAGTTTGGGAGTTTCCCACCATGGGGCGAGGTGGGGTCCCGCAGTTCGAGTGAGGGTTGATGTTCCTTGACGATATCAGCAAGGTATTGTGGTTCAGTTGTGGCAAGCACTTAATGACGTCACGCGATTTTGTACGATTTTTGACCCCCCCCCCCTCGTCACACGGCGTCACAAAAAGTCAGACCACCCCTCAAATATAACGTCAAAAAATAAAACATGCTTCAAATCGCATTAAACTATTGTCATTGTAGTGCGTATTTAATGTGCCGCTGCATTCTGATGTTGCAGGAGAAAACATTTATTAAAAAGTCTATTTAATTATAAGTAGAACGTGTTGTCTATATTTAAAGTTGCTCATTTTGATGTGACGTCACATTTCTAACCACCCCCCTCGTCACACATCGTCACAAATGTCTGCCCCCCCCCCCAGGTGCGTGACGTCATTTATGGACGGCCCCTAATGAGTGCGACGACTTGCCAACTCAACGCGTGGACTCTGGTGGAACGAGCAGACTCGGCTCCCACCCTGGACGCTGCGGACTGTATCAAGCGCCGCACCAAAGAAGACGCAGACGATGGGGTGGAAGCAACGGCACGCAAAGCCGTGCCCGCTGCTCGCAAAACGTCGGACATTGCCCGACTCCCATCACGCCTTGCACGTATGTCACGTGACCACCACACTGCACGTTTTTCAACGCTGCCAGCCTTGTCCAGAACACCAGCTCACACGTGTTGCAGCGTGGCCATCCCACATCGGGACACAATAACCCGCATCGCGGGCTCATTGTATCCCCCGGGATCATGTCTGGGTTTAAATTAACGACGCCCGTCTCGCCTGCACGACAAACTCGTCGTGTTTAGGGTCACGGTGAAAACGCGTGCCAGGTGGAGGCCACCGCGAGAAGGCTGTGCCGTCTCCCACCCACGTGGACCGTGCCGTGGACCATTGCGGGCTGCCCTCCTTCAACGGACGAGGAGTAGGAAGAGGCAAATGACACGAATTCCCCACTCCCCTCTCTCTCTCGAGAAGCCCCTCTCGTCCCGGCTAGCAGACCTCCTCCACTTTGGCGTCGATCTCCTGGGGCGTCTTGCCGCCGTCACACGCAAGAACAGAATGACGCCGCAGGCTCAAGGCGGCGCTTTGTTTGGGCGGTCCTGGGATGTCTCTGTCCGGTGCCCTGTTTCACGGGGTGGGCAGCACCCTGTCAAAGAAGAAGATCAATGTTTTTGTCTTTGACCAAAATCGTCGGAGAGCTGCATCACACGCAGAGCTACTTGTACACAAACACAGCAGCGGTGACACAGCAAGAGGACAACGCACATTCTCACTTGATGCAACAAAATAGGTGATGGAATAAACTGCGTCTATTTAGTCCCCCCCCCCCCCCCGAGTTAATTCTCCAGTTTGGCTGTCGCACATTCTCTGATGTCACCAAGACATTCCGCGGCGAGCCCATTCCCTGTCATATTCAGTCAATCGTCTTCACGTTCAATTGTGTTTAAGACCGAAGTTTGTTTTTAGTTTTAACGGCTGCCCGCAAGGGGGCAGCCAAAGAGACACCGCGCGCGGCTCCAAGCCGCAGGTTGCCGTGGTCGGATTTTTTTTGGACTTACAACTGAACCCCGAGCTTCCTAAATGTGCGTCACTTTGCCTTCTGGATGCGTAAATGCCGTGCGATTATATTACCAACGCGTCTTCTCGACCGTCAGGTTGTCTTGCCACCACATCTTTCTCGCGAAACGCTTCAGCAATCATCAGCCGATATTTCTCACAGGGCCTGAGTGACGATCCCGAAAGGCCAAAAATCGCACGCGACCAGCCGCTGTTCAACGCCAAACTGTTCACGCTTTGTAACAAAATAATAAATAACACCTCCTCGCCGTGCTGTGGTTGTGTGAAAGGATGCTTTTATATCGTCACAGTTTTATTTATTTATAGGAAAACGTTTTGTATGCAAACCATTGGCTGCACGGCCTTCTTATCAGCAGCATTGGTTCGACATGGACATATGGGAAGGAGGCGATATTGTATTTATTTTTGTTACGGACATTATCCGTGACGACGCTTAAAGATTACATTGTAAGTTTTGCGCTGTGGTTGCGGAGACCTCTAAAGGTGCAGACACGTTGCACTGCGTACGCAGGCGCACGCACGGCCGCTGATGGTGTGAGTTTGTCTTTTGGGGAAAGTGAAAAAAGTAAAAACGTGAAAAGAAATAGGTCTCAAATCCACGTATGGCTTCCTTCTGTTTGCCGTTTGTCCTCGCAGAAAACATCTCTCTCTCTCTCTGGGGGTGAAGGAAGGACGCATGAATCATCCTCCCCAGCCACGCACGCGACCACAAGCGGCACGTTGCGGACACATGGCGCTCGCTCGCCTGCTGATGTCACGATCCGCGAATGAGAATTCGGCCGTCGACCACGTGACACGCGGGAGGCCCACCGAGGCACCCGCTCCCTCGCGGCTTCGAGCGCGCGGGGGGGGGGGGCGTCGCTTCTGTTTGCGCGCGGGGGGGGGGGGGGGGGCCTTGGGAGCGGAGCCACGCCGCCTTTGGGTCACGTGCGCTGCGGTATCGGACGAAAACATCCCACGCCCCGTTTCTGTGCGATGGCTTGTTCGAAATTGACTCAGCCGTTTCCTGAGTGGGTCTCTTGTCTCCCGTAACTCGAGTTGACACGAGCATTTCCAATGGTTTATGATCTTAGGAACAATATAAACTGATAATAATGATAATTTCAACTTGTAATGTGCCACGCAGTATTTTGCTCACCCTTGTTGAGGGAGAGAACAATCCAGAGGTGCGAGGAGTCGCAGACGAGCAGGAATGCAGCCACTCGATGAACCGGCGCCGTCAAATTTCCCAAGCTCTGCGTTTCCTCTACATATATGGAGGTGTTCTCAGCCAATTGATGAGTTTACATGCGGGAGGAAACTGGAGCATCTGGGGAAAACCCCACGCATGCAAAGGGGGAAACCCTCTATCCCGTACAGAGTCCACATACTTGCTGTACTGCCTTTTCCTGGCGACCCAGGGTTATGGCTCGTCCGCAACGCGCACGGGAAGGGAGTTTCACAACATCTGTGTGAGGGTCCACCAATCCTCGCTGCTGCCTCCACAGTGCTGGGTTACAGGCAGTCACGTGCGGAGCCACCGCCACCGCCGTCCGGCTGATGGGGTTGCTCGAGGTATCACGTGACTTGAGCAGCTCTCTCTCTCTCCTGGAACACTTCCAAGTAAGACCTTCCCGGGCATATTTGACAAAAGATAAATGTTCAACGTTAAATGTAAAATCAAATGTTCCCACCGACTATGTTTTGTTTGCTTGTTATTTTGTTTGATTGTGCAACGTTTGGTGACGTATTTGTACCGGGGCCTGAATTCTGACGCGGGGAATTTAGGCCGGCGGCGCGTGACGCCAAATTGGCCCCTCGAGATTTGGGGCTGCAGCCCGAATCCGCGAGGAAACTGGAATGGGCGAAAGATACAGGGGCGCCGTGGTGGCGAAATGTTAACTACCTCGCCTGGTATACAGCAGGTCGTGGGTTCGATCCTGACCCTGACGCCTGCTGTATATTTGGAGTTTGCGTGTTCTCCCCTTGGTCGCGTGGATTTTTCTCCGGGTCCTCGGGTTTTTCTCTCCACATTTAGAATCAACATCACCACGCGTTTAGAGTCTTTGGCTGCTGTACATTTCCACGCGATCAGCCACCTGGTTGGGCTACCGTTTGTGGCCAGGTCGCTTCTGAAACAGAGCTGTAGAGCTCAGTGGGCCTTACCTGGTAAAATAAAAAATAAAATCTGTTTAGTTAAAAAGACATGTAAAGACACCGCTGCCAAGAAGGGCAGCTGGGGCCGTGCAGCCCGTGGCTCACGCGGCTTGCAGGAGACCACACTGGAGGTAGTGGCGTGGCTCAGAGGACCTGCAACATTCAAGTCCAGGGCCTGACGATCATAAACTCCCGTCTGGAACGCTGAGCCGGCAAACAGCCGAGATTCGCTCGGGGGCTGGAATCGCAAGCTCCTGCCCAAGGTAATCAGAATCAGTATTTATACTGCAAGAGGAACACGATGAGCTATAAAGCTCGTTTTCACAGATGTGCAGTAGGGTCGGGTAAGAACGTTTCAACAACAAACAACAAAAACACGAGGGTAGTGCAAAGTATAAGAAGGGTCAACAAATCACCCAAAAGCATACAAGTAAAACTCAACCATCCCAAATCCTACCAGAAAAAGTCCCACTGAGGTATTAACTTATTGTTCAGCAGCGACCTGCCCACAAATAACACGGTATACGCGAAGCGTGCAACAGCCTGGCCCTTCAACATTACACACACATTCAACATACACAATTGTAATGGTGTTAAGTCTCTCAAAGTCAAGATGTTGCAGTTATTAGCTTGTGGAGGTAATTCCACGTCGCTTATGCGGGTTATCAGGCAGTCCTTATGACCGTGAACATCCTAAAATGTGGTGCTCATGACCCCCAGGAAAGCATTACTGAGTCTCGAGACTCTCTTTCAGGAGGTTCCTGTCCTGAGATGTTTGGCTAATGTGGGTGCTGGAGGTAGTTGGTGGTGGCTGTAATGCTGCGCTGTGGAGGCGAGGGTTGGTGGACCGCACAAACGTTGCCAATCTGCCTTCACGTGGGAGTCGAAGTGTTGCCATGTCCTGGCTTGCCAGGATAAGGGGGGGGGGCAGCTAGATCTTAGGGCTGGGGTAGTTTATTCACGCTCATTTACCTACATACATTTTAAATGAAATATCATGATTAAAGTATTATATTCACGTCTGCAACAAAAGATGTCATGAACGTCGTCATTATTGTCCGGAGCAGCCTGCGCATTTGCATCGCAGCCACCGCGGCTCCTTCTGGAGGAGCGTCGCGGCCCGCTGGGCGGCACCGGGGGACCGCCACTCTGAGACCCACTGGGATCGAGGGTTCCCCCTCGCGCGTTTTCTCCCGGCGCTCCGGTTTCCTAACCACGTTGAAACACTCGTCGTTTAACGGCTCCGAGCACCTTACGACGCAGAGGAGCGCAGAGCTTGGGCAATTGTTGGCGACGGCTCATCGCGTGGCCTCAACCTCCCCGCTTGTCCGCGGTTCCTTGTTCTTCGGATGCCGTCTCTCCCCGTCTCTCCCCGTCTCTCCCCGTCTCTCTCTCTTTCTCTACGAGAGCGAGCGAACGCTGCGGTGCGTCCGCGCATTACAAATTGAAATCATAAAACTGTTCTACAATTAACGGGCTCGATTGATGAGCGTACGGCCGAAATAACTGCAGCACAGTACCGTACGGATGAACCCGAGGCCGAAAATAATCAACGATACACGAATGACAAAAAAAACAAAGACAAAAATCCCCCGCATAGCCTTGACAGACTGTTGGGGCAAGTGCTGTTAGCGAGCACCTATGAAGGCCGACACTGACACGCGAGTGGGTGGCGAGTACCACGCCCGGCCACCTTTGTCTCCCCAGTGGCGACGTTTACACACCGCACCAGGTACCAATTTCAGGCTGAGTCGACCTAGGCGAGGCTCAGGAACCGGTGCAGATAATCGTCACAGGCGTTGGCCGTGAAGCGGGAATCGAACTCGGGCGGCCGGGTTCGTAGCGCAGCGCTCCACACCTGAAACACGAAGGGCACGCACCGCCACCACCACCGCTACCACCACCACTGTTGATGTTAAACAGCAACAGACCACGTGCGGAGGGAGGGAGGGAGGGAGCGCGGCGGGGCACGGGCGACGATTTGCTGACGGCCTCTAATCGGTGATCTCCTTGACGGACGCACGAGGCCGCGTGAGGCCGGGGCAGCTGGGGCCGGCTGCTCTGTGTCGGACTGCGGTGGCCGGCAGCGAGCAACCAATCGATGACTCGTGGAGTAGGAGGGGCAGTGCCCCCCCCCCTCCATGCTGGGGGAGCGCTACCCCCCCCCCCCCAGCGGCCCCCTCACCCCCCCCCCACCAGCTCCCCCCCAACAACTCCCCCCCCCACCGGCCCCCCACCGCCCATTTCATTTTGGGTTTCCAGCCGGGAGAGTTGCCACCTCCAGAGTGAAAAAAACGGGGTCGCACCCTCGTGACGGTTCAGTGATTTGCTGCTCACATTGACAGCACAAAGTACCCGTGAGCGTCCTCGTGGGGGATACGAGCAGTCTCAATTAAACAAAGATAACAGGATCAATACACACACAATACAGCCTCCCTTCTTCCCATATCTGTCCCTCTGCGTAAACAAAAAATAATCAAAGTATATTTTTACAATGCGGCTCAAATAATCTACTCCTAGAAGGCCGTGTGATTGATGGGATGTGTACAATATAGTTGCACATGGTAACTACCTCACCTTGTGGTAACTACCTCACCTTGTTATACCGGTGGTCTTGGGTTCGATCCCGACCCTGACGCCTGCTGCTCTATATTTGAAGTTTGCGTGTCTCTCTTTCTCGTAGTCCCGTGGATTTTCTCCAGGTCCTCCGGTTTTTCCCTCCTGCACATTTAGAATCAACACAAATGTATTGGGCTGCTATAAATTTCCACTTCAGTGGGCTTTACCTCATAAAATTAAAAATAGATTAGTTTTTAGTTTACTTGTATTATACCTTTCATGTGGAGGGACGGATATGGGAAGGATGCGGATTGTCGTCTGTTGCGTTATTTTCCGACTCAATTGCGGTGTTCATCTCCCGTTTACAGCGCTGAGCCAGTGCTGCAAATTCCCCATTCCTATGGCAGGGGAGAGTCTGACCTTAGGACAACCGCTGTTGAATTTCTCACGACGTGGGAGCTACTTTATCGAGCCCGGAGTGGATGCCGGTCTGGGTAAACTTAGAACCAGGATTTGAGCTCGCAGCTCGCTCAAATTGCGAGCCGCCGGCTCTGCCGCTGGACCACCTGGTGGAAACACATCGTGACAAGCAGAATATCTCGCAATGCCAGAAGATGGGCGAACTGCATGGACATGCATTGTCTTGAGCGGTGTGTTATTAGTACAATTATTATTATGCAACTGACAACAATCAGATCTTTTCATGTCCCAGGAAGACTTCTATTATATTTCGGAGTATTAAGATGCAATCCGACGGCGTTCAGTGAGGAATGCGATGGAATGGATGGAGGAACAGGGGCTGGAGCTGATGTTGCAGGGGTAGGTAGGTAAGGCGGAATAAGGTGGAATGTGATGTGACACGTGACAATCACGGGACTAATCTGGCCACAGGTGGCAACGCGAATTCCTCCCGCCTGCCGCGAGCTCCAACAGCCACGGTGCCGCGGCGTGGCCGGCAGGCGCCCTCGTGCGGGGGATCAAATTGGCGACCCCCCCCCCCCCTCCTCGCTCTCTCTACAATTTCCCTCTCTGTTCGTAGCCCAGCGCCTGGGCCCGGTGGCTCGTGGTCCCACGGTGCAGTTGCACCGGCCTGCACACTCGACAGCTACGCCACTGCAGTGCTCTCCAGAGGCCCCTTCCCTGACACCTCAGAGCCCGCGTGGCTTCATCCGTGAGCCTCTTCGTCTGCCTCTTAATCCCGAGCTGTTGCATACTTTTCGAAAACTACGCAACTTTATCTTCATTATACAGATTTTTAAAATTTGTTTTTGACTTCTTAGCTTAGGAGCGCGCGCGGATACTGAGCGAGATGCACTTGGCGCTCATCGTGAGAGATCGCAGGAGACGAATCCTCGAGATTGCTGAAGGGGCCTTTGGCCTCGAGAAGTTTGGCGTGTGAAGAGCGCCGGAGTGATGCCTCGAGCCCCGAGTGCACAGCCGCGGATACCGCGCGTTATGTAACCCGGCCATACGCTGGGATGACCCCCCCCCCCCATCCTCACTGCCTTCCTGTAAACAGGTTGAACTTCTTTCGCACCGTACGTAGCCGACCGTGCTAATCGGAGGTGTTGTACCGCTCTAAATTGTCAACTGCTCTGACTGAAAAATACATTTCTTAAGAACTGCTCGTTGTGTTTTAGTTTGTTGTCGTTCCCCCGCACATCTGATTACCGCGGCTGGCTACGTACGGTGCAAAAAAGAGTTGAACATTAACACATTCAGATGACAGGACGCAAGGTACTGCTAATGCTGGTGTGGTTGTTGTCGGCCTGTAACTTCCCATTGAACATTAAAACTCTCCAGTGTACGACTGTGGTCACCAGAACACACCACACGGCGCATAAGCGACGCGATGCCCGACCCACAAACGCGAAGGCGACATCGCAGCGATGATGGTTCACTCCGCCGCCCCTGACGCGGTGGTCTGTCTGGCTGCTTGACCGCCTCAATGCGAGATCCGAGTCGTTGCTCTGCAGCAGCCACATCAGCAGCAGCCGAACGACAAGAAGAAGACGTCCCACTAGTTGCGCACAGACCTCCCACATTATTTCCCATCGATCGTTTTGCCGAGCCGATCCCGCCCGGTAATGTCCTCCGGTCATGCCGGAGTATTCGTTTTTTTAAATTTGAACGAAACAAAAGAGAGGCCCGTTACAGCGCATCGTGATATTGCTATGACTCGGCGTGGACATTTGCGCGAGATCAATCCCATGCAGTTGTACTGCCCGCCAGCTAGGGGGTCGGGTGCAGCCTGCAGGTAACGGGGGCCTGCAGTCACGTTCGGCAGGGAGTTTCGAGAAGAACGGATGCCGGAGTATTCCTCGTGACTCGCCTTGCAGTGTCTCACCAGAGGCCTGGCGCGGAGAAGTAGCGCCAGCGGTTGGTGCACCGCGCCACGAAGCCGCACACCCCCCGGCGGGGGGAGTTGGATTCCTGGCCACGACGAACATCGGCGGCGAGCGATCTCTGAACAGATCCTCGGCCTCTCTCCCTCGCCAGCAAACCCACGCCGACCCACGTGGTGAAGCGGTGTGCTGGACGCCACCCTCGTGACTGACGCTGCGTTCGGGCAGCCTTCATCCGGCACCCAGCAGTGGCGTGACATGCACGGTGCCAGTGGAACGTCACAAACACAAAACAACGCGCGTGGGAGCCACTGACGACGCACGGAGGGCTCAATGGGGCCTCGAATGCTCACGCCAGAGCGCTGACTCGGCAATTCCGAGACCCTGGGGTTTTCACCTTGGGCTCTTTGTCACTTCAGCAAGCAGCGGACCTGCCGATGACATTGGGTTTTCTTTTTGCTTTTGCATTTTCAGCTCGGAGGGCCTTAATGGACAGACTCACACTGGGCACGAAGCATTCTGTGCTGAGCTCCGACAGTTAAAGCCTGAGAGCCAGTGGTGGAATTCCACATTGTCTTGGCAGGAACCAGTCGGCCCATTTGGACGGCCACTGATGACTTTCACCGCAACGTGCAACGTCATCTAAGCAATGTGAACATTCACAACATACTGAGTTCACCGGCGCGGAGCGGAGCTCGCGATTACAGCATGAGAGCACTGAGCCTGCTCTGATGACTTGACTTCCTCGGTTCAACTCCTGGGCACTAAGCATGTGTTGATATTACTACGACTATTTCTTATTTCACCAGATAAGGCCTACTGCGCTATATACAGTAGCTATTTCTCAGAAGCGACCTGGCCACACATAATATCATAGCAGCCGAATAAACACACGTTTCTAAATGTAGAGGGAGAAACCGGAGGACCCAGAGAAAAATCCACGCGACCATAGGGAGAACACGCAAACTCCAAATATACAGCAGCAGCCGTCATGGTCGGGATAGAACCCAGGACCTCCTGTATACCAGGCGAGGTAGTTAACATCTCGCCACCACGCCGCCCTACAACCTCCAGACCACCAACAAGAGTGTTTATAGATGTGACCACATCTCAAGTCGCTGCACAGAAACAGTGGACGTGTTCCATTTTACAGAGAGAAGGAGGCAGTCGGCCATAGACAGAGGCAAATAGGAAGGCATTGAGCTTTTGACTTGAACAGGGGGGGAGGTGGCTAGCACGGGCGTCTGGGGGAGGGAGTTGCAGACGAAGAGGGTGGCAGGCGGAGACCGAGCGACGAGTGAAGGTTCACCGGAGGCCGTGGTTGCTGGTGGAGAGTGCGTGGAGTGAGATGAGACGAGAGGGGAGAGGGAGGCAGGTGTCCGAAGGAATACAGTTAAGGTCGCACTCATTACGTACACATTGCTTGCCACGAATGAGCCACACTACCTCGCTGATCTCGTCAAGGAATATCTACCATCACGCAGCGGCTTTGGGCTCGCCATCGAACAAAGATGGTCACCGCATTGCACACTTTCAGATTCGCTTCTGCGGCCGTCTGGAACGCTCTTCCTTCCGGTATAGGAACACTGGATCTATGCACTTTTAAATATGGATTGAAAACTCCTTTCTTTAGAACTGCCTTTTGTGTTTAGTTTGTTGTCCTTCCCCCGCACCTCAGAGTATCACTCTTGGCTACGTACGGTGCGAAATAAGTTAATTATACATACCAATATAGGAGTGAGTCTGAATGTTTAGAACCGGTTCAGATGTTTCATTAGAGGTGTCCACGTTTCGCACGCAGGGAGAGGTGGGGACATAACTGTGGCCGTAACTACAACCGAGGAGATTCGAAGCTTCGCGTGGAGAGACAGGCCAGGTAGCTTCCACGCAGTGTTACACAGCTGATTCAAAGTGAGACTTCTGTTGCCAAACCGGAGCTGGTTGTAAACACACTGCTCGGGTACGGAAATGTCTCCACTCTCTTCACAACCGTCTCATTACTCACGGGGAGTTGAGGGGGTGGAGTATATGATGATGATGATTATGACATAAAATACCCAGGCAGTTGCTTAGTTTTGGTGGCAAAGGTCCCCATCTCTTCGTGGCACGCCCCTAGTTCAGCAACACCACGGAGTGAGTATCAATGAAAATATATTCACCATACATACATAACATGGTTAACCAATCAGGAGCCACCCTTTGCCTGCACCCATGCATCGATCAGCCTCCCATTGTATCTGTACCAGTAGGGGGTTTATCTAGTATAGATCAGATATCATACGCCTTGTCCAGGTAAATAAAGCACCTCTGCTGTAGCAAACGGACAGAGAATAGAGCATCTGTGCAGGACCGCTCCGGTTTGAAACCACTTTGGGGCTCCGCAAGCCTCTCTCTCCTCAGCGTGCCTGGCAAGGCGATGTTGAATAATCCTTTCCAGGACCTTCCCGACAAGAGGGAGATGCCCCGGTAGTTTTTACAATCAGTGCGGTCCACCTTCTTAAAGAGGAGGACCATCCGCTCATCCTTCCAATCCCGTGGAACCTGTCCTGTGGTCCAGACTGTTATTATGATTTCATATAGACTCTGGATCGCTGTGCGTACTCAGACTTATACACAACGGCAAAGATTCCCCGTATAGCCTTAACAGACTGTTGGGGCAAGTGCTGTTAGCGAGTAGCACCTATGAAGGCCAGCGCGGCACACGAGGGGGTGGGTGGCCAGCACCACGCCAGGCCGCCTTTGTCTCCCCAGTGGCGATGTTAACGCACCGCACCAGGTAATAATTTTAGGCTGAGTCGACCTAGGGGAGGCCCAGGACCGGTTCAGATAATCGTCACTGGTGCTGCGGGAAACGAACCCGGGTCGCCAGGTTGGTAGCGCGGCGCGCTGACTGCTCCACTGCACACAGCGCGCTGACTGCTCCACTGCACACAGCACACGCGCGCACACAGAGGGGCCAGGGTGAGTGCCCGGCCAGAGTGAGACATCTGGGCCGCATTACAGGAGCGTGCGCCGCGCAAACAGATGGGAGAGCGTGCTCAATGCACCCCCCCTCCTCCTCTCTTGCTCCCCTCTCACTCCCCCACCTCCTGCCCCCCCCCTCCACTGCCAGCGTAATCATGCATCTGCCCGGCGTGTGCCAAACACGCGCTGCTTTAAAAAAAAACACAATCCGTAGCACGCAATTCGCCTAACACGATAAACGGGGAAGGAATGTTTTGTTGTTGTTCTAATCCTTCAAATTGCTCGCATTTTTTTCGTGCGGTGTTTTGTTGTTGTTGTTGTCGCTCGTTTTACTCTCCGCGAGGGGAGGAAGACCCAACGACGAAACAAAAAACCCCGCAGAAGATCCCCTCGCTTCGATCTCTCTCTCGCCACGAAGCTCACGGACCAACAACAACAACAACAACCACCACAACAACCACAACAACAACAACAACCACAGCCCCTGAACCGCATCCCTCCGCACACCGCAACCACGGCAGCCAGGGCCGCAGCGACATCCCACCGTGGCCCCCCACGGACCCCCCACAGACCCCCCTCGCCTCCCACCCTTCTCACGACTCGCCTTTGGCTGAAACAGCCTACGCACGTTTTAACCCGTCAGTGTACAACAATGTGTCGGCTATAACTATATCTGTGTTATTGTAGTCGCACCCTGTATTGGGGTTGAGAGGAAGACAGTCTCCCAGTGAGAGTATTAATACAAAATTAAATATTTGAAGGTACAATACTCGCAATTCAGTTATCGTGCGTCTTGGATTTCGTCAAAGGGAGTGGATCACGCAACTCGCTGCTGCTCTATCCACACAGCGGCCAGATGAGTTCATCGCGTTTGGTTCATAACCGACTCGCAGTTAGTTTGTAAATTAATATTCAAGATTGAATATTGTATTTATTTATATTTTTCATACTCTTTGGTTCTTTCGGTAAAGTCACGTAGGTATAAAATAAATTAAATCACGACGTTTCGATCGCAACACAAGCAATCATGATGATGATTGTGACTTTACCGAAAGAACTAAAGAGTATGAATCCCTGCAGTCACGAAAACTTCAAATCTAGATTGTATATTTCTACTTAACGTGTGTGTGACTTGTTCAGCTGTTGATTCGAGCCCGCCTTGTGGCCTCCTGGTCCCCTACGCGTCGCTGGACGCTGCCCCCCCCGCTGATGGCAACAGCAGTAGATGCGGATATTTGATGATGAACAAATATAGAACGATAAACTCTGCGGCGACCCTCACACTCACGATGTCTTATCGACGAAAGTAACCCCCCTCCGAAATGTGTAAAGACCACGGCATGAAGACGCAATGCTCGTCACAGCGACACGCTCCGCCAGCCCTCGACACAGCAGCCGTATCGGGTTCAGTCACCTCGATGTCAAAGTAGAGTTGCCCATCGACATCAACAACATCGGCAGCCGTGCGTAGAAGAAGAGGTGCCAGGATTTGAGGCCATTTGATGTTTGGATTTTTTTAAAGTTGAGATTCAACTCATTGCAGTGTACAGTTCACTAAACATTTTATCTTACCAGGTAAGGCCCACTGAGCTATATAGCTCTTTTTCAGAAGCGACCTGGCATTCACAAATGATAGCTCAACGAAGTGGCTTATCATGTGAAAATGTATATGAGCCACATCATCTTAACGCGTGTTTCTAAATGTGGACGAAAAAAACGACGGACCCGGAGAAAAATCCACGCCACCACGGAGAGAGAGATAGAGAGCGAGAGCACGCAAACTCCAAATATAGAGCAGGCGTCAGGGTCAGGCTCGAACCACGACCTTCAGACGAGGGTATGGAGGAGGGATCGAACCCCCGTCTCGCCTCTGCGGCGCCCCTGGGATTGAGAAGGTTGCGAGCGAGTTGGCAGGGAGCCAAAGTGATGCCTGTTGCCAGGATGAACACTATTGACTTTCCCATGTAGTTGTCCTCAGATTTGTATGTGTGTTGAACTTCTTTCGCGTAGTACGTAGCCAGCTGTGTTCGTTGGAGATGCAGAGGAAGGACAACAAACTAAACACCAACAGCAGTTCAAAAGAAATGAGTTTTCAATCGAGATGATGATTTAAAAGTGCACAGCTCCAGTGGCTTCCTAATATCGGAAGGAAGAGCGTTCCAGACGGCCGCAGAAGCGCATTTGAAAGCGGTGACCACCGCCGTCTTTGTTCGATGGCCAAAGCCAAAAGGCGGCGCTGCTGCTGCTGCTGATGCTGCTGCTACTGATGCTGCTACTGCTGCTGCTGCTACTGCTGCTACTGCTGCTACTGCTGCTGCTACTGCTGCTACTGCTACTGCTGCTGCTACTGCTGCTGCTACTGCTGCTGCTACGAGGATGGGCCGGAGTTCGCGCGATTGATGGTTTATGCTCCTTGACGAGATCCGCGAGGTGTTGTGGTTCATTCGTAGCAAGCGCTTTGTGTGTAATGAGTGGTCGACCTACCTCAGATTGATGACGGGCTGAGTCAACCCCCAGACCGGGGTTTGAGCTGGCAGCCTCCCCGACTGCGTCTCTCTGCCCTGACCACAGGCCCACCTGGTCGCCTAAGCAGCACGTTCTTCTGCCAGGGATTTGTGTAACAGGCAGTGATGGATGCGAGTCGTAAAATCCTTGGATCTGTATTGGCAGCGGTAGGGCGGTAGTGAAAGCTACACTTTACCATTCATATATATATATCAACTATATGTTTGGTTCTCGTTTTAAAGTTATCGTTCACGTCTTCAAGTATTTAACTGTTGCATTCCTGTAAATATGTGTTTATCTGATGTCATATTTTCATAATCGCCCAATTAGGGATCTTAGGAATCAGCAGCAACACCAGCAGCAGGAGCAGCTGGGTGCACGTATGTTGCTCGATTGTGTTCCTGAAGAAGGTACGTGGAGCGAGAAGTCGTACATCGTGCCGGACAACACGCGGTCCAGCCAGGAAGCCACGTTGGAGAGCGAGATGGCACACGTGAGTGTTCATTCACGCGTCTGGTTATGAACCCTAAATCACGGGTCGGCAAATAGAACAACACGGAGAGACGTTTGTTTCGAATTCGATTTAAACACCCTCTAAACTTCAGGAGCCGCAATGCAATGTGAATACGAGACAACAACATGGGGAGTCCTTCATCCAGCAGTGGAACGATCATGGCTGATCATGATGATGTTGAAGTCATTACCGGCAATTTCTGTTTGCGGGAGCGCGCAGTCGTGTAACCGCTCCGCCGCACACACGCGCTTGCCGCGTTCGACTGCCGTATTACGCGCGATGTAAAGAATTTGAAAACGACTCTTAAAACAATATAAGAGGGGAAGCGATTCGGTCAGCGGCGTGGGTGAATGTGAGGACAGCAGGCGCGAGCGTGCAGGTCGCAGCAGCCACGCAGCCGGCTGCAGCTACTCACGCACAGGACGGGATGAAGGTTGTGTAGGCCCCTGAAGTGCAGGTACTGTGAGCCCCCCCCCCCCCCCCCCCAGTGATATCTTCCTACTCGCTCCTCAAAAGTTCTCTCTCCTACTCGCTCCTACATTGGCATGAGCTGCCCCGCACATCTCTAAACCTTTATCAGCAGCCTGCCTCAACAGATTTCCCGCCTCCCTTTTCCTGCCTCTCTTTTTCACCTGAAGACGATTGCTTGTGTTGCAATCGAAACGTCGTGATTTTGATTTTCATTATTTTTTCTATCTACGTGGCTTTACCGAAAGACCCAAAGAATATGAATAGAAAAACAAAGTTAAATAAAAATATAATGTATTTTTACAAGGCTAACAACAAATAAAATCAGCATTCACAACTGAAATCACCTTTCACTTCATCTCTGGAGACGCTCCGGCTGGCGGAGGCCCCTGGACTGCAGCCCCTGAAGCCCCGCGCCTTGACCCGGCCCCGCCCGCCGAGGGCAAATATACACAGATAGTTGTTAATTGTCAGAAAGCAACCCCTGTGAATACCTTACCTGCTCCTGGGGGGGTGGGGGGGGGGGCTTTTTGGGTCAATATCCCGAGATCGGAGAGGATACAGAGAGGGAACTTGAACCACCCGAGCTGCCCCTGGGCACAGAGCCTGGCAAGAGAGAGAGAGAGCGGTGCCGCGGTTCATTATCCAGACTCGTCTCGGCAGAGTTCAAATCCCGGTCACCGGGGTCACCGGGGTCACATTCTCTCGGGGGTTGATAAAAAAATGAGCGTCGATCTGCGGGGAAGTCAACAGCGGTCGTTTCTTTTGTTTTGTTTTGCTCTATGGAGAGAACTGGCCCACGCCGTTAAACAAATGCGGAACTTCCACAACTGGTCCAGGGGCTGGCAGCAGTCGTGGGCATTCGCCCAACAACGCATTTGAAGAACGGGGACATTGCGATATTTACTATTCTTAATGATAATGATATTTAGCAGCCACCCATTGTCAATCCACTGCTGGATGAAGGCCGTGCCGGAATTGTTGGACCATACTTCACCATACTGGTCAGCGCGAGGTAGTGAAAAGGGGGGGGGTGATGGGGGGATGACACTGGACCAGTTCAGGTATCACTCGCCACACGTTCAGAGCGTCGCACGCTAAACGGTGCGCCACCACTTGCACCCCCCCCCCCTTTTTTAAACAACGTCGTCACTTTGACGAATCGTACAACCCCACCCCCCCCCCCCCTCTGAACAATAACAAACACGGCATTCGAAAATCCTCAACGTTCCCCAAACACACTGGACAAGCACATTCCATTGAGGTCCCCTGAGCCGCCGCCGCCACCCAACCCACCTCGGCACCATCACACCCCACGATTACCGCGCCACTTGGCGGGCTTCTTGTCACAGCTGGAAGTCTTCCGCCGCGATCCCCACTCCCTCCCCACGCCGAGCCCTGAACCCCTCCAGCCTCCACCCCGAGGGAGCGCTGCGTGGCTCCGCCGAGTCGGGTGGCGGTACTCATCACCAGATTACTCGGAATTTCCGGCCGGGACTTCATTTCACTGCCGGCCCGCTGGAAGGATGGGACACGCGCGCGCAGACGCACACGTGGTCAGACACAAAGTAAAACGCGTCGACCCAAGGCCGCCTTGGATTTTTATATACCGTGCGCAATCGCTGGCGCGTGTGTTTGTTTAACGTCGTGTCTGTGACTTTGTTTTATACGCTTATATGGGACTATCGTTAGTGGAAAAAGAACGGATAATACACGTAACACTTGTTCGCCATCGTTGTCAACACGTGCCTGGAATCTTCTCCAGGTGGTCTCCAGAGCCAGAAGGCACATTGCTTGTGGTGTTGTTGCAAATTCTCCGAAGTGTTCACGTTTTTTTGAAGCGCCCTGTATATGGGAAGCGGTGGTGTAGCGGTTAGCGCGCTGCGCTATGAACCCGGCCACCCGGATTCGATTTCCGTTCACGGCCAGCACCAGTCACGATTATCTGAACCGGTCCTGGGTCTCCTTTATGTCGACTCATCCTCAAATGAGTACCTGGTGCGATGTGTAAAACATTGGCACTGGGGATACAAAGGCGGTCGAGCGTGGTGCTGGCCATCCACCCCCTCGCGTGCCGTGCCGGCCTTCGTAGGTGCTACTCGCTAACAGCATTTGCTCCAACAGTCTGTTAAGGCTATACAGGGGACCTTTGTTGTTTGTGTAATTACATATGTATACAGACGCAGGGGTGGAGCGGTGGTGCAGTGGTGAGCACAGTGCGCGATCAACCTGGAAACTTGAGTTGCATTAACTTCACAGCTACGGCTATCGACAGTTGTCCCGTGGAATCCTGGGCACCAATCACTCCCCCAACTCTTCGCCAACGCCGCACTGACCAGAGTGGTGAAGTATGGTCAAACAGCCCCCATGACCGACGCGGCGTGGGGAGTCCTTCATCCAGCAGCGGATTGACAAAAGGGCTTTGAGTGAGAAAATTCATCGACAAAAATAATGTAATGTTTGCTTAAAATTGTGCTGCCCTTTTTGTGAAACAATATTTGATACGTTTATTTATTTATTATTTTACGCGCTTTAAAAGAACCACACGTGCTGAAACATCACCAATGCAGAATCTCCGGAGACTCGGTTCTTTGCTGGATAAATAAAGGGCGTATTATTATTTCAGAGTGTCTCCATCCTTAAACGAGGTTGGGACTGTGGGGCGGTGCTTGTTTGCTTTGGCAGGCATAAGCCAGTGGTGGACATTCCACGTTCCTATGGCAGGGGACGTGCTATTTTAGCGGTGGAGTCATGACACAGTTAACGCACGAAACTTTGAATCCAGCAGCCCGTTGTAAATGTACAGCCACGGCCCCTCCGATTATCACGGTTAGCTACGTACGGCGCGAAAGAAGTGCAACATCATACATACATCAGTGGCAAGTGATATCTGAACCGGTCCTTGGCCCCACCTTCACCAGCCTGCGCTGGCCAGCATGGCGAAGTATGGTCAAACCACATCTGCGAGCGACATGGTATGGGGAAGCCTTTATCAACACAAATAAATGACAAAGGGCTATAAATAATACCGTTTCGAGTGTATGTGATGAAAGAGTGCTGCCACAGATTTATATGCGAGCAATGCTTTTAATGTCACCGGTTTAGCGGTGTATGTTGTGTACTCTATACATTTTAGAGTCATATTTAGCGGAAGAGCGAGCGGCTCTGAATTGGAAAGTTGCCAGTTCAAATCCTGGTCCGGGAGTTGTATGTGTGTTGAATCAGCTGTGTAACACTGTGTGGAAGCTACCTGGCCTGTCGCTCCACACGAAGCTTCGAATCTCCTCGGTTGTAGTTACGGCCACAGTTATGGCCCCACCTCTCCCTGCGTGCGAAATGTGGACACCTCTAATGAAACATCTGCGCCGGTTCTAAACGTGTATGATTCACTTCTTTCGCACCGTACGTAGCCAACCGAGCTAATCGGGAGTCGCGGGGGAAGGACAACAAACTAAACACAACCACCACCATCCCTCCCGGAATCCATCAAACAAGCCGCACTTTGTGTAGAACTCTACGGTTGCCCTACGGTCAGTACCAGCCCTGCCACAGGAACGTAGAAGTTCCACAACTGGCTGTGGGGACTGAACACAGCAGACGAGGACCAATGGAATCCCGCGACGCTCACTTGCGCACACGAGCAGCACATTGTTGGCTCCGGCAGAGTGCCGCTGCCGCAGATTTCCCTTCGCGCTGTGCTGGTAATGCCCGCCTCATGGATTTACATTCTTGAGGTCGCCCCACTGAAGAATTGTATTGGAGCAATCACGGCCAAACGCCGAGCGGCGCCCGGCAGATGATAATCACGGCGAGCACCAATCTCTGGGGGCCGAGGGATGGGGACCCCCCCCCCCCCCCGCTGTGAGCCCTGGGCCGGGTGGGCGCGGTGCCCACGCGGCCCAGTGAATGAGGGCAGCTGCGGCCACAATTAGCGAGTTTCCAGTCCCACGCGGTGGCCACTTTTACCCGCCACGCGGAGGGAATCTGCGTGCGGGCCACTGGCGCGTGCGTGCGTGCGCGTGCGGCCGCACGCACGCGTGGGCTATAGCGGTGCTCTGGCTTCTCTCTGGCCTCGCAATAGAAGGCACTGGCTGAGTTTGGTGAAATCGGACCCATATCTATAAAGAAAGGGGTCCTTTTAATATCATCGTAATTCTCGTTGTAGTGCGATGGCTCAGAGGCACGAGGAGGAACCACGGACAAGCGGGAGGGCAGCAGCAGATACGCAGCGAGCTGCCACCAACTCTTTCCCAAGATCTGCGGCTCCTCTATCGACTGTTTTAAAGTGCTATTGGCCACTTGTTGAGTGTTCATCCGCATTGAGTTGTTATCGGCCTTAACCTATAAACATTCGGCAGCATGGCTTCACACACGCCTGGCCCTGCCGAGGAGAGTCTTGCCAAAACCGGTCCACAGTTTGCTTGCGTTTAGCCCTTGCCGCTGACATAACGCACTCTCAGGATGCAGTGCGGCTGATGGGATGTGTACAAAAATAGAAATACTTTTATTTTGACGAAATAAAGTTGGGGTTGGGATACTTCTCCACGTGGTCCCGTTGGCGTGCCGCGGGCTGTCGTCCATCCTCGACGTCCCCGAGTCTTTGATCGTCAACGCTTCTGTGGATCCTCGTTTGTTACGGAAGTGATGAGGCGCTTTTCTTTTACTGTGAAAGTTCCAAGGTTACTTTATTTGATCAGGTGAGAACTCGAGAGGGGAGGAGAAAAAATAGAAATCAGAGCAAAAACAACCAAATGGCAACATCTGAGAGCCATGACTCTTGTTAAATATGCCTGTGGATGTTGCATTTTTGTTTCAAGACTTCTCTGGGTTTCTCTGGACATGTGGACTAACTCAATTACAAAATACATAAATTACAGACATTTGTCAATCTACTTCTGGGTTCAGATATCACTCACAGCTGATGTCAGCCGTGTAAGGTGTGGGACTCGGGTTTCCGAGTTCGCTGCGCAAACCACTGGCATCACCGTTCCACCCGCGAAATGTATCCAGTGCAACATAATGAGTTCAACTTGTAATGTAGCTCCGTGTTCGCTCACTCTCGACGAGAGAGAGAGAACCACAGACAAGCTGGAGGGCAGTCATGCGATGAGCTGGCGCCAACAATTGTCCAAGATATGCGGTCCTCTATGCATTCAGGTGTTATCAGTCAATGAGTTTTTACACGTGGGACGAAGCCGGAGCACACACAGGAAGCCCACGCGTGCGAGGGGGCAACGCTCTATCCCGTACAGACACATTTGGTGGAATCCGCATTCTTGCTGTGCCGCCTTCTCCTGGCAAGCGAGGGATTGGCACCTCCTCGACGCCCACGGGAAGCGGGGAGTTTCACAACATCCGTGCCTTGACGAGCCACCAAACCTTCGCTGATGCCTTCACAGCGCCGGATTACAAGCAGCCACGTGCAGAGTAGCCAACCAGCGTCACGCGGCGGGACCGCACGTAAGTAACAAAGCAAAAGAACAACAACACCAACACGACGACTCCTACGCGCGTGTGAATCGCGAGATGAAAATTGCAACCGCAATTCTACGGATCCACGCGTCGTTACGCCCCGCGTAATGGCCGTGCATTACAAAGGAACCGCTCAACAAGTTAATCGGGGCCCTGGGTCGGCATCGCACATGACAACCTGCTCGTTGTTTCCCCAGCGCGCCTCACCTCTCCCAGCATGTAGCGTCAGTCCTGTTTCTTGTTACGCGGTGTTTTTGTTGTTTGCGATTCCCCACCCCCACGGGCGCGCGTTGAAGTGGCCGTGAGTCTCGCCACGGCAGCAGCGCCTTGGCCTTTGTCCTCGACGTCTCGTGGCCTCGCGCACTTGACCCCGGACGATCGGAGCGCACGGCGTGGACACCACGTGGAACCCGCGGATTGTTGTTTTCTAAAAACGAATTTTTTTTTTTTATAATTTTTACCAGGTAAAGTCCCACTGAGCTGTATCGCCTCTATTTCAGAGGCGACCTGGCGTCACAAACGATGGCCCAACGAAGTGGCTCATCGTCACGTGGAACTGTAAAGCAGCCAAATACTCTAAACGCGTGATGATTCTAAAATGTGGAGGGGGGGGGGGGAGAAATGGGAGGACCCGGATACAAAAAAAATCGACGCGACTACGGGGAGAGAGAGACACGCAGACTCTAAATATGCAGCAGCAGGCGTCTGGGCCGGGATCGAACCCACGACCTCCTGTAGACCGGGCGAGGTAGTTGACATCTCCCAGCCACTCTCGCCGCTCACGTGCGTGAGTGCGAGTGAGCCAGAGCGTCTCGTCGCACCCTGGATTCGTCCTCCGTCGGTTTGTCCGCGTGAGACGCCTCGTGGGTGGTGATCTCTGCGGAAGGAGGGTGTGCCGTTCAAACGCTGCTCTTACAAACTAAACTATTGTATAAATAAATAAAATGTATTACTAGGTAATGCCCACTGAGTTAGGAAGCTCTTTTTCAGAAGCGACCAGGCCACAAATGATAACTCAACGGAGAGGCTTGTCACGTGGAAATATACAGCATCCAAATACTGTAGAAGACACGTTACTAGTAACAAGCGAACTCTTCTGAACCAAACATAGCAACCGAATAAGATACCGAAAGATTAACGACTCCAGATGCAAGAGAGGTCATTGTTCCTGGGGAGGGACTGCATGATGATGGATGATGATGATATTAATGAGACCATCACTTAACACATTCCCATTGTGCTATCAGAACAAAGGCACGAGACGCACCGAGTTTGATACTTAAACCACCAAACTCGAGTTGTCACAACAAAGTGTCATTATTCATTGTTGGCTCGAGTTGGTTGCGAACTGGGGCTGTGAAGATCCGAATTCTCTCGACTGCTTTCGCCCCACGGGGCCGACTTGGAATTCCCTGCGTCGGAAAATCTCGCCGAGCAGAAAAACGTCACCAAACACGATCCGATCAAAATGTTAACTTTAACATTTAAAATCACACGGTTTGTGATATTCAAATGAATGTATTGATTAGGTTGTGAGCCGTGCTGGGCCAGGATTGGGCAAAGACGTTACCCACTTTTCACCCAGGCAACCAGAGAGTACAGGCCTAGGTATTTCTTAACCTATCACTAAACAAACAATGACACTTTAGGAACGGACGAGTACATTTTCTTCCATATCCTATTCATTGGAATCATGATTACAGAACGTTTGAATTGTATTATCGCTGTTGACAACCCACGAAGGGGTGCCGTTTCCTCAGCTGGTACTGATTTTACGCGCCCCAGAGGGACGATTATGATTGACTGATGGGATTTACACGCGGTTCTCAGTGAGTGGTCTACGCAGCACGCAGCCATCCCAGGCACGTCTCCGTGCGAGATGCTATCACACCGTACGTTTCTAACATTCCGGCATGAAAGGAAGACGAGCTATTGCCATTTCCTGTCCCTCGTGTGAACTCGAAAATCGCTTGGCATTCTCGAGTCATCTGGAGCAGCAGGCAGTGACGATATAAACCAAATAGGCAATTATTTAACTAAGTAGCAACTCACTCAGCGACCGCAGCTGCAACAGGCCACGCAGATTGAGCCCATAATCTCGATGGGAGTTGATAAAACTCGTACCACTTTGTGGGCGCGTGCGACCAATTTTCGCGTAAATGTGCCCGATGTCATCAGATCTCAGAAGCTAAGTCACGTGATCCCTGCAGCCGCTACATTCACAAGAATGTAAAAAAAAAATCGAGTCGGTTGTTGAATTGAATTGCGACGCTTGAATCTTTGACCACTTGCTTTTGTGGAACTCCACCAATAACGCGACGCAAAAAAGGTCGGAATTGGCTCCTTTCTGAATTTTATTTTTTGCAGAATGGGGCCGATTTTTCCAACAAAAACGGCCGTCATCTCCCCAAGAAGTGGCAGAGTGGGTTACCGAATAAATAGTTCCACGAATCGGGCGCTTTGTCAACTAAACTATTAAACTTAACTCTTTTTTTATTTGACCAGGTAAGGCTCACTGAGCTATATAGACCTATTTTTTTCAGAAGCGACCTGGCCACAAATTATAGCTCAACGAAGTGGCTTGTCACGTGTTAAACTTATCGCCACAAAAGCAATCCAAATAATAAAATAGACGCACGTTTCTAATTGTGGAGGGAAAAACCGGAGGACCCGGAGAAAAAAAAAATCCACGCGATCACGGGGAGAGAGAGACACGCAAACTCTAAATATACCGCAGGCGTCAGGGTCGGGACCGAACCCACAACCTCCTCCTGTATACCAGGCGAGGTATCTAACACCTCCAAGCCACCGCGGCTTTGTCTTTGACCAGCGCCGTTGCCCCGAGGCTGCGGGGATGCTCAATGGACATGAGAGGTGTGAGTGAAGCCTGGCATGTGGAAGCTTTCCCATACCGTACTTGACCCAACAAAAGGGCAGTTTTGAGAATTACAAAAAAATTCCTGGCTGGGCGGGGGGGCTTACTGCGAGACTTGGATATGGAGCTGTAGCACGCGGCCTCGTCCACCAGAGGGCGTGCCGAATCATCCACCCCCATCACGCCCCACGCGCGCTACGCTCCGTCGCTTTCGGAAAGTTTGCAAAAATAAATCTAAAATTCCCGTTCCACGGGGCAAGTTTACAAGACTCTTCACCTCTGAGATTTGCAGTGGAGTGCTCTGCTCTGAATTCCAGACGAGGTGTCTCCCGGTGTGAGGGTGGGTGCAGTGTCCATTCTCTTTGGTGGCAACCCTGAGCCTAGCGGTGGAAATTCCACATTCTTACAACAATTGCCAGCCCATACAAAGTAATTCACATTAACTATTGAACAAACTATTTTTATTCTACCAGGTTAAGGCCCACTGAGCCATGTAGCTCAGTGTAGCTCAACGAAGTAGTTTATCACGTGGCAATGTTTTGCAGCCAAATACTCTAAACGCGTGTTTATAAATGTGGAGAGAAGAACTGGAGAACCCAGAAAAATCCCACGCGATCACGGGGGAGAGGGACACGCAAACTCCAAATATACAGCAGCAGGCGTCAGGGTCGGGATCGAACCCACGACCTCCTGCATACCAGGCGAGGTAGTTAACATCTCCTAGCCACCGTGATGATGATGAGAGAGAGAGGCAAACTCCAAATACACAGCAGGCATCGTCAGGGTAGGGATCGAACCCACGACCTCCTGCATACCAGGCGAGGTAGTTAACATCTCAGAATCACTGTGATGATGATGAGAGAGAGAGGCAAACTCCAAATACACAGCAGGCATCGTCAGGGTCGGGATCGAACCCACGACTTCCTGCATACCAGGCGAGGTAGTTAACATCTCCTAGCCACCACGACGAAACACCCCAGCACCGTCTAAATGCAACCGCGTCTCCAGACGCTTCTCACAGGGGGTGGGGAGGGGGCTGTTTTCGCTCCACGCACACGAACACAAATGGGGTCTTAAGTCTCGACGCGTATAAGGGCAGCAGCGGTAGTGTCTCAAACGCACGAAATTCAAGAGGAAGAAACATTCCAGACAGCGGGGAGCAGACGCCGAGAAGGAGCGACCTCCCAGTCTGTCCACAGGGTGACTGCCCGACGACACTCGAGATTAATGAGAACCAAAATGCCATCGCTCCCACGGTGGGAAGCGCTCCCTCTGCGCGGCGTTCCACGAACGTATTCGGTGCTGTTGCGGTGGATTGCGGGGAGTAAAAGGGATTTGTTGCCGTGTGAAACGAAAACTAAATAACGATCAGGCCCAGTAATCAGCGGTGCCTTGTGGACCAATGTTGGTTAAGTTTGCAAAGCAGCTTGACTTGAACGTTACAAGGGTGTGTGTTTATGTTATGAGCCCGGTTCAAAACAACAACAACCGCCATTCGCCACGAAGTGGCGGTGACGTCACCACGACGCTTGTGCCAGGCTATGTGCACATTGAGGCCACGTGAAGTGTCGAACGCCCGCTGGCAGGAGGTCACGGGGCAGACCCAGCAGGTGCCACGGGTTGACTGACTGAGATGACTGAGACAACTGGCTGATGCACCACCTGTGCCCCCTACGGTGCCAACTTGCTGTGCTTTAGCCACCCGGAGCTCTGCTCGTTGTTGTGAGCGTCGCTCCTCCGCCCTCCGTTGATGTTGGAGGGCGACTGCCTCCAACTGCCCAGTAGCGTCCTTCACGAGCCTCCTCCATAGAGGTTCAAAACACACACACGCGCGGTGGCGCCTACGAACCCGGCGACCCGAGTTCGATTCCCACTCATGGGCAACAACAGTGGCGATTATCTGAACCGGTCCTCGACTCAGCCTCAAATGAGTACCTGGTGCGGTGTGTAAACATCACCACTGGGGAGACAAAGACGTGACGCTACTCAACTTCCCCTCCCCACATTCCTTCGCGAGCCGTTTCCGGCCTGCATCGGTGCTCGCTAACAGCACTTGCCTCGTCTGTCAAGGCTACACCGGGGGATCTTTGTCTTTGTGTGAACCCGGTTACCTGAGTTGGATTCCTACCCACGGATGACATCTGAATCGGTCACAGCTCCCCCTTCACCAACACATGCTGCTGACCAGCGTGGTGAAGTATCACTTTGACTGAAATGTTATTCAATTCCTAAACCATGACTCTAGGAATCAAACTCAATTGGCTGGGTTCATAGCGGAACGTGCATCACCACGCCACGCAAATATTGCAAACCCAATATATTTATTTTAACAGGCGATACAACCTGCCGAGGCCGAAGTCAAACCTGGCGCAGAGCTGTCCTTGATGAAATAAATGCTACTGGGGGATATTCGGGCACGGGAAGGGACTTGGTTCAATGTACCGGGTGATGTATTAAGTTGGCTCACGAACACAACGCCGCTTTCCTTAAACAGCTGAAGAGCCAACTCGCAGTCGGCGTGAACGGGTTCAAACCCTGGACAAGGAGTCGTCGCCTCAATCCGCAATCCCCCCATGCCGTGTCGATGCAACTTTGTTGTGACAGTGAAAGTTGTTCCTCCCGACCAGAAGGGCGGCGGAGTCTCCACCGCTGCCCTTCCACGACGCGAGCCGCGTGCCGTCCACTCGCAAGGCGAACTCATCTCGACTGCTCGCAAGACAAACTCGTCTCGACTGCTCGCAAGACGAACTCGTCTCGACTGCTCGCAAGGCGAACTCGTCTCGACTGCTCGCAAGGCGAACTCATCTCGACTGCTCGCAAGACAAACTCGTCTCGACTGCTCGCAAGGCGAACTCGTCTCGACTGCTCGCAAGACGAACTCGTCTCGACTGCTCGCAAGGCGAACTCGTCTCGACTGCTCGCAAGGCGAACTCGTCTCGACTGCTCGCAAGGCGAACTCGTCTCGACTGCTCGCAAGGCGAACTCATCTCGACTGCTCGCAAGACAAACTCGTCTCGACTGCTCGCAAGGCGAACTCGTCTCGACTGCTCGCAAGACGAACTCGTCTCGACTGCTCGCAAGGCGAACTCGTCTCGACTGCTCGCAAGACGAACTCGTCTCGACTGCTCGCAAGACGAACTCGTCTCGACTGCTCGCAAGGCGAACTCGTCTCGACTGCTCGCAAGGCGAACTCGTCTCGACTGCTCGCAAGGCGAACTCGTCTCGACTGCTCGCAAGACGAACTCGTCTCGACTGCTCGCAAGACAAACTCGTCTCGTCTGCTCGCAAGGCGAACTCGTCTCGACTGCTCGCAAGACGAACTCGTCTCGACTGCTCGCAAGGCGAACTCGTCTCGACTGCTCGCAAGGCGAACTCGTCTCGACTGCTCGCAAGACGAACTCGTCTCGACTGCTCGCAAGGCGAACTCGTCTCGACTGCTCGCAAGACGAACTCGTCTCGTCTGCTCGCAAGGCGAACTCGTCTCGACTGCTCGCAAGACGAACTCGTCTCGTCTGCTCGCAAGACGAACTCGTCTCGACTGCTCGCAAGGCGAACTCGTCTCGTCTGCTCGCAAGGCGAACTCGTCTCGACTGCTCGCAAGACGAACTCGTCTCGACTGCTCGCAAGACGAACTCGTCTCGACTGCTCGCAAGGCAAACTCGTCTCGTCTGCTCGCAAGACGAACTCGTCTCGACTGCTCGCAAGGCAAACTCGTCTCGTCTGCTCGCAAGACGAACTCGTCTCGACTGCTCGCAAGACAAACTCGTCTCGACTGCTCGCAAGACGAACTCGTCTCGACTGCTCGCAAGACGAACTCGTCTCGACTGCTCGCAAGGCAAACTCGTCTCGTCTGCTCGCAAGACGAACTCGTCTCGACTGCTCGCAAGACGAACTCGTCTCGACTGCTCGCAAGACGAACTCGTCTCGACTGCTCGCAAGACGAACTCGTCTCGACTGCTCGCAAGACAAACTCGTCTCGACTGCTCGCAAGACGAACTCGTCTCGACTGCTCGCAAGACAAACTCGTCTCGACTGCTCGCAAGACGAACTCGTCTCGACTGCTCGCAAGACAAACTCGTCTCGACTGCTCGCAAGGCGAACTCGTCTCGACTGCTCGCAAGACGAACTCGTCTCGACTGCTCGCAAGACGAACTCGTCTCGACTGCTCGCAAGGCGAACTCGTCTCGACTGCTCGCAAGACGAACTCGTCTCGACTGCTCGCAAGGCGAACTCGTCTCGACTGCTCGCAAGACGAACTCGTCTCGACTGCTCGCAAGGCGAACTCGTCTCGACTGCTCGCAAGACGAACTCGTCTCGACTGCTCGCAAGGCGAACTCGTCTCGACTGCTCGCAAGGCGATCTCGTCTCGACTGCTCGCAAGGCGAACTCGTCTCGACTGCTCGCAAGAGGAACTCGTCTCGACTGCTCGCAAGACGAACTCGTCTCGGCTGCGACGCAGCTTAAGGCGCCTTCTGAAGCGTCTTGGTCAGGGGTCGGCCACCAACATAACCCAGAAGAGACATTTTTATTCGGCAACAGCAACAACAACACACCGCTCGGTATGTCAAGAGCCGCAATGCGCCGTGGTGGTGGTGGTGGATTCGAGACGGCGGTCCTCAAGCAACGACGTCACGAAGCAGCAGGTCCCTGAACGAGCGTCCGTGCGCCGCTCTGGAGACGCGGGCTGCCGACCCCTGGCCGAGGCAGGAGCACGCTCAGTCACACCCCCAGTTTCATCCCCCCCCCCCATGTTCACGTCGTTTCGCAATGACGCAATGACGCCGTCACTTCCACGAAGAGCGCCGCCTCACCTGCGTCGCCTCAAGCCCCACGCCCACGTCGCCGGCGGCACCGTCCTCCCTATCTCCTCTCAGCCTCCACCTACAACCCCCCCCCCCCCCCTGTCAACCGCATCGCTCGACGTCGATTCGATATTCGTCAGGAACGCATCCCCCGACGTAAACCGGGGTGGCACTGACGTCGTAGTTCAGGGCAGCTGCTTTTTAGCCAGCCCCGCCCCCCCGGCCCCTTGCTGTTTGGCTGTTCTCGAGAGCGCTCTCCTCTTGCAGGCAGCGTCACCGTCCTGTCTCGTCACCCGTCATGTCTCGTCACCCGTCATGTCTCGTTATCCGTCATGTCTCGTTATCCGTCATGTCTCGTCACCCGTCATGTCTCGTCACCCGTCCTGTCTCGTCACCCGTCATGTCTCGTTATCCGTCATGTCTCGTCACCCGTCATGTCTCGTCACCCGTCATGTCTCGTTACCCGTCATGTCTCGTTATCCGTCATGTCTCTTTATCCGTAATGTCTCGTTATCCGTCATATCTCGTCACCCGTCATGTCTCGTTATCCGTCATGTCTCGTCACCCGTCATGTCTCGTCACCCGTCATGTCTCGTTATCCGTCATGTCTCGTCACCCGTCATGTCTCGTTATCCGTAATGTCTCGTTATCCGTCATATCTCGTTATCTGTCATGTCTCGTTATCCGTCATGTCTCGTCACCCGTCATGTCTCGTTATCCGTCGCCTCTCTCAGCCTTCGCCTCGTCACCCACCTACCCAACCTACCCAGTGCCGGATTATCCTCGTAGCACAAGTAGCTACATATGTAGCTACGGGGCCCCGCACTTTCAAAGGGCCCGCGCTAAATGCTTTCAAGCTATCAATTCCGGTTCAGTGATTCTGCACTTGTTCTATTACTATAGCACTATACCGCCTTCAACTTATAAGAACGACCGGGTGTTTAAGGTTAGCGATTTGTCATATTATGTGGCTGTATAACAAATGAAAAATACAATTACTTTACTATGCAAATGAAAAAATTGTGTTTTAATATTTATGATTTTTTTAAATTTAGGGCCCCTTTATAACATATGCTACATACCCTGCACAAGTCATCCGGCACTGCGCCTACCCTGTAAAGCCCTCTGATTCACGTCGTCTCCATGTTTCGTCGTCGCACCTTTCGGGAACGCATCGCCCGACGTGACCTGGGGGGCGGGGGCACTTCGCTGAGCCCTCGCCGCGTGTGGCCGGCTCGCTTCTGCGAACAACAAAACACGACACAGCGCGGTGGGCCTTACCTGGTGGATATAAAAAGAAAATAGTTGAGCTTTTATATTAGTTCAGGGCAGCTGGTGAAAATAAAAATAGTTGAGTTTTTAGATTAGTTCCGGGCAGCTGTTAGTAGCGAGCCCCCCCCCCCCCCCGCCTGCTTGCTGTTTGGGTGTTCTTGTTAGCTCCCCATTTGGCCGGGGCCCGGCCGGCTTGG
Source organism: Lethenteron reissneri (assembly GCF_015708825.2). NCBI lineage: Eukaryota > Metazoa > Chordata > Hyperoartia > Petromyzontiformes > Petromyzontidae > Lethenteron > Lethenteron reissneri. The sequence continues at coordinate 10,527,504 of NC_083825.1, read as the reverse complement.
CAGGCAGGCACAGCAGCGCACCCTCCTCCGCCTTGGCAGCGGCGAGCCGGCTGGCGACTGTCTTCTCTTCTCAATCCCCAAGAATTCGATGTTGGAGGCGCCTACCGTTAACTTGGATGCCATTCAGGCGGGAGCGCAAGGGACGACCCCCCCCCCCCCCCCCAGCAACCATCTCAAACTCAATCTCCATTCCCCAACCCCCCCACTCCCACCGCAATTCCTTGCTGCCAAGGAAGGCCCCTACAAACTCCCGCGCCAATGGCCCAACAATCAACAGGGCCTGTGTGAGAGAGGCGAGGCGCGCCGTGGAAAACTTCGTTGTAAATGACTCGTAGCTACAACACACACGCGCGCGTGCGCTTACACACGCACACGCGCGCTTGCACACACACACGCGCGCGTGCGCTTACACACACACACGCGCGCTTACACACGCACACGCGCACGCGCGCTTACACACGCACGCGCGCTTACACACACACGCGCACGCGCGCTTACACACACGCGCGCGCTTACACACATGCACGCGCGCTTACACACACACGCGCGCGCGCTTACACACATGCACGCGCGCTTACACACACGCACGCGCGCTTACACACACGCGCGCACGCGCGCTTACACACACACAGATGATGAAGATCATCCCTCCCCCAGCATAGCCTTCACAGAGTCTTTGGGCAAGTGCTGTTAGCGAGTAGCAGCACCTATGAAGGCCGGAACGGCACGCAAAGGGGGTGGTGTGGCAAGTACCACGCCCGGACGCCTTTGTCTCCCCAGTGGCGATGTTTACAGCACTTCGCACCAGAGACTCATTCGAGGCCGAGCCGTCCTAGGGGAGGCCCAGAATCGGTTCAGATAATCGTCACCGGGTGTTGGTGGCCGTGAGCGGGTTCGTAGCGTAGCGCTAACCGCTACCCCGCCTCTTACACTCTGACACGAAGATACAAAGATCCCCCTCCTATGTATCCTTAACAGACTGCAGGAGCACACACACACGAACACGCACGCACACACACGTACACACACACGCGCGCGCACTCACACACGAACACACACACACACGCGCGCGCACTCACACACGAACACACACACGCGCGCGCACTCACACACACACAAACACGCACACACACACATACACTCACACACACACACGCTCAGACACACACATACACACGTACACACACACGTACACACACACACGCGCGCGCACACACGCCCTCACACAAACACGTACTCACACGCACTCACACACACACGCGCGCACTCACACACACACAAACACGCACACACACACATACACTCACACACACACACGCTCATACACACACACATACACACGTACACACACACGTACACACACACACACGCGCGCACACACGCCCTCACACAAACACGTGCACTCACACGCACTCACACGCACTCACACACACACGCGCACACTCACACACACACGCGCGCACACACACACACGCGCGCTCCCGCTCCGTGAATGCGCACAGTGTGGCTCAGAGTGGGAGCAGCAGCCCAGGGCTGGTGGTGCCCCCAGCGCCTCCGGGGGGGGGGGGGTCTCCTCGTGACGCCGCCGAGGTCCGCTGGGGCTCAACTCCTGGCGGCAGCCGCCGCTGCGAAGGCGGCGGGGGGTGCGCAATGAGTCGCGTTAAATCCGCGTCAGGCTCGCACTTACACGTGGCAAAATTCCAGCGCTGAGAATTACGAGGTGGCATGTTTAAAGTCACGATAAAGTGGTTTGGGGAAGGATCGCGTGAAGTATAAATGTTGTGTCGTAACCCCTCCACCACCCGACACAGCCGGTAGGGCTTGTCACGTAAACAACGCGCCTGTTAGTGACTACGTCAGCCCAGCGGTGTGTTGGAGAGTAAATCCACAACACTGACAATTTGAGTTGTACGACGTTTCGCTGGTAATTACATCAACCAGCATCATCGGGCGATTTGCCAGAATAGTGAAGCCATCCACCTGCTTCCGGTCTTAAATAGAACATCAGCAGGATGACGTCATCACTGAGCCCATCATGTGCAGAAATCAGAGGCGGAGTGGGTGGGGGGGGGTATTGTAATGATATAATAGATTAGTAATAATGTAATTAGTATGTGTTTCCTCGATAACTAATTGTAAGATGTCTTCTGCTTCCACGCGTTTGTCGCACTCACGTCGGTCCGCCGTCCTTGCCAACCTGGACGTCGCTCTCACGTGGGTGGGTAGGTTGGTGGGTGGGTTGGTGGGTGGGTGGGTTGGTGGGTGGGAAAGTGGGTGGGTGGGTTGGTGGGAAAGTGGGTGGATGGGTTCGTGGGTGGGTTGGTGGGTGGGTGGGAAAGTGAGTGGGTGGGTTGGTCGGTGGAAAAGTGGGTGGGTTGGTGGGTTGGAAAGTGGGTGGATGGGTTCGTGGGTGGGTGGGTTGGTGGGTGGGAAAGTGGGTGGGTGGGTTGGTGGGTAGGTTGGTGGGTGGGTGGGAAAGTGAGTGGGTGGGTTGGTCGGTGGAAAAGTGGGTGGGTTGGTGGGTTGGAAAGTGGGTGGATGGGTTCGTGGGTGGGTGGGTTGGTGGGTGGGAAAGTGGGTGGGTGGGTTGGTGGGTAGGTTGGTGGGTGGGTGGGAAAGTGAGTGGGTGGGTTGGTCGGTGGAAAAGTGGGTGGGTTGGTGTGTTGGAAAGTGGGTGGATGGGTTCGTGGGTGGGTGGGTTGGTGGGTGGGAAAGTGGGTGGGTGGGTTGCTGGGTAGGTTGGTGGGTGGGTGGAAAAGTGGGTGGGTGGGTTGGTGGGTAGGTTGGTGGGTGGGTGGGAAAGTGCCGCCTTGTGACACTGGGCTGGATCGGAGGTCGCTTGGACGGTGTCCAGAGGGGACCCCGGTGGTGTCACCTCCCGTGCACCATCCTCGAGCACAACGGATTGCGCTGCGCTGTGAGAGATCCAATTGGATACTTCGTCTCGTGACGTCACCCCAGCGGCGGTGGTGATGGTGGCATTGGCGTTGTTGGTAGTGGTGATTGTAGTGATGGTGGTGATGGTGGCATTGGCGTTGTTGGTAGTGGTGATTGTAGTGATGGTGGTGATGGTGGCATTGGCGTTGTTGGTAGTGGTGATTGTAGTGATGGTGGTGATGGTGGCATTGGCGTTGTTGGTAGTGGTGATTGTAGTTGCGGTGGTGATGGTGGCATTGGCGGTGCTGGTAGTGACGGAAGTGGCTATGCTAATCTCACAAACGGTGGCATTTCACATCGGGGTGCATCCCAAGTGGAACGTGTTTGCGTTACAATAAAGCAAAACTAAAAGTGCATAAACATTTTATGCAGATTTAAGTCAGGAAACTTTACGGCGCACGCATGGAATGTGCGTGATTCATAACTTCACTCTCTTGTAAACTAGATCTTCACCATGACCCTCGAGAGGGAATTTCTAGTTCAATCTGTTTCAATAACACTTAAATGATGTGCGTATTACGCCACATATTGAATTGCTGATTCACTTTCTCAGCTATTTGCTTTCTCGAAGTTGGACGTGTCCTGAAAGAGATGAATGCCAGTTGTGTGTGGCTGTGGTTACCGAATGTCTTAACTCACGACTGCACGGTTAGATTCTGAGCGATGTTCAAGATCAGCTCATCGCCCCTTGCAATGGTTTGCCATGTGATGGCACTGTGGAAGCTGTCGCTATTACCATCATCATTATTATCATAACTCCTTGGGTCGATAAAATGGGTACCACGTCGTGTGAACCCAACAATGAATTTATATATCAAGCGACTAGCCCCCACGCAACCATGATATCACAGGGCCGTTATCATCCTCTTTAAAACAGATGGCAGATGACATACTTTGGTAATTCGCAACAGAGGGAGGGGCAGTAGCAGAGAAAGAGCGACCTCCCATTGAGCGGAGGTTGACTTTTAAGCAACTCTGTGGACTTTGTTGTTTTACATATAAACGCCGCTCCGTTGGTTCCACTCGACTCCACGTTTACGAGTCGGCCGGGCTCCTCCCTCCGCGAGTAAAATGGGATGACACGCACATTGCCGACGTCTGCTGACCTGGAAAGCCGAAGCGGATTATGGGGGCACGAGATCCGAGGCTTGCACGCCGCGCCCACGCTGGGAGTCCATTAATGAGGCTCGGCGAGCGGGCAACTCGGAGGTGCGCGTGATGACCCCCCCCCAAGCCCCCCCGGCCCCCCCCAGCCGAGCAAGTCGGAGTCAAAGGTTCGGCTCCTAAAACCAAAACTGACACCACGTCACCAAGTGGCGGTGACGTCCCCACGGCGCCCCGTGCCAGGCCAGGTGCACTTTGAGGCGACGCTGGCCCGGACGTCACGGGACAGATCCAGGTGCCATGGGTTGACTGAGATGACTGGCAGATGCACCAACTGTGTCCCCCCCCCCCCTATTGTGCCGACTTGCTGCGTTTTAGCCGCCCGGCGCTCCGCTCGTTGTTGTGAGCGTCGCTTCTCTCTGCCCTCCGTTGCTGTTGGAGGGCGACTGCCTCCGAATTGTCCAGGAGGGTCCTTCACGAGCCTCCTCGTCGTCGACTCCTGCCACAGCTGCGCGCTGATTTCTGCAGGGGAATCTCTGCAGGGATTTCCCCCAAAATGTTCTAAGCTGCTGTAAAGCGGTTAAAGAACTGATGACGTGATCGATCACAACACACGAGGGGAGGGGGGGGGCTCTTGTGTGTGTGTGTTGCATCGTAGCCCAAGTGCAAGATGCGATCGTCTCGCAAACACGGGTACTAAACGTCCCTTAAGTTTGTGGACGGGCAGTGGTTACAAAGACACGCACGTTTCAGCAGAGTTAAATTGATTCGATGTATTTGAATTAGCCTCAATGACAATGGTCCCACCATTGATGACAGTGTCGATATCCGCAGCTCCTGTCAAAATCACTGCCGTATGAAGGCCTGCCCATGCCTCGTTGGTCGCAAGGGTTGTTTGTGTGACCATACTTCACCATGTTGGTGCACTCAGCGGTTCAGATCTTTACTCGCCGCTGTTGTTAGCCCTGGCTGGGGACCAAACTCGGGTCGCTCCTCTCCACGCCAACCCCCTCCACCCTCTCCCATTAGCACTGGAGCTATATACTTTTACACCTGGATTGAAAACTCATTTCTAAAGATCGGTTTTAATGTGTTTAGTTTGTTGTCCTGTCCCCGCACCCCCGATTAGCGCGGTTGGCTACGTACGGTGCGAAAGAAGTTCAACGTACGGGCATCTACATTGTTTAAAGCATCAAAGATAACTTACCAGCATTTTAAGAATGAGTGCAAAGGCTTTGTTTTTGGTTTTATTAATGGACAACACTGATTATTACATTTATTCAAACTGTAAACTTCACAGATTAAGATATTACACTATGTACAAGACGGAAGCATTTGTCATATGACCGCGGTGCGTGTGTGTATACATCGTTGCAAACAGCAGACACATAATTACTGTCAGCAGTGCCTATACACCTACACTGCTTCGATGTACATTTGTACAGCATGTATGTGTAATACACATGTATCAATGAACGTACGTACAATGTACTCATATTTATACACGCGCACACGCACGCACGCGCTACTGTTGAGTGGATACGTAATCTTCTAGCAAGTGCTGTTGGCCAACGATCCACCAAGGCCAACATGGCACGTGATTAGGTTGGTGTGGCCTGCGTAACCCCGACCACGTGGTGTGGCCTGGGCCACCCCGACCACGTGGTGTGGTGTGGCCTGGGCCACCCCGACCACGTGGTGTGTTGTGGCCTGAGTCACCCCGACCACGTGGTGTGGTATGGCCTATACCACCCCGACCACGTGGTGTGGTGTGACCTACGCCACCCCGACCACGTGGTGTGGCCTACACCACCCCGACCACGTGGTGTGGTATGGCCTATACCACCCCGACCACGTGATGTGGTGTGGCCTACGCCACCCCGACCACGTGGCGTGGTGTGGTCTACACCACCCCGACCACGTGGTGTGGTGTGGCCTATGCCACCCCGACCACGTGGTGTGGTGTGACCTACGCCACCCCGACCACGTGGGGTGGCGTGGCCTACGCCACCCCGACCACGTGGTGTGGTGTGGCCTATGCCACCCCGACCACGTGGGGTGGCGTGGCCTACGCCACCCCGACCACGTGGTGTGGCCTATGCCACCCCGACCACGTGGTGTGGTATGGCCTACACCACCCCGACCACGTGGTGTGGGGTGGCCTACGCCACCCTGACCACGTGGTGTGGTGTGGCCTACGCCACCCCGACCACGTGGTGTGGTGTGGCCTATGCCACCCCGACCACGTGGTGTGGTGTGGCCTACGCCACCCCGACCACGTGGTGTGGTGTGGCCTACGCCACCCCGACCACGTGGTGTGGTGTGGCCTATGCCACCCCGACCACGTGGTGTGGTGTGGCCTGGGCCACCCCGACCACGTGGTGTGGTGTGGCCTACACCACCCCGACCACGTGGTGTGGTGTGGCCTACGCCACCCCGACCACGTGGTGTGGTGTGGCCCGCACCGCCGCTCAACAGCCACCTTTGTCTCCACGGTGCCGACGTTCACGCGCCGCGACGATTTAAGGCCGAGACGACCCAGGAGAGGCCCGGGACAGGTGCAGGTGTTGCACACTTCATCGAAGCCAACGGCTGGGAGTTGAACCCCACGCTGCTCAGGACGTGGGCGCAGGCGCGGCGCGTGAACTCACCGCTCCGCGTCGCGAGCAGACACAGCAGAGGTGGGACAAAGTCATTGTTATGCAAGTCCAAGTCGAGTCTGAAGTCATCAAATTCATGACTCGAGTCTGACTCGAGTCCAAGTCACATGACTCGAGTCCACACCTCAGAGGTGGGACAAAGTCATTGTTATGCAAGTCCAAGTCGAGTCTGAAGTCATCAAATTCATGACTCGAGTCTGACTCGAGTCCAAGTCACATGACTCGAGTCCACACCTCTGAGACACAGCCACGCGCGCAGCCACAGGTGAGAAGCGATTTAATTTCTTTGATACTTTACGTAAAAATAGGCTATAAAACGTCCCAAGCATATTCACATTATATTGGCATGACTGCAGTAAAACCTTACTTACTTAAATCGAACCGCCGCGTCGTGCCCCACGGAGGCACGACGCACGCGCCGCTCTCAAGGTGCCGCCAACGATGGCCGGTGACTCGTCTTCAGTCTTCTTTTATCGTCGTCGTTGTCGTTGGTGAGCAAAACAAAATCCCGCTCCCCCCCCAAAAAAAATTAAGCCAACGTACGCTCACGCTATTGTATCGCAAACTGTGCACCTTTTGTCGAACACGTGAAATCACGTAAAAAACCAAGGTTGCTTTACGTGGCGCTTTGCAACTTTTCGTTTGTATGTCCCAGCTTCGTCGATGAAGGCACGGGGACCGGCCACACCGCGTCCGCGAGCCGCGAGGGACGCGACAGGAATCCACCAGGCCGCAGCGGGCCCCCCCCTCTCCGCTCGGCCCGCCGTGCCCGCCACGGGCCCCACAAGCTGGCTCCACGGTTGCCGTTTAACACTGCGTATTATAATAATCATTATTATTACTACAATAAATTCTGCTCGAACGTTCCAAAGTCATTGTCCGAAGGTTAAAAGTGCTTTTCATTGTGGGGCAGCATGATTCTTCTTTCTTTACATTTCTTGTCACCGCGCCGCTCCTCAAAATTTATTCCTGCAACAGAAACAACAACAACACATGAAAATTTTGCATTTTTAAAAGCCAGGAATTGGCACGTACAGCAATTGTTATTATTTTGAACGCTTTAAATGTTGGAGAGGTTAATACTGCATAGGCACAATGACACTAAATGGGCATAAAGAGCACAATACGTAACCTGCTCATGCAGCAATGTGACATTGCACTTAATATAAATATACATTGTAAATTGCACTGTGATTGATATAGTGGAGCGCGCTGCGCTGCGAACCTGGGAGCCCGAGTTCGATTCCAGCACACGGTCACCAACACCAGTGACGATTATCTGAACCGGTCCCGGGGCTCTCCTAGGTCGACTCAGCCTCAAATGACTACCTGGTGCGCTGTGTAAACATCGCCACTAGAGAGACAAAGGCGGCCGGACATGGTGCTAGCCACCCACCCCCTCGTGTGCCGTTCCAGATTTAATAGGTGCTCCCTAACAGCACTTTCCCCAACATTCTGTTTAGGCTATACGGGGGATCTTTGTCTATGCTACAGTGTGTTGGAGTAAGCCGACACAAGCATTGTATTGGCTCATGAGCTATCCTGGTCGAGCTGGCTAATGTCTACTCTTTTAGGTATAAATTCAGGGTGAAATATAACGCTTAACAACTGCTCTGGAAAAGTTGTAACCGTGTCTTAAATGGGCTGATTTAATCTCCCGGTTAAATAAATAAAACTCAAGGCTCCAGAGGGTTTAAACTCCGGTCAGAGTCCACAACAATCATCATCATCGTCGTCGTCGTCGTCAAATTGGTAAAACGATGACCGCCTGACTGTCATATGCAGCGGCTGCACCTCGCACCGTGACAACGTGGAGTTCCCACCTCGCACCGTGACAACGTGGAGTTCCCACCGCGTGCTCGTGACCACCAAACGAGATCAAACCGTCGCCAACTTCCGATTAGAGGCGGGTGGGGGCTGGTGGGGGTGGGGCTGGTGGGGGTGGGCTGGTGGGGGGTGGGGACTGGTGGGGGGTAGAGACTGGTGGGGGGTAGAGGCTGGTGGGGGGTGGGGGCTGGTGGGGGGTGGGGACTGGTGGGGGGTGGGGACTGGTGGGGGGTAGAGACTGGTGGGGGGTAGAGGCTGGTGGGGGGTGGGGGCTGGTGGGGTAGAGGCTGGTGGGGGGTGGGGGCTGGTGGGGTAGAGGCTGGTGGTTTAGAGGCTGGTGGGGTGGGGGCTGGTGGGGGGTGGGGGCTGGTGGGGGTGGGGGCTGGTGGGGTAGAGGCTGGTGGGGGGTGGGGGCTGGTGGGGGGTGGGGGCTGGTGGGGTAGAGGCTGGTGGGGTAGAGTCTGGTGGGGGGTGGGGGCTGGTGGGGGGTGGGGGCTGGTGGGGGGTAGAGGCTGGTGGGGTTGCTGGTGGGGGGTGCTGGCTCTACATCAGCAGAGTTGTTTTGTACGGCGCTCAATAATCGCCGTCGACTTGCGCCGGGAGCGTGCGGGCTGGGCGATGCGTGGCATCGTGGCTTGGCTTTCAATTTCATCTGAATTCAACACGTGGCCTCGTCGATTCCCGAGCCCAGGGGCACGCAGCGTTGCGTGTCACGGTTTGCGGAGAAACGACGAGGGGAAGGGCGTGTGGACCCGGGCACCTTCCCAAACTATTCGATGTCATCTGAGAGGGCACGAGCAGCTGCTGTGTATGAAGTGAAACGAGCAAGGGAGGCTTGCTGGGGTGCAAGCGATCGCCCCCCCTCACCCACTTTTTTGCACACAACAACTGCATTAGTGGAGGTGCCTTCTGTGTGTCGAAGGGTTGAACGTTACCGTCCGTGCCAGGGCGTGCAGCCGCCACCAACCGGAGAATCTGCGTTCGTAAACGTAGACACGTGGCGGGGCTTTATTTGTGATTCACACGTGACTTCTGGTTCAGATCTCGTGAGAAGTCAAACAAAGTTGTTGTCGTACACACTCTCCTCCACCCGACGCGGCCAATTAATTGATGTTGCCGCGTGAAACAAGGCGCCGGTTTATTGCGTTCCGCTCGTCGTCACAAACACGTGGCGGACACGCCGTGTCGCCAGTGCCGGGTTGAGCTCGTGCGGGGCCTGTAGCATATGTTGCTATAAAGGGGCCCTCAATAAATAAATACACTCATAAATATTTAAATACACATTTTTTTTACTCGCATAGTAAAGTAATTGTATTTTTCTCATTTTGCTATACGGCCAGATAATACGACAACCTTAAACACCCAGTCGTTCATAAAAGTTGAAGGTGGTATGGTACTATAGTAATAGAGCAAGTGCAGAATCACTGAACCGGAATTGATAGCTTGAAAGCATTTAGCGTGGGGCCCTTGAAAGTGCGGGGCCCGTAGCTACTACATATGTAGCTACTACATATGTAGCTACTTGTGCTCCTAGGATAATCCGGCACTGCGTGTCGCAGGTGGGTCAGTGAGAGATTACGACCCGGTTCAGTGACAAATCGCGACTCGTGCCATTGTCGGCGGGTCTCTCGGTCTCCGGAGCAGCAACTCAGGCCACCACGTGACAAACGGTGAGTCTCAGGCTGGCAAATCTGTTTCTCATGTTCCCTTCAACATTTTCTGTTTTCCTTCCAATTGCATTGCCACTGTGCCATGAGCGCCACTGGCACGAAACAAACCCCGCTTACAATTGAAATGTCACCCCCAGAAGTTGACATCATAGCACGACCGTATCTTTTTTAAAGTCGCTTTGATAAATCCGTGAGAGCGCTGAAAGTTTAAAGTTTCTTAAATCTCACATCCCTTCCACCTCCATCCACCTCTGTCCACCCAGACGTTACAAATGGGTTCACAACAACATGGTCGCGAGTGGTGGAGTAAGGTGTGGGTAGTGCACCTCCAGAACTTCACTTTGGTGTTTGGTGTCCTTCCACCGCACCTCCGATTAGCACGGTTGGCTACGTACGGTGCAAAATAACTTCAACTTACATACATGCACAGGAGTGAGCCTGAATGTTTTGAACCGCAGCAGATATTTCATTCGAGGTTGTCAACATTTCGTGGCCGTAACTATAGCCCGCCCGAGGAGATTGGAAGCTTCGTGTGGAGTGACAGGCCAGGTAGCTTCCAAAACAGCACTACACAGCTGATTCGGAGTGAGACTTCTGTTGCCGAGCCGGTGCGACGGAACGTCAACACGCACACACTCTACCGACACAGTCTGGGCCTGTGTGGAAGAGTGGGCCTAAAATACCCTCTCTGGAGGCGACGCTCGTTTAGAGCTCACCGTGGTTGAGACCACCTCCCCGCCAGCGGCGGTGCGCGAGCGCGCGAGGGATGGAGCGACCGCCACCTTCGCTGGCGGCCGACGAGCGGCAGCAGTGGCTCCAGCTGCGACGCGGCTCCCTACAGGTGTGCGAGCAGGTGGCGCAAACGTGTCGTTCCCGCCGCGACGGAAGGGGGAGCCGCTGTAACCCAGCCTCGGCGGCGGTGGCAAGATAACTGGAACGCTTATCCCCGGTCCTCCTGGAAACTGACCCCCTCCCTAACCACGGGCCTGACCCCCTCACTGTGACCCCACTCGCATTCTACTTGCAAAGGCCCACGGAGTCGACGGCCACGATCGGGGAGTGCCTGACGAGGTCTCTCCGTCAGAAGCCATTTTTGTGATAAACGTGATGTTGAACTTCTTTGGCGCCGTACGCGGCCAACCGTGCTAATCAGAGGTGCGGTGGGAAGGACAACGAATTAAAGACAAAAATAAAACTGTTTTAAATGAACGAGTTTTCAATCCAGGTATCAACCGAACCTTGCCGTTCAGCCCCGCCCTCTGGGAAGCGACAGGCAAATCGAACGGTTCCCAGACAAGTTTGGCGCAGAAATGCTACTAACTATTATTTACATTTTTTATTTCACCAGGTAAGGCCCACTCAGCTATGTAGCTCTTTTTTAGAAGCGACCTGGCCGTAAATGATAGCTCAACGAAGTGGCTTATCACGTGGAAATTTATAGCAGCCAAATACTCTAAGTGTGGAGGGAAAAACCGGAGGACCCGGAGAAAAGTCTACGTGACCACGGGGTGAGATCCACACAAACTCCAAATATATAAGCATCAGGATGGGGATCGAACCCACGACGTCCTGTATATCAGGCGAGGTAGTTAACATCTCTCCACCGTGATGTTAACTTCCGTAAAACGCCTTTACCAATTGGCACAATTCATCGGTTAGTTCACGACCTGTTTGGGCAATCGACTGTGATTATTCATTGCACGGATTATTAAACTCAGTGCGCTTATTCAGACGAGGGCCATTTCGCTCGGACCTCTGAGAGATCTGCATAAACACACGGATTCTTCCTCTCTTGACACTCAATGCCAAGTTTAGTTTTTTCAAATTGGCCGTGCGTATCGGGGCCACTGATGGTTTTCACATCCGCGCACAAGTGGTGTGGAGTGGCTGCGTGGGTAACAGAGGGGGGGGGGGGTAATTGCCATGTCAGAGCCGGTAACACGGACATTTTGAGTTTGAATTTTGAGCTCCCATTTCTGAAACGGTTGCGAGATGTTAAATCCCTGACGCCTGTACATTTGGAGTTTGGATGTTTTCCCCGTGGTCGCATGGATTATTCTCCAGGTCTTCCCGTTTTCCCCTCCACATTTAGAATCAACATCATGCATTTAGAGTATTTGGCTGCTATACATTTCCACGTGATAAGCCACTTCGCTGAGCTATTATTTGTGGCCAGGTCGCTTCTGAAAAAGAGCTATACGGCTCAGTGGGCCTTACCTGGTAAAATAAAAATAGTTTAGTTTTAGCACCTTAAACTTCACAATCTTATCCTGGTCAACAAAGTCTACAGCAAACAATGCCATTGTATACATTTGTATTTTTGGAAAACTGGACGGTGGTGGAGGCGATGGTTGGTGGATTGCACAAATGTTGTGAAACTCCCTTCCCGTGGCGCGTCGAGGAGCCATATGAAGTCGCCTGCCTTCCCAGGAGAAGGCAGTGACAGCAAACAATGTGGACTCCACCTGTTCTATCTGTACGGGATAAGGGTGGTTCCCCCTCACACACGTAGGTTTTCTCCCGGTGCTCCAGTTTCCTCCCACACGTAAACACTCATTAATTGGTCGCTAACACCTTAACATATGTATAGGACGGCAGAACTTGGAAAATTACTCGCGCCCTGTCTGCACAACTCAAGAATTCCTCGGGGCACGTAAGGCAAGCGATGCTCACACGTTGTCACTCGATCTCTTCAGGAACGCCACTCGGCTTGCTGGGAGCAGTAGCTGTTGACATACGACACTACCACTAGAGGACACGGCACACACATTCATAATAATCCCTCGTGATTGTGCCCCGTATTCCTTGTGGCTCGGCAGTAAGAAGTGAGCAGCTCGCAGTCGGAATGTTGTCAGTTCCAATCCTGGTTGGGGGAGTTGACTCAGCTCATCGTCCCTTTGGGGTCGATACAATAGGCACTCGCTTTGTGGCAAGCCACCAGTTGTCGTCCGATGGGTCTCCTCTGGGTAGACTCGCCACTGGCTTGGGGCAGTCGAGGGGCCACGTGAATCACCTCAGTGCTGCTGTGAGTCGCTGACTAAAATCCGGCATGTCCCACGAAAACCTAAATCATAACGGGAGGACAAAATCAAGGCGGCACATGGCCGTGGCGAGCCGAAATAAATAGATGTCGGCTCTTCTTAAGCGAGGCGGACGCCGCGATAAATCTCTGGGCGTCTCACCACCACCAGGGCTGTCTGTCCCCTGCCAGGATGCGGCTGCTGTGCCGTCTGTGCTGTGGTGTGGGGGGGGAGGGCGGTGTGGTGGTTTCCGCTGAGCGTGGCTCTGCACAGCCTAAAGGCCTCGGAACACCTGGACGCAGCTGCTTCCTGCGTGTAAAGCGCTTCCTGCACGCCGCGCTGCTGCTGCGCAGCGAGTGGGAAGCCCTGCGGGCGACATTGGCGGCGCACGGCCCGACAAGCACGACACAAGACACGCGTGCATGACACAAGACAAGCACTACACAAGACACGCGTGCACGCACGACACAAGACACGCGTGCACACACGACACAAGACACGCGTGCACACACGACACAAGACACGCGTGCACGCACGACACAAGACACGCGTGCACGCACGACACAAGACACGCGTGCACGCACGACACAAGACACGCGTGCACACATGACACAAGACACGCGTGCACGCACTACACAAGACACGCGTGCACGCACGACACAAGACACGCGTGCACGCACGACACAAGACACGCGTGCACACACGACACAAGACACGCGTGCACGCACGACACAAGACACGCGTGCACGCACGACACAAGACACGCGTGCACGCACGACACAAGACACGCGTGCACACATGACACAAGACACGCGTGCACGCACTACACAAGACACGCGTGCACGCACGACACAAGACACGCGTGCACACACGACACAAGCGCGGCAGGTGTGAGAGGCTCCTGCTGCGTCTCTGGTGCGCCGACGAAGGGAAGATGTGCGGACACATCCATCGCCGCCGCGTTCCCAAAATCTACGCTCCCCGCATTCACCAACCCGCACTGCCCGGTGTGGTGAAGTATGGTCAAATAACTCCCGTGGTGGTGGTGGTGGGGGGTGGGGTGTCCTTCGCACGGCATGGGGAGGTTTCCAGGATCCGGGCGGTGGTGACTACTCTGCACGTGGCCCTGCAACCCGCAGTGTGGAGGCAGCGATGGCTGGTGGATCGCACAAATGTGAATCTCCCTTCCTCTGGCCGCCGAGGTTGCCACACGCTGGTTCACCGGGAGAAGGCAGCACAGCAATAAGGTGGACTCCGGGCTGTTATTCTGGCACATCCGTCTTACAGAGGACAATCATATTGCATCATTATTGTTGTAATGGTTAAGCATACATTGTACTCTAGTGGTAGTGCCTTACGCTGATAATCCCTACTCGAAGCCAGCTTTGGAATGTTCCAGAAATGACCGAGTGAGAAATTATTCCATGCCCCCTCACCCTCTAGAATTGATTCACGTGTGAAAGATCAGCACGGGAGGTGCTCATATTTATTGGAAGTCCTCAGCCAGCGGAAAACATTCCACATTCCTATGGCGGGGGTCAGTCTCTCAATAGGAACACCGCTGTTAACTTCCAAAAAACAAGATTCGTTTTATTTTATTAACCCCAAACGCATAATGAGTCGTGCCCTGCATGGGATATGAACTCAGAACTTTGCAACTGTGACCCGAGCCCTCTGCCGCCAGGTATCGCTTTGGTCACGTGTTTTTCACACTCATCCCAAGTCTGTTATTTGCATTCCCCGCGTATAGCGGGGCGCCGTTCCACACTGTGGGCATTGCCTTCCCGACGTTGTGTTTAGCAATGGTTCGCCACGTGCTTGGCATGTCAGAGATTTGTATATACTTGACAAATATAGACATGTTGTACCTCTCCTTCCCCCAATTGTGTTCCGATTGCACGATCAGTGTCACGTTACGAGACGCCGAAACCATTTGGTTCGCTCACGGAGCAGCGCAAAGCCTCCGTGAGCTGCTGAACGGCCCACGGAAGTGGATATCACAGAGCTACCTCTGAGACCCCTTCGAGTGACCCTGTGGTCCACAGAGCTCAAGTCCAGGTGCTTGACTACTCGAACGAGCGCGGGGGCAGCGCTCCGACGGCTGCTAGCGGCACCGAGCCAAGGGCCAAGGGGTGGCAACTCCACATCGCTGCTGTTACGGGACCAGTCTCTTGTTGACGTCCCGCTAAGAGGAACTCGCTTTATGGGCGTGCAGAGGGATTACGGGGTGAGTCCACCCGCCGGCTGGGATTTTAACTCACATCCTTCCGACTGGCGAGTTGAGCCCTACGGCTACAACGCCGCCAGGCCGGACGTACTCCCCCCCCCCCCCCCCCCGCGTGCTGCGAGCGCTGCTACAGACTCCACGGACTCCTCGGGTCAGTTGACCTCCCCACCCCTCCCCCCTCGCCCCCCCCGCTCACCCTCCCCCAGTGAACGCACAGATTCCTTCGCATCTGGAGTGGCGTCAGCGCGAGGCCGCGTGGGGCACGTGGAGGGGTGAGCGGGGGTGTTCGCATAAAAATACCTTCAACGGCCGCAATACATCTCGAAGAGCGGCTGTTGATAAAATAGAACAAGACCCCAGGCTGGGCTTTCCAAGCGGGCAACAACAACAGCAAAAGGGAGAGGCAATTAAGCACTCCACATGAGCGGCTCGAGAAACAAACAAGAAACAAATGCTCGCTCGGAACGGTCCGCGCGCCACTCGGCTGCGTTGGGTGGGTAACCTCCAGCGATCCTCCATTCAAAGCCCCAACCCAAACTCCACAAATCTGCGCGGTGCCCCCCGCGCCCCCGCTGCCTCCGTCCTCCCCCCTCACCGCTCTGCGTAATGCAAACATCGTGAGCGCACCGCGCAGCTCCTACACCCCCCACCTCCGCGCGACAGAGCGCGGCATTATACGACGGCGACGCCGCCGCCACCGCCGCGGTCTCATTCGCTGGGGCGCGCGGTGTCGAATGTCCTTTGGCTGCGGCCACGAAGAGCCCTCACGGCGAGATCGCTAACGCCGGGCGGGCGGGCGCTCCGCCCGGCACATCCTCGCACGGCAGCAGATGTGTTTGCGCCGATGGAACACTGGCACGGTGCCCATCGGCTCTCCCATCGGCGATGCCAGATCCGGAGGGGAGAAGGGAAAATAAAACCTCCGTGGAGAACATTGAACCGAATAAATATATGTGCGTCTATATTAAAAAAGACTACTCCAGATTTTTCACAATGGACTGAAGGAACCGTGAAAGATCACTGTATCACTTTGTTGTTGGGAAGTATCCGTTTGTTGAAAGCGGTGGAAATGTTTGTAAAAATAATTACGTAACGGTGGGGAAAAGTAGGCCAAAGGTACCCTCTGTAGGGACTCCTGAAACGCTCTCTCGAGTGGAGGCCCTTTCACCAGCGGTGCCGTTGCGTCCACTAGGCAATTGCAACGAAAGATGTACGCTTTGAAAACTCAAATGTGCATCGTAATGTGTGGACGTGCTTAACGCATCCCACCCTTATGGCCCAAAATGCTGAGATTACTTGTTGAAAATAATGCCTTTTATGGAACACACACGAGAGGGCGTCCGCTGGAGAGATGGAGCGGTGAATTCAGCTCGTGTGCTGGTGCTCGATGGGTTGTTCTATCGCATAGCCACGAGAGACGACAACAGCCCGGGAAGGCTTTCATCCAGCAGTGGATTGGGGACCGCGGCAAACGATGACAGCCAACACACAGATTCACTCATTCGCAGTCAGCTTGACCATCACCGATCTGAAGTTGATGAAACAGTTTGCCTTGAGAGGCTGACTCCTTTGCTTGATGACGACCGCTTGTGTTGCGATCGAGACGTCAGTGATTTGTTTTATTTTATTTCTAACCAAAGAGTATTGATGAAATGAGTGCCGCTTTGTGGGCAAATCAACGCTGGTGGTCCTACAGCGTGACTGGCCTCTGACATGGGAATGTGGAATTTCTACCAAACGCCGAAGACCACCAAGAGGGGAGAGTACAAGCATCTGCCCGTTTGAGCACGGAGACACTTTGCCTCTCTTGAAGACTTTTTTCGAGCGGAAAAAAAATAACTCTGAGACACCCAATTTCCACCTTTAGAAGAAAGATGACAAAAAAATCCCTAATAAATTCATCATCCATAACAACAAATATCTCACTGAACGCAAACACCCACCCCCCAGAAAAACAGCCCTCGACGTCTAAAGGTAAAACAGCTGATCCGACACACACCCAGCAGCCAAGCTCACACAGTTCCTTCCCAAGCTTCACCCCCCACCACTCCACACCCCCCACCACCACCACACACCGCCCGCCCGCCCGGCACCACCGCCGCCACGCCACCACCACCCGCGCTCGTCGCGTGTTTTCGGGCTGACCCCGCGACCTCAACGGCGCCAGACCCCCGCCCCGTGGCGCCGCTCGCCGACTGAACATCTGTGGGCCTCCCACCCGTGCTGGCTGCCAGCGAAGCGCACGCGCGCACGCACATTAACACACACGCGCACATGCTCACTCGCTCTCTACACACACACGCGCAGACATGCTCACACTGACGCACACGCGCGCGCGCGCACATTAACACACACGCGCACATGCTCACTCGCTCTCTCGCGCTCTACACACACACACGCGCAGACATGCTCACACTGACACACACACGCGCGCACATGCTCGTGCTCTCCCAGCCAGGCTGACAGCCAGGCGCACACACATGCCCATACTGACACAGCCAGGCACACTTATACACTCTCACACACACATACACACTCACACACTCACACATACACACATACACACATACACACTCTCACACACACACAAAGATAAAGACAAAGATCCCCCGTATAGCCTTAACAGACTGTAGGGGCAAGTGCTGTTAGCGAGCACCTATGAAGGCCGGAACGGTACACGAAGGGGTGGGTGGCCAGCACCACGCCCGACCGCCTTTGTCTCCCCAGTGGCGATGTTTACACACCGCACCAGGTACTCATTTAAGGCTGAGTCGACCTAGGGGAGGCCCAGGACCGGTTCAGATAATCGTCACTGGTGTTGGCCGTGAGCGGGAATCGAACCCGGGTCGCCAGGTTCATAGCGCAGCGCGCTAACCGCTACACTATCGCTCTCCACGCACACACACGCACACTCACACACATACACACTCACACACACACGCACACTCACACACACACATACACACACACATACACACTCACACACACACGCACACTCACACACACACATACACACACACATACACACTCTCACACACACACGCACACTCACACACATACACACTCACACACATACGCACACTCACACACACACATACACACTCACACACACACATACACTCACACACTCACACATACACACTCACACACACACGCACACTCACACACACTCACACACACATACACACGCACACTCACACACACTCACACACATCACATACACACTCACACACACATACACTCACACACGCACACACTCACACACATACACACTCACACGCGCGCGCGCAAACACACATCACGGAGTTATACGTACTCTGACACAGCCAGGCACACATATACAAAGACAAAGATCCCTCCCCCATAGTGTCCAATGGGCTGTTGGGGCCAATGGCGGAGCCGATCGAAATCCCTAATTTCGATCGGATCATTGGGGTTTATTAGTAATACATCGGCATTTTGCAACCCCCACTGCCACTGTGTAGCATATTACTATGTGCCAGGGACTCTATGAGATGATAGGACAATAGTCTGAGACCATAATCGGCAATAAGTAACGGCAAAGCAGTTATAAGCGGATCAGAATTGTGCGCAGTTGCGTAAACAGCCACACGACTTCCCTGAAGACATTCACCTCCAGCGAGCGCGATGCCGATCACACAACGCGGTTCGAATTCGACCCTCGATCGATGGCTGCACCATCACCGCACACGTGTCGAATAAGAAGCAAGGGACAAGTCCTTACTTACTAACAACTCCTTACTTACTAACAACTCCTTACTCACTAACAACTCCTTACTTACTAACAACTCCTTACTCACTAACTCCTTACTTACTAACAACTCCTTACTAACAACTTCTTACTTACTAACAACTCCTTACTCACTAACTCCTTACTTACTAACAACTCCTTACTAACAACTCCTTACTTACTAACAACTCCTTACTTACTAACAACTCCTTACTTACTAACAACTCCTTACTCACTAACTCCTTACTTACTAACAACTCCTTACTTACTCACTAACTCCTTACTCACTACAACTACTTACTAACAACTCCTTACTCACTACAACTACTTACTAACAACTCCTTACTTACTAACAACTCCTTACTTACTAACAACTCCTTACTTACTAACAACTCCTTACTCACTAACAACTCCTTACTCACTAACAACTCCTCACTTACTAACAACTCCTTCCTTACTAACAACTCCTTACTAACAACTCCTTACTTACTAACAACTCCTTACTCACTAACTCATTACTAACAACGCCTTACTTACTAACAACTCCTTACTCACTAACAACTCCTTACTTACTAATAACTCATTACTTACTAACAACTCCTTACTAACAACTCCTTACTAACAACTCCTTACTAACAACCCCTTACTCACTAACAACGCCTCTATCATATCTCATTGCTGGAGGGGTTGCCCCCCCCCGCTACCTCACGATCCTGGCTCCGCCATTGGCTGGGGCAGGTGCTGTTAGCGAGCACCTCTTAAGAGACGAGTGGCACGGCGCACAAGGAGGCGCTCGTGTTGGTCAGCATCATTCCATTGCCACCTTTGTCTCCCCACAATTGCACCAGGCGCTCATTTAAAGCTGAGTTGACCTAGGGCAGGGGTCGGCAACCTACGGCTCCGGAGCCGCATGCGGCTCTTTACAGGCTGCTTCTTGACGATGAGTACAGTATGTACTCAGATGCATTGCGGCTCTTGAAATACTGAATTTTGTACCGAATTGGAAAGAAATGGCTCTTCTTGTTATTTTGGTTGCCGACCCCTGACCTAGGGGAAGCACACAGCAGATTGGGATATCAGTCGGCACTGATGTTGGCCTTGTCCGGCAGTCGAATTGAGCTGGCGAGGTTTCTGTAGCGCACATTTGTACGACAAAGATCCCCCGTATAGCCTTCAACATACTGTTGGGGCAAGTGCTGTTCGCGAGCGCCTGTGTGTGAAGGCCGACACGGCACACGAGGGGGATTGGTGGTTAGCACCACGGCCGGCCGCCGCTTTTTGTCGATGTTTAAACACCGCACCAGGCACCCATTTAAGGCTGAGTCAACCTAGGGCAGGCCCAGGACCGGATCAGATATTTGTCACCAATGTTGTCCGTGAGCGGGAATCGACCTCGGATCGGTGTGTCCGTATCTTAGTGCAGCGCAAACCACTGCGCCACCACTCCCCACGAATTACATTGACACACACAACACCGCACACACTTCCACAGAATCTGACACAGTCAGACAAAATCGCGCTCCGACACACACACACAATCTTAGAGACACAGACTTACCCGTACGTATACTGACAGCGAGCTGTTAGCGAGCACCTATGAAGGCCGGCACGGGCACACGAGGGTGTGGGTGGCCAGCACCACGCCCGACCGCCTTTGTCTCCCCAATGGCGATTATTTATACACACCGCAACAGGCACTCATTTGAGGCTCTGAGCGGGAACCGAACTCGGGTCGCTGGGTTCGTCGCTGAGCATGCTAACCACTGTGCCACCGCTCCCCCCCATGTAAGCCAACACAGAGGCACGCACACACACACGCGCTGACACAAACGTACTGACACCAACACACAGACTGACAAACGCACATGGTGGCAGAGAGACGCACACACGCGTGCCAACAATAGATAGACGAACACACACACGCGCGCGCGTAGCCGCCCACATATTTGCCCAGATGCACGCAGGCTGACACAGATGGGCACCACACGTGTGTGTGCGCGCACGTGTGCGGGCTCACGTGCAGTCATGCAGACATGTCACACCACGAGGTCACGTGGCGGGGGAGCGGTGCGGGCAGGGGCGAGCTCGGCACACGCCAGGGGACACTCTGCGTGGCCAGTGGATGCGCGTGCGCACAAGACGAAGAGCCCCCCCCCCCCCACCACCCCGTGCAGCCTTCGCGGACTGCTGGGGCAAGCGCTGTTCGCGAGTAGCACCTATGAAGGCCGGCAGTGGTGACGGTTAGACAGCACAGCAGGTACTCATTTAAGGCTGAGTCGACCTCGAGGAGGCCCAGGACCGGTTCGTAATCATCACTGGTGTTGGCCGTGAGCGGGAATGGAACTCGGGACGCTGGGTTTGTGGCGCAGTGTGCTAACCGCTGCGCCACCGCTCCCCACCACGCAAACACAGAGATCCCCCGGAGAGCCTTAGCAGGCATTTGGGGCAAGTGCTGCTCGCGAGTAGCACCCACGAAGAGGCCGGCGCCGCACACGAGGGGAGTGGGTGGCCGGCAGCACCGCGCACAGCCGCCTTTGTCTCCCCAGTGGCGACGATGAAGGCACCGCACCGGCGACTCATTTGAGGACAGGGCGCTCGCCTGCACCGTCGCTGTCACGCAGACGAGCGACAACACGTGCCCACGGGTTAACACATCTCTCGGGGGGCGGGGGGGGGGGGGTTCCCCCATCCCAATTGAATTCTGAAATCGATTCAGCCGTCAGTTCCGGAAACAATTGGGGTGGGGGTGGGGGGCGGAATGATTTGGGGCTGGGTCGTTACCGGGTGGGCGCTCAAATCCTAAGCCATCGGTGAAATGCATTTGCGGCGCACACATTGTCCGTGATGTGACATTGCGCACGTCGGACGCAGGCAAGGTAATTGTAGATGAGCACAAGACGTGGTCGTTTTTGAGTGACGTCTCGCTCTTAAAAAATATAAACAGGTGAAGTTTTGATTCTGTTCTCGCCCCTGACGCAGTCGTTTATTAAGCGGGTCCATCGTTTTGGTGGCAAGGCCACGGTTACACCGCAGTGGCTTGCCTTTAATATACCCCAATGTGCCTCTCCATGTCTCTGTGGGTCTCTATGTGTCTCTATGGGTCTCTCTGTGTCTCTGTGGGTCTCTATGTGTCTCTATGGGTCTCTCTGTGTCTCTGTGGGTCTCTATGTGTCTCTATGGGTCTCTCTGTGTCTCTGTGGGTCTCTATGTGTCTCTATGGGTCTCTCTGTGTCTCTGTGGGTCTCTATGTGTCTCTATGGGTCTCTCTGTGTCTCTGTGGGTCTCTATGTGTCTCTATGGGTCTCTCTGTGTCTCTGTGGGTCTCTATGGGTCTCTGTGTGTCTCTGTGGGTCTCTATGGGTCACTGTGTGTCTCTGTGGGTCTCTGTGGGTCTCTGTGTGTCTCTGTGGGTCTCTATGGGTCACGTTGTGTCTCTGTGGGTCTCTGTGTGTCTCTGTGGGTCTCTCTGTGTCTCTGTGGGTCTCTATGTGTCTCTGTGGGTCTCTCTGTGTCTCTGTGGGTCTCTATGTGTCTCTATGGGTCTCTCTGTGTCTCTGTGGGTCTCTATGTGTCTCTATGGGTCTCTCTGTGTCTACTGTGGGTCTCTATGTGTCTCTGTGGGTCTCTCTGTGTCTCTGTGGGTCTCTATGGGTCACTGTGGGTCTTGTGTGTCTCTGTGTGTCTCTGTGGGTCTCTATGTGTCTCTGTGGGTTTCTATGTGTCAACATGAGTCTCTATCTGCCTGTACGGGTCTGTATGAGTGTCCGGGTCTTTGTGGGTTCACGATATGGTCCATTGTTCGGGTTGCATGACGATAATCGCGCTCTGGCTCACGTCTTCTATTTATCCGCTCATGAAGGAGATGCGACGCATCAGGCCGGTGACCTTCTCATGCGGTTGATGGTGACACCACCGGCGTCTTCGAGGAGGACGAGGAGGAATGGCAAAGCCAGGAGGTGCCATGTGTTGATTATAGACGTCCGCGCCGTTCCACGATGTATGCCAGCAGCGTTCTTCCTGTTCTGGGTGCTGAGATTCTTGGACGGTGACAGCAGCAGCAGCGGCAGCAGCAGCAGCGGCGCGATCCCAGAAGGGAGATTGGGACGTGAGTCGGTGGCGAGGTTCATTGTTGATGTGTTTGGTTGATGGGTCGGTGGCTGTCGTTGGCAAATGTCTAAACTCCTTTGCGTCTTATGTAAATCAAGTCAATGAGCTTTCAGGTAAGTCAACTCCGCCTTGACGCTCATCGGCGGATGAATGCATGTTGATACGCGGTCAGGGTGCTGGGCAGGTACGAACACCAAAACCTCACCGCATCAGTAACGTTGCACAAAAAGGGCAACAATACTAATAATAATGAAAGGCGACGTTCCAGGTGATGATCTCGCTGCTAGAAGGAAACGTCACCTGCCGTATATGGTCTCATGTCAGGGCAGCGTGTCGATGAACGTGCTGCGCTGGTGGTGCTGAGCCAGCGGTGGACATTGCGCGTCGCTATGGCAAGGGGGGAAGTGTTCATTCGGTTACGGAGACGAAGACCAAGAAACGAAACTCTGTTGGCTTCTCCACAAAATAGTGCACGTGTGTATTGCATCTACAGGCGAGGGGATGACGGTCTGAGTCGACCCTCGATCTGCGTTTGAACTCGTGACCCTCCCGAGCGCGAGTCAAGTGGTGTGTCAACAGTGGCAGCAGCAGCAGCCCTTGCTGTTCACACACAGAGGCTCGCGACGCGCGCGGAGGAGCAAACAGCAGCACGCAACCCCCCGTCCGACGCGATAATGAACCGCCTCGATCAGCGCCGCGAGGGGCAGTGCCGCGGCGCCGGAGCCGGGTGTCCTCCGCCGGATCCGCTTCGACTAAAAGACGACCTTGGGCCCAGTCGCCGGTGCGTTCGTCGGGCTGCGAGCGTCTCTTGCCGACGACGACGGCGCGGCCTCCGCTCTCATTCCGTGGCACGGAGGCTGACAGGTAACATGCACACCTGTCAACCCCTTGCCAGTGCTCTACCTTGTTACGGGCCAATTCAGACCTGATTGGTCATCCCGTGCCCATTATAAATCTCAACGTTCATCCTACAAAGTCCATCACAAGGGAGAAGCACAAACACATCGACAAAAACGCATTTGCCCATATTGAAACGGCTGTATGCCGCATGAACCTGAAAACTGAATTTTCATGTACAAGAATACAAGGTAAACCGTTTGCGTTGACGCGGTATGAAATTGCGACGCATAAACAAACTTAAAGATGGGAATGCTGCCGCTCGGTAGAGGGGCAAGGGAATTGGGCGACAGTGAAACTCCACGTGGCGACAGGCGTCATCTCTAAGCCTCGAAGTACTTTTTTTTCTTTCTTAGAATCAAATTAAGCGGTGCAGAATCCATTTAGGAATTTAATTACAAACTTAACATTGTGCCACGTATCAAGATTTTCGCACTGAATCATTTGTTTTTTTCTTTGGCAATGCAGTTTCCACAATTATCTCCCAATCACTCGTACCATCAGCCGAATGCGTCACTCACATGACGGACTACAATTCATTGTTGAAGACACGAGCCGGTCTCCACATGGGACAGTCACCGCTCACTTCCCACTGTGTGGCACAAGCACACAAGATGGTCGTCATCATCATTGTATCCACCTGATGATGATCATGGTGGTGGTGGTGGCTCATTTGTTAGTGTACTGCGTTCTATTCCAAGTGGCAGCTCACATCAGCGGCAGTGATATCCTAACTGCTCCTGAAACCCCCATGTTCTCCCTTTAGCAACCCCCACACTGACCAGCATTGGTGAAGTATGGTCAAACAACTGCCCATGGCTGACACGACAGCTGGGGCATTCATAAAGCGGCAGATGAAACAAAGGGCCACACGTCAATGTAATTACGTAAGTCGCGTAGGAAATGCCGTACGGGATTATATTTAGTCTATGACTGTGCGTGTGCACAAAGACAAAGGTGCCCCCGTGTAGCCTTAACATAATGTTGGGGCAAGTGCTGTTAGCGAGCACCAAGGAAGGCCGGCACTGTGGCACACGAGGCGGTGGGTGGCCAGCACCACGCCCGGCCGCCTTTGTCTCCCCAGTAGCAATTTATTTTTTACACATCTCACCGGGTACTCATTTGAGGCTGAGTCGACCCAGGGAATGCTCAGAACCCATTCAGATAATCGTCACTGGTGTTGTCCGTGAGCGGGAATTGAACTCGGGTCGCCGGGTTCGTAGCACAGCGCGCAAACCGTTGCGCCACCGCTCCCCACAGCACACACACACACAACTTAGGTATTCGCGCACACACACACACACAATACACATTCATTGGCACAAACAGATACACTCAAAAACATATCCGGCCATACAAGCCACACACACACCGACACACACACACGCTCACACACATTCCCAACGAGAGAGAAAACACCGAGCCCCAGCGCTTAACTTATTGGTTGCGTTTAAGAAGTTGTTTTCTCTCTCTCGCTCTCTCGCTCGCTCTCTCGCTCGCTCTCTTCGTATTCTTTGCCGTCTCAGCGACGTTGTTTTCTCAACACTTTTCCTTCCCGAGAAACGCCGCCCTTCAAACAAACGGGCAACGCGCGCGGGCCCGGACCACCCCGAGACGGGCGAGCGCGCCCCAAAGAGATCGGGGCCCCGGGTCGGCGTTCGCCTAAAGCCACGGGAGCTTTGGTGGCGTGCGGGCGGGTGGCGTGCCCCGGGGGTCGGGGCATGGCGCCTCCTCCGATCTCCCCGCGGCACCAGCGGCCGCCCCGGTCGAGCGCTGCTTTGTGCGGAGGGGGCGAGCAGTGCGGAGTGCTGCTCTGGGGAGTCGCGCGGCGCCTGCCGTAACGTTACGTAACGCGTGACGCTGAGATCTGTCAGCGGCGCATGACTGATCACCATCTGCCCAGCATGCGCGCTCACACACACACACAAAACAAACAAAGAGAAAGATTTCTCCCGCCCCCCCCATCCTCCTCCTCCCGTGTTGCATGCAACAGACTGTTGGGGCCAGTGCTGTACGCGAGAGCGGTGTGTGATCAGCACCACGCCCGAACGCCTTCTTCGTCTTCCCCAGTGGCGATGTTTTTACACGCCGCACCAGGTACTCATTTGAGGCTGAGTCGACCTAGGGGAGGCCCAGGACCGGTACAGGTAATCGTAACCGGTGTCGGTAGGCGGTGAGCGGGAATTGAACTCGGGTGGCAGGGGGTTCGTAGCGCAGCGTAGTGCGAGCCGCTATGGAGCCAGGCACGGCGCTCTGTGCTGTGGGCAACACAGACACACCCCACACGCAACACAGACACAGCCCACACGCAACGGCCGCAATTTATCTCGATTTGGCGCAAACCAAATCGAGATGTTATGTTGCACCCGTGCGATGCGCATCGCGGCCAGGAATTGAGCGCAGGTCTCTTGAATAATTGCAGGGCAAGACCCGCTGCCTTACTCCTCCGCGTCACAACGACAGTCAAGATCTGGCAGACTTCTGAGTGCAGTCAGCGAGGGGCCTACGAAGGCCGGCACGGCACACGAGGGCGCGGTTGGCCAGCATCACGCCCGGCCGCCTTTGTCTGATGTTGAGACTCGAGATCGAGTCGACCGAGTACGTATTCTTGGGTCTTTCGGTAAAGTCACGGAGATAGGTTCAAAGAAAATAACAAAGAAAATAACCAAGAACGACGACGTTTCGATCGCAACACAAGCGGTCGTCTTCAGGAAAAGAAAACGACCGCTTGTGTTGCGATCGAAACGTCGCAGTTTTTTGTTATTTTTCGTTATTTTTGTCATTTTCTTTGAACCCATCTATGTGACTTTACCGAAATTCCCAAGAATATGAGTTCTTGCAGTCACGAAAGCTTTCAGTCAAGATTTGACCGAGAACGTGTTTAGACGTTCGCCGCTCTTATCGGCCGTTAGCGGGAATCGAACTCGGGTGTCGGTGGGTGAGTGGCGCGGCGCTCTAAACGCCGCGCCGCCGTTCCCGGCACCGCGCTCGCACGCGCAGAGGGTGGCCAAGAATGCGCTTTTGAAGAGTCGCCGGAGCTCGGATTGAGACGCAGCACGAGCGCTCGACAATCATCGCGACGCACGAAGACGGCAACCTCGGGCCACTCAGCGCCCGCGTTTCGCTGGGCGATTGGGCAATTTCCATCCCCCCCCCCCCACTCCTCCTCCTCTCTCTTCCCCTGGAACCTGGCGGGTGGCTCGCGGTGTCCACCCGGGAGCTGCCGTCGCTTCGACGCGTCTTTCATGCGATGACGTTGCCACGTCGTTTTGATGCGAGCGAGCGAGTGAGCGCATCCGCGCACCGTTTAGAAACATCCACGCGGTCAGAGTAATATATATTTTTTTGCTGCTATAAATTTCCACGGCTGCGGGAATCGAACCGTAAGATCCCAGCAAACTGTCCGAGTGCCGGGGCAGCCTGACTTTGAGGCCACTCACCCGTCAGGAGCTATCGTCGTCCTCCTACACTCATCAACGTGTCAACACGACGCTTGCAACTGGGGCTTCACGCTGGCGAGATGTTAACTACCTCGCCCGGTATACAGGAGGTCGTTGGTTCGATCCAGTTCCTGACGCCGATATATTTGGACATCTGTAAAAAAAGAGCTCCAAAGCATCAGAATCCTCCAGTTTATATAAATATCCTGATTCCGCATCAAAGGAATGCTTGTCTCCGTGCTCAAGCTACGATCTCGCTTTCGCGGTGCTGAGCCAGTTGGAGCAAATTCCACATTTCTATGGCAAGGCCAGTCATTCGGTAGGAGGATCACATTAATGCACCGTTCACGTTCTGCTGTGATGTGCACTGATGCCTACTTGTCGAGGGCGATATCGGCACGGAGAATAAAGATTGATCGATTGACTTGTTTTGCTTCACAGAACCAAGCGGCACTCGTTTTCATGAGCGATGGAGGCATGCTGGACTTAAGTCGACCTTCGACGCGGTTTTAACTTTGCAAACTTTTGGTTGTGACTCGGATGTTCTGCCACAACACCAGCTGGGCGGTTGAATCATTCACGCGCTATTTATGATGGAGATCTACACGCGTGTTCCGTGCTAATGTTCAAACCATAGACTCGGCACTATAATTTGCAAGCGTAGGTCATTGTGCGCCGGTGTGGAAGCCAATTTTACAAAATGTTCTCAAATTACCTATAAATGAAACATAAATGAAACGAGTAAGGCTCGCCATCGGTATAATCAACTCACGTCTCCCTGTATGAAGTCATAATAAGACGTAACTCATCGCTCCCTTAATACAGTGATTGCGGAATCTTAGTGGGATCTCACCGATTAAAAAAATAAAAACTCATTTTATTTGACCAGGTAAGGCCCACTGAGCACTTTTTTTTAGAAGCGACCTGGCCTCAAATGATCGCTCAAATAAAGCGGCTTAGTAGCAGCCAAATACTCGAAACGCGTGATGTTGATTCTAAATGTGGAGAAAAAAACCCGAGGACCCGGAAAAAAATCCACGTGGCCACGGGGAGAGAGAGACGACACGCAAACTCCAAATATACAGCAGCAGGCGTCAGGGTCGGGATCGAACCCACAACCGACTGTATACCAGGTGAGGTAGTTAACATCTCGGCAGCTGCTCAGCCAAAGGGCATCCTGCAATTGCAGGGACAGAGACTCTTCAATGTAAAAGGTGCGTCGTTTACACGAGTCAGGCCACGTGTCTCTTCCACACTCAGACGAAGACTGGCTCGTGCTCGTACCCCCAGCTGCCTGACGTGGAACTTCCACATGCCTATGACAGGGACTGGTTTCCCAGAATCGGCGCAGTGCATGAACCACTGCACCAACCGCTCACCACAATATATGGAAAGACAAAGATCCTCCACAATGTAGCCTTAACAGACTGTTGGGGCAAGTGCTGTTAGCGAGCACCTATGAAGGCCACCACCATGCCCAGCCGCCTTTGTCTCCCAATCGGCGATGTTGACACATCGCACCAGGTACTCATTTGTGGCTGAGTCGACCTCGGGGAGGCCCAGGACCAGTTCAGCAAATCGTCGCTGGTGTTGGTGGCCGTGAGCTGGACTCGAACTCGGGTCGCCGGGTTCGTCGCGCCGCGTGGCACTAACCGTTGCACTGCCGCTGCTCACAAAACGCACACACACGCGCACACACGCACACACGCACACACGCACACGCACACACACGCACACACGCACACACGCACACACGCGCACGCACACACGCACACGCACACACACGCACACACGCACACACGCGCACGCACACAGACCTCCTCCGTGGTGCTGCCCGCTTCCCCACAGATGCTGACACATCCGCAACCGCCGGCCCCACTCCTTCTGCCCGCGCGTGCCACGTGTGCGGCAGCAGCGCCGTGCGCCAACCGCACACAGCGGCGAGTGAGCTATGTTCCGACCCTAATGGATTGGAGCTCGTGACCGCAGCCTGCGGTCACGTGCACGGAGACTCTCGCCGGCCAGCGACGAATTCGTGCGTCTCCGCCGCACATCGGCAGAACTCTTGTTTTTTTTATATAACAACCAAAAATGTAATGACGTAAATCGACAGAGAAACAGAACCAGGACGCAGAGGATCGATGCCTGGTGCAGATGCGAATGAATCGAGAGTTAAGGCGGGGAAGAGAAGTGGGGAAAGGAACAACACGAGAGCTCGATGAATAAGAAACAGAGAAATCTTAGACCAAAGAAAAACTGTGGTCGTCATGAAGCAACCGCAGTGCGATTTGAATATATATATGTTCTATTTTTTTATCGCTCCGTTATTTCGAAGATCTCTCCGATCCGTTTTCGGGGTCGTACCGCGTGTTGTTTGGCTTCTCCCACTTTTGCGCTGGTTGTTAGCGCGTGGAACGAAACGTCGGACAACGTGCCGAACAACACACACAGGTACGCACACACGGTATGACCCATAACCACATCGGAAAGCCGTACATCACCAACCGCGAAAAAGCTGTCAGTAATAAATAAATAAATCGTTTCAAAATCTATTATTTCAGACTTGCCTTCTGACCGCTGGGCCTGTGGTAACCGCTGCCTTGAGTGAATTCATCTCTGCGTTGTCTATTCTGTGTTGTTGATGCCGATATCCGCATCTGCCATGGTTTGTGCCGATGCGGTTACGGGTGAACCGTGAGCTTCGTGGAAGATGAAACCGAGGGAATCTTCTGCGTCGGGTCTTTCGCAAACGTGTTCGTGAGTTATTTTGAACTTCGTTCAGCTCTGGGTGTTCAACTCACATTGTTGTAGGTGATGCGAATGGGCCCGAATAAGGGGTGGGGGTGGGGGGGGCTTGCGTGACTTTAAGCGACGACGAGGAATGTTAGCGAGAGCCTGATGAATGGGAAGGCGACTGTTTTCCTCGGTCCGCAGGACTTCCCGGAGGGTTGCGGCGGATGGGCGGGGGAGAGACGCGTGACAGCGCGGGCAAGCCACGGTGTTGGGGTCGACTACGAACTAGGGTCTTATTATAGATTCACAAACAAAAAGTACACGTGACGTAATTCCGCATGCTTGAAATTGTCATTCTGAATAAATCGGTTCTAGCAGTAGTCGCCTTACGAATAGACAGTTACCCCACCACAGGGATGTGGAATTTCCACATCTGGCACGGGAATGCTGACGGACAATACCCCAACGGTGATACGAACAGAGAAGCACTTTGACTTGATGCAAGTCATCCTCCATACCTCGACGGTTCGCCGTGGATGTCAAGTATTTAAAAAAAAGTACTTTAGTAACAAACTATGAAAAAAGCTATTAACTTTTCAAAGTGCAAAGTATAGGGAAGGTAAATAAATCACTTAAATAAATATGCAAATCAAACTAAACAACGTTTATCTTACCAGACAAGGCCCACTGAGCTATTAGCGCATTTTTCAGAAGCGGCCTGGCCACAAATGATAGTTCAACGAAGTGGCTTATCGCGTGTAAATTTATAGCAGCCTAATACTCTAAACGCGTGGTTATAGATGTGGAGGGAAAACCCGGAGGACCCAGAGAAAAATCCACACGACCACGGCGAGAGAGATACGCAAACTACAAATAACCAGCAGGCGTCATCTCGCCAGAGTGACGGCCTAGTTGCAAGCGCCGCGTTAACACTGTGACGGCTGCAGGAAGACTACGGTTTAGTGGTCTAACCGTCAGGTTGCCCGGGCAATCGGCCACTTTACTTGGACTTTCTGGTTTGATTTCCCACAGCCGCGAGTAACATCCTTGGAGAATTAACCAAAGAGCTCTGTCGACTGCAAAAGTAGACATTGAAGACTCTGTGACCTGATTCACAAGAGCAAGCCACTGTGTGCCAACCTAAAAGAGGCAATTCTAAATTTGGAAATCTACGAAAGTCGAGTGGAATGGCGAATAGTGACTGGGCTATGGACCCAGCGACCTGAGTTCTATTCCTGGCTACGACTAACGCCACTCAGCGACCTGAGTTCTATTCCTGGCTACGGCTAACGCCACTCACCGACCTGAGTTCTATTCCTGGCTACGACTAACGTCACTCAGCGACCTGAGTTCTATTCCTGGCTACGACTAACGTCACTCAGCGACCTGAGTTATATTCCCGGCTACGACTAACGCCACTCAGCGACCTGAGTTCTATTCCTGGCTACGACTAACGTCACTCAGCGACCTGAGTTCTATTCCCGGCTACGACTAACGCCACTCAGCGACCTGAGTTCTATTCCTGGCTACGACTAACGTCACTCAGCGACCTGAGTTCTATTCCCGGCTACGACTAACGCCACTCAGCGACCTGAGTTCTATTCCTGGCTACGGCTAACGCCACTCACCGACCAGAGTTCTATTCCCGGCTACGACTAACGCCACTCAGCGACCTGAGTTCTATTCCTGGCTACGGCTAACGCCACTCACCGACCTGAGTTCTATTCCTGGCTATGGCTAACGCCACTCACCGACCTGAGTTCTATTCCTGGCTATGGCTAACGCCACTCAGCGACCTGAGTTCTATTCCTGGCTACGACTAACGCCACTCACCGACCTGAGTTCTATTCCTGGCTATGGCTAACGCCACTCAGCGACCTGAGTTCTATTCCTGGCTATGGCTAACGCCACTCACCGACCTGAGTTCTATTCCTGGCTATGGCTAACGCCACTCAGCGACCTGAGTTCTATTCCCGGCTACGGCTAACGCCACTCAGCGACCTGAGTTCTATTCCTGGCTACGGCTAACGCCACTCAGCGACCTGAGTTCTATTCCTGGCTACGGCTAACGCCACTCAGCGACCTGAGTTCTATTCCTGGCTACGGCTAACGCCACTCACCGACCTGAGTTCTATTCCTGGCTACGGCTAACGCCACTCAGCGACCTGAGTTCTATTTCTGGCTACGGCTAACGCCACTCAGCGACCTGAGTTCTATTCCTGGCTACGACTAACGCCACTCAGCGACTTGAGTTCTATTCCCGGCTACGGCTAACGCCACTCAGCGACCTGAGTTCTATTCCTGCTGACGGCATAACGCCACTCAGAGACAATGAGTTCTATTCCTGGTACTGCTAACTGCCACTCAGCGACCTGCGTTCTATTCCCTGGCTCCGGCTAACGTCCACTCAGAGACCTTGCGTTACTATTCCCTGGCCATAACGTCACTCAGCGACTTGAGTCTATTCCTGCTACGGCTCAAGCCACTCAGCGACCTGAGTTCTATTTCCTGGCCTACTGGCTAACGGCCACTCAGCCGATGCTGACTTTTATTATTGCTAAGGATAACGCCCACTCAGCGACCTGAGTTACTATTCCCGGCTACGGCTAACGCCCACCATCACCGACCTGAGCTTCTATTCCTGGCTACGGCTAACGCCACTCACCGACCTTAGCTTCTATTCCTGGGCTAGGGCTAACGCCACTCACCGCACCTGAGTTCTATCCCTGGCTATGGCTAACGCCACTCAGCGACCTGAGATTCTTCTATTCCTGGCTACGGACTAACGTCACTCCAGCGACCTGAGTTCTATTCATGGCTCCGCCGCTAACGACCACTCAGCGACCTGAGTTCTATTCCTGGCTACGGCTAACGCCACTCAGCGACCTGAGTTCTATTCCTGGCTACGGCTAACGCCACTCAGCGAGCTGAGTTCTATTATTGGCTACGGCTAACGCCACTCAGCGACCTGAGTTCTATTCCCGGCTACGGCTAACGCCACTCAGCGACCTGAGTTCTATTCCTGGCTACGGCTAACGCCACTCACCGACCTGAGTTCTATTCCTGGCTACGGCTAACGCCACTCAACGACCTGAATTCTATTCTATGATCACGGCTGATAATGAACTTTATCATTTCAATTATCATTTTTCGCTGTTATCGGAAAACCAAAACCAAAGTCAAGTGAAAGTGCCTCCGTGCTCAAGCAAGCGTGGAGGCACCACTCAGCTTCCCAGGCATCTCCGAGCCAGCGGTTGCAACTACATCTCACCACCACAAATCGGTAGTCAATTTATCGCCCCTCAAGCGACGATGGGCTACGTCGATGCGCTCGCTCGGGTTTCGGCTGCAAAACCCGCCGAGCATTCTAAACCTCCCGCGGTCGCAGCTTCTCGGTTAATTAACGAACAGCAAGGCCCTCTTGATGGCAATCGCACACGTCTCTCTGTTGAGCCGCGTCTGAACGTAATGCACGTTTTCGGCCGGTGCCACTGGAATAATAGTTACAATTAAAACGATTATTCGAGCGTACGCCTGTGTAGTTTCGGCGCAAAAAATGTTTTTAAAAGCGTGCAATGTAAGCCGAGCGGGAGCAATCGGCACGTGAGACCACGCGGGCGGTCGTCGGTTTCTCTCCATCAAGACTCGAGGTGGGAGCGCACCCAGCGCGCCTTCATGTTGATGGAAGGGGTCGCGGTGCAGACGCCGGCAGACCGACTCGGGTCTCGGGATTATTATTGTTGTTGTTGTTGCCGGCGGCGCGCTCGACTTTAATGTACCCCCGCGCTCGCAGGTATCACTACGCCGCCCATGAAATGCGTCGGGATCTCGGCACGTGTTCATCTCGGAAAGCCAAGCGTGGGGGAGGGGGGAGGGTTTGGGCCAGGACAGGGCTTGGATAGACGACCACGAGGCTGTTTGGATTCACCACTGAGGTATTAGCTTATTTTTCAGGAGCGACCAGGCAACACAAATGATAGCCCAACGAAGTGGCTTATCACGTGGAAATATTGAGCAGCCAAATACTCTCAACGCGCGATGTTGATTCTAAACGTGGAGGGGAACACCGGAGGCTGTGGAGAAAAAGCCACGCAACCACTAGGAGACACGCAAACTCCAAATATACAGCAGCAGGCGTCAGGGTCGGGATCGAACCCACGACCTCCTGTACACCAGGCGAGGTAGTTAACATCTCCTAGCCACCGTGATGATGATGATGATGAGAGAGAGACACACACACTCCAAATATACAGCAGCAGGCGTCAGGGTCGGGATCGAACCCACGACCTCCTGTACACCAGGCAAGGTAGTTAACATCTCCTAGCCATCGTGATGATGATGATGAGAGAGAGACACGCAAACTCCAAATATACAGCAGCAGGCGTCAGGGTCGGGATCGAACCCACGACCTCCTGTACACCAGGCAAGGTAGTTAACATCTCCTAGCCACCGTGTGATGATGATGAGAGAGAGACACGCAAACTCCAAATATACAGCAGCAGGCGTCAGGGTCGGGATCGAACCCACGACCTCCTGTACACCAGGCAAGGTAGTTAACATCTCCTAGCCATCGTGATGATGATGATGAGAGAGAGACACGCAAACTCCAAATATACAGCAACAGGCGTCAGGGTCGGGATCGAACCCACGACCTCCTGAATACCAGGCGAGGTAGTTAACATCTCCTAGCCACCGTGGCACCCACAGCACAAAGTAGGTGATTAGTCCGCGGAATTCCGGGAGGTCTCGTATGAACCTCAGAGCCACGATACATTCGTACGTGCACCACAAAGTGTGAATAGATACGTTAACAATGTATACTTTAACAATGTATACGTGAACAATATATACGTTCACATAACAACCCCTTCGATTAAATCGTGACCCGAGATCGATTCATCAAATTGTGCAGCTGGTGGGTCGTTAGAATCTTACAGTTCTACGTAGTTGTTATTTTTAAAAAAATCATTCAACCCTATCATTCCATAGGGGTCGAGAACTTGAGGTACCGCTTTGCGGGAATTCAACAGCGATTGTCCATCCGGTGGACATACTGGTCCCCTCCCATGGGAATGTGGAATTGCCACCAGTGATCGTGGCTGCTGCCGATGGAGACGAGGAGGCTCCATCCCCGCGCCCTCGGGTTGAGCGGGGAGACATTCTGACCGCACGCAAAATGTTTTGCTTTGTAAATCATCCAGACGGAGTGAGAACAGCGAGTCCACTATCGTGCCCGTAATTGGAAAACAGAGTTCACAGTGAGAGTGGCATCTGAGCTCCCAGTCACCAACAGCCGACTGCAGTCATTCCAGCCAAGTCAGATCCCCTCCCCTTCCCCACCCATCTCATACGGGTGATTAAGTTGCCCAACAGGGCCATTTGCCAAATCTGCTTAATCACACTAACCATATTAATACTAATACCCATCTGATTATGTACGGTGCCGTTGTCAATCCACTGCTGGATGAAGGCCTTCTGACACTGCGTCAGTCACGGGGGTTGTGTAAAGGTGGCATAGCCATGAATTTAGGGGCCGATTCATGCGAGGTGGGGTGCCAGTGTGGGAGTTTTTCACCAAACGAACTCACGATTCTTACTCACTTTTTTATTTTACCAGCTAAGGCCCACTGAGCTATATGGGTCTTTTTCAGAAGTGGCCTGGCCACATATGATAGCCCAACGAAGTGACTCATCGCGTGAAAATCCGTATCGGCCAAATACTCCAAACGCTTGTTGATTCTAAATGTGGAGAGAGAAAAACCAGAAGACCCGGAGAAAGATCCACGCGAAGCATGGGGAGAGGAACATGCAAACTCCAAATGAACAGGCATAGTCAGGGTCGAGATAGGAACTCACGACCTCTTGCGTACCAGCCGAGGGAGTTAACATCTCCCACCGCGGTACCCCTCTGCTCCATGTGGGTTCAACAGAAGCGTGACAGGTCTCACCGCTGATGTCCGCCATGGGCTAGGAATTTGACTCAGGTGAGGGCAGTGCGCTAATCACTGCTCCACTGCTAAGTCATGCACAAATACAGTCGAATATTTGATATTAAACGTTTCTACATCTCATCACCTGCATCATCTCCATTTCCATCCCTGCAGCAGTGAAATCAGTCCGCCACACGCGTCTCGAAACGGAACTCGATCCCAGATTAGGAACATGTACGGAGAGGTGAATGTACCTGTCTGCTCTCCTTGCAGCGTCGTGACGCATGATTGCATGCTCGCGATGGACTCAAGGTGAGGTTTGTTGGGCGAGGAAACCAAAACTTAAATCTAACAGAGAGGGCCCTTGCCGACAAACATCTGGCACATTGCCGGCATCGGTTGAAGCAAAGCGTGACCTTGCTGAGGAGCATCTCTGTGTTGAAACCGCTCCAGAGTTATTGCCAGAAGGCTGCGGGCCTGCATCTTTATCACAGGAAACTTCAGATTGTTTGGCTGCTATAAATCCACACGTGATAAGCCACTGAGTTAAGCGATCGTTTGTGGCCAGGTCGCTTCTGAAATAGAAGCTCATAGCGAAGTGAGCTTTACCTGGCAAAACAATAAAAAATAGTTTAGTTTAATTTGTATCTGTTTTTGTTTTGTGAATTGCTTACCTGTCTGTACTTTGCACTCCTATCGTGTTTCTTGTTGTAACATTCTTACCCCGTGCCCCTACCGAACATCTGTGAAAAAGAGCTTTAGAGCTCATGGGATTGCTCCTGCAGTATCAATACTGATTCTGGTTCTGGCATTTGGGAGCGAGGATGTGGATGTCGCAGAGGACTTTGTTTGTGGGCCTTTGGGCCTGCGGTCAGAACCCGTGCACAAAAAACCCCACAATTTAAGGGGGTTGCGAGGAGGTCAATAGACGTTTGTCATTCGGCTGGGCTACTTCCATCACGCTGATGGAGCAAAGAGGTCAACTGCTGCGCTAAGAGGCCGGTGTTTGAGGCAGGAGTAATGTCCGTGTTATTGTAGCAGTCAGAGAGCTGGACTTCACTCATGCAGACGGGGAGAAAAAAAGCTTCAGCTGTTTAGGATATCGGTGTATGGGAACGATGCAATCAATATGATGACCGCATTAGATTGATGACCTTTAAGTATTGATGTGCAAGTGTCTGAAAATTACCAACTGGTTGAAAGCTAAATCTGCATTCTCGGTGTTGGCAGGGTGCTTGCCTACCAATCGAAAGGTTACAAGTTCAATACCTCATCCTGCTTATGGATCAGCACAGGCAAATCATCCCTCTAGGATCAATAAACAGGGTAACCATCAGTGGAAGTCCTGTTGACACCCTTGTCCCCACCATAGAAATGTGGAATTACCAACGCAGGCTCAAGGCTGCAAACAGCAATGAGCGCTTCTCCCAACTTGCGTTTCTGACCTAACAGTTGGAAGTGACGCGATTCTAAGTTCACCGACACAGCCTCTGCACTGAGTGCAACCTGGGCAGGGTACCACGAGTTCCTCATTGAGAGACCCGACGAAGACGCAGAAGAACCACCGTATCGATCTTCTGTGAAGCATCCACGCACAGATGTGGAATCTTCATGGTGGTTGCGAGCGCGTGGTAAAACATAAAATCTCCCCGGCGGCATGGAGACTCTGCTCACCACCCAGAGCAGAACCGTGGACCGCATCACCACTCCATGCCCGATTCACAAACACGAAGGAGGAGGCGTCACTGCAGCTGGGACGTGTGCTCACCACTCCGCTACACCTGATGCAATCGTCTGGCTCAACCAGCTCTACGTGGCCGTAGACCACGCGAAGAACAAGATTATATAAACTCCCCGCGCCCGTGACGCTCGCATCGAGCTCTGCGCGCGCGCGAATCCACAACTGCATTCAGTGCCGAACACGACCACAGATTAAAGCCAGGGGTTTTGCAAAAAAAAACTTACATTTTGTCCTGCCCCAGTTCACCTTTTGTTTTTTAAAATCTTGACGCCACCGACCACAGATCGGGGAACGGTGGGCGGGGAGGGGGTTGAGGAGTGGGGGGGGACGGGGAGGGGGGTGGAGGAGTGGGGGGGGACGGAGTGGGGGGTGGAGGAGTGGGGGGGACGGAGAGGGGGGTGGAGGAGTGGGGGGGGGACGGAGAGGGGGGTGGAGGAGTGGGGGGGGACGGAGAGGGGGGTGGAGGGGACATGGAGGAGGGGGGGGGGTGCAAAGATCCGCGTTGGGGCACCGCGCGCGCCTCACCTTCCGCTTCTTGGCGCGCCCCTCGGCCTGCAGCGTGCGCGTGCACTGCTCCACGCACTCGCTGAAGCTCAGGCCGCCCGGCTCGCCGCTGTAGTCCTCGTTGGCCAGCTTCGCCAGCGCCAGGATGTAGCTGCAGGCGATGCGCAGGATGGCCAGCTTGCTGAGCTTCTGCCCGTACGAGTAGCACGGCACCTGCGGGAAACGAAGGCCGAGTGAGGACGGGACCCACCACCCCCCTCCAGCACCTCGCCACGTGCGCCCCTCCGAGCCGAGTGGCAGCTCGGTACCCGCGCACGCGGCGTGAAAGTGGAACGAGCGATGCGGGGCAGAGCGGTGCGCTGTGGTTAGGGCGCTTTGCTCGCATTCGGCCGTGTCTGGAAGTGAACTTTCTCGGAATCATAATTGAGAACAAAAAATGCAGTTAGAATAGTCGTCGTCATCATGATTGTTGTTGTTTTAAGCCGCGGTTGTGTGGCCATCAGCCGACTGCTGGACGAAGGTCTCCCCAAGCCGCCTCCGTCTCTCGCGGGCTCACAGTCCACCGATCCGTCTGGCCCACGCGCGTCAGCTGATCTCATCGCCGCGTCTCCGCGGCGGACGTGCTAACCACGGCGCGTTCCCTCCCTCGGCCGCCACTCCGTCGTTAGTCTCGACCACCGCCCATCGTCCCTACTAGCGGCGGGTTCCTGGCCAGGCCACGCTTACTTCTCTTTGTGTCTCTCGGTGCATTTGCAAGCACGCACTTTCGTTTGCTTTTTTGCACGTGTCGGCTTTCATTACATTTGACTCGGATTTGAGCTCTGCACACTTCTCCGCTGCTAGTGTTCGCAGCTGCGTGCTTAGCAGCTGGCCCAAAATGCATCCCTGGAAGGCAGCGCAGGGAAACACGCTGCCCGCTGGCATTGGGGACCTCTTGCGTCTAGGTGTTCCGAATCTTGAGTCCTTCCTCCCTTCTCCCTCGAACCCTAATTGCCCCGGGACCTCTGGCTGGGTCACACAATAGCACCTTATTGTTTTACATTCAGCTCCCACAAATAAACACAACTTATCCTCTATCCTCCTGTGTCCACCAACAGAGTCACTCAATCGCTCATTCTATCCCCATCCACCACGGGGAAAGCCATTTAGATACTTTACCCCTCTTACAAGAGACTCTTTGTAAAACTTGAGCTGTTCAAATAGTTACTCAAAGTTGTGCGGTACGAGCCCAACGCTTAGGCTGGCATTCGCAAATCCGGTGTTGTGACAGAGATATAAAACCAGTAGAGATTGGTCGCCAAGAAAGGTGACATGGGATGGGACCTAAAGGCCTCGAGTTGCCCTCCGCAGAGTTAACGAAGAAGGGATTTTAACAGAAAGCCACAGTTTGCCGAGCCGCGCACACAATTAGTGGGAACGCCGCTAGTTTGATACGGGACTAGCCGCCCTTAGACGCCGCGCCACTCAACGGGAGACATCGCCTTGCCCGTACCTCCAGATTGTGGGGAATTAATTGGCAACAATTGGAGGGTGTTCAACAAACACGCTTCCGCGTGAAGTGCATCCGTAGGAGGTCTGCATCGTCAACACCCCCCCCCCCCCCATGTGTCAGAGACTTCATAATCAACGATAATGCGTGTATTCATATATAGACAAAGATCCCCCGTATAGCCTTAACAGACTGTTGGGGCGAGTGCTTTTAGCGAGAACCTATGAAGGCGGGCACAGCACACGAGGGGGTGGGTGGCCAACACAACGCCCGGTCGCCTTTGTCTCTCCAGCGGCGATGTTTGCACACCGCACCAGGTAATTATTTGAGGCTGAGTCGACCTAGGCGAGCCCCCGGACCATTTCAGATAATTATCACTTTTTTTTTTTGGCCGTGAGCGGGAGTCGAACTCGGGTCGCCGGGTTCGTAGCCGCTACACCACCGCCGCAGACATCCAGATGAAATTGTTGGGGGGGTGGGAGGGGGCAAATGTCATTAATTAGCGAGCACCATTTTTAGGTTTCGCAGAGCGGTCTGCCTATTACCACGCCGACCCTCCTGACCACCTTTGTCTCTCCCCTGCTAAGTGCTTATCACATCCCAGGGTGCCACACATTCTCACGTGGGGCTGACTCAAAGCGAGGGGAAGGCCCCTGTGAGTTTCAGACGCCACTCTCCACCCACGTCACGCAGTAGCCGGCAGTCCATGCAGCACAGTCCACGAGTTTCGGTATCTCATCAGGCGCGACTCGTAGGGCGGATTATGATGAACGTCGTGGGATTTTTACTGAACTGCCTGCCGTCTTTTTTTGTTCGTGTTCTAATTCTCTAGGAATAACAGCGGCAACTTGACCACAACTCTCTCGTGTTTGTTGTAACGTTCTGACCGGCTCCTCCTGGACATCTCTGAACAAGAGCTTCATAGCTCGTCGGATTCCTCCAGCATCAATACAGATTCTGATTCACATTCACAGACCCGAAGTTTGAGACGTGCGACCATCCCTCCAATGGTCTGTAAAATGTACCACCTTGTGGCCACTGATTTAAATGATACCCACACGGTTGCGGTGGTCTTCTCAGGATGGACTCACCCCCATCGTGGCAATGTGGAATTTCCACTTCATCGAGAGAGATGATCCGCATGGCACTGCTTGCGTGAGGGAGGAGATGCTGAGCGTGTGACAATTTTTATTATTATTTTAAAATGAGACAGAGTTTTCCAAATATTTGCTATTAAATTCATGTCTTTTAGGTGTCTGATGAATCGTGACATCTAAATAGCATGATTAATAGCCACTTAATTAATATCTAAAAATAAGAGTAAACCTTAACATTTCATTACGCCCGTCTTAATTTGTCGTGTGAAGACTAATGTTTGTTTTTATTCACGGCTTCCTGATTAATGGTATTATTGTGAAGATTGGAGTTTAAATTCAAATTCACTTTGCATTCATTTCTCCAGACCGGGTGTGTAAAGTCGAGTTAAAATTCACAAACGCAGAAACGCACCGCTGTCGTCTCTTATTGTTTGTTTGCAGGAGTCGTCATCTGGTTGAAGATGAAGGCGATTCGTGCAAGGAGTAACACTTTCACTTCGACTTTCGCACTCCGCACAAACAACTGCAAAGCGTCTCTTCTTCTGCGCTTGAATTTTAGGGAACCCGTGGTTCCACACACAAACAACGACTAACAAAGACCCCCCGTGTAGCCTGTAACAGACTGCTTGGGGCAAGTGCTGCTAGCGAGCACCTGTGAAGGCCGGCACGGCACACGAGGGCCAGCACCACGCCCGGCCGCCTTTGCCTCCCGAGCGGCAATGTTTGCACACCGCACCAGGTACTCATTTGAGGCTGAGTCGACCTAGGGGAAGCCCAGGACCGGATCAAATAATCCTCGCTGGATGGTCGCCGTGAGCGTGAATCGAACTCGGGTGGCCCGGGTATCGTGGAGCGACGCGTGAACCGCTGCGCACACGCGTGCAGGCACGTGGCGTGGCACGCGTGCAGGCACGTGGCGTGGCACGCGTGCAGGCACGTGGCGTGGCACGCGTGCAGGCACGTGGCGTGGCACGCGTGCAGGCACGTGGCGTGGCACGCGTGCAGGCACGTGGCGTGGCACGCGTGCAGGCACGTGGCGTGGCACGCGTGCAGGCACGTGGCGTGGCACGCGTGCAGTCACGTTGCGTGGCACGCGTGCAGTCACGTTGCGTGGCACGCGTGCAGTCACGTGGCGTGGCACGCGTGCAGGCACGTGGCGTGGCACGCGTGCAGGCACGTGGCGTGGCACGCGTGCAGTCACGTGGCGTGGCACGCGTGCAGTCACGTGGCGTGGCACGCGTGGCACGTGGCGTGGCACGCGTGCAGGCACGTGGCGTGGCACGCGTGCAGGCACGTGGCGTGGCACGCGTGCAGTCACGTGGCGTGGCACGCGTGCAGTCACGTGGCGTGGCACGCGTGCAGTCACGTGGCGTGGCACGCGTGCAGGCACGTGGCGTGGCACGCGTGCAGTTACGTGGCGTGGCACGCGTGCAGTCACGCGGTGGCTCGGAGATGTTAACTACCTCGCCTGGTATGCAGGAGGTCGTGGGTTCGATCCCGACCCTGACGATGCCTGCTGTGTATTTGGAGTTTGCGTGTCTCTCCGCGTGGACGCGTAAATTCGTCTCCGGGTCCTCCGGTTTTTCCCTTCACATGTATAAACATGCGTTTCGAGTATGTGGTTGTTATCCATTACCGCATGATAAGCCACTTCGTGGGGCTATCATTTGTGGCTTGGTCGCTGATGAAAAAGAGCTGAATCGCTCAGGGGACCTTACCTGGTGAAATAAAAAGTCTAATTAGTTTAGTCTCTGCATTGGACTCTGCAGGGTGGTTCTGATGTTTTGTGACCCCAAACTAATTCTCTAAATCTTAATTTTTTTTTAACGTAATGTGTATTTAAACATAAATGAATATGCAAAAGAAAAACATCTTAGGGGTAAATTAATTAGGGCTCACGAAACATCTGGGACACGCTGTACATGATCTAACCCACGTGTTCCTCTTCGTATCAATTCGTGTAAATCCCAAGCATGCACCAATCCGTACATGCTGGCGCATCTCTCACATGTTGCTCCATCTCCCACTCGTAATGCCGACGACTCCGATGCGCACGCTGCGTACAGCTTTGTTCAGAGCCGGCCGGGGAGTGGCTCCGCTCCGTGGCCCGTGACCCAGCCCACTGTGGAGGCAGCAGGGAGTTGGTGGGTCACCGCGCAGACGTTGGGAAACTCCCTTTCCCCGTGGGTGCCGAGGAGGAGGAGGAGGAGCTCCCCTGGCTCGCCACGAGCGCGCGGTACAGCAGAACACGTGGACCGCGCCTTTTTCCGTGTGGACGGCATCGAGTGTTGCCCCCTCGCACGCGTGGGGGTTCCTCCACATTGAAACACCTCGATACGTCGCGGACTGCAGCGCTCGGGCAATTTGTTGGCAGCGGCCGCTCAGCGCGTCGCTGCTGCCTTTGTTCGTCGGTGCACGTTGAACTTCTTTCGCACCGTACGTAGGCAACCTCCTCCTCGCGCGTCTGAGTCGACATCGACGTGAAATTATGATGATTCTTTTTACCCTGAGAACAGGGACGCGACGACTTCCCAAGGCTACAGTCGCGCCACACGGACTGGGGATTGTTTTTATCTTTCGACGCAGCGACTCGAGCAGCTGCCGTGCAGAGCTGGACTCGCTCGCTCACTCGCTCGCCCCGTTGCTGCACACGCGGAGGTGGTGGAGGGGGGCATTCCCGACCACAGCGACATCATCTCTGCTGCTGCTGCTGCAAGGAGGTGCTACCGTGCAGCAGCCAGTGCTGACAACAAGGGGAGCGCGTGGCTGCGGCGAAGGGCGTCGTGAACGCTGCCACCGCTGTCCGTTTCATAATCGCGCCCAGCGGCGGCCGGTGGTGGGAGGAGGGAGGGGGGGGCTCCAGCAAAACACGGTCCGAAAATAAACACGGCGGCTCCGTTACACAAATAGGGGATAATTCCAAAACAACGCGCTTTTTGTAAAAAAAAATGGTGAACCAGACGCGTGCCCGTTGCTGAGCCGAGCGGGCGAGCGGTGAGCGAGCGAGCGAGGTGGCTGGGAGGGAACACGTGTCTGCTGTGCGAGCCCCAGCACCTGTTTCCTCCAACGTCTTCCCAACGTTCTGGGGGTCGGGGGGAAGGAGTGCGGTGGGGGTAAACGATCGCCGACGGGGGCTCAGGGCATTGCTTCAAAGGCAACGCGGGAGAGATTGAGGCTGTGACATCGTTTTGCCAAGAGTAGCAGCGGGAGGCATGCAGTTGCCGGTGTCACTTGATTACAAAAATTATACCCCAGCTGAATGATTCCGTTTAATTAAAACTCACTACTCGTTAGTTAATGCGTACAAATTACAACTTCAGGTCGTAGGGCTGAACAAACAGAGAATGTGAAAGCAAACAATGTAACTTGCCACTAATTTGCTATTGGATTAAACTATATATTGTATCATGATGTCGAGTGTGGTGGTGGCGCAGTAGTTTGGACTCTGCACTTTAAACCCGGTGACCTGAGTTTGAATCCAGGCCACGGCGAACATCAGTGGTGAGTGAATTTAGAACCCCCCCCCCCCGCCCCAGGATCAACATTGCAACCACGTGACACC
Source organism: Lethenteron reissneri (assembly GCF_015708825.2). Classification (NCBI taxonomy): domain Eukaryota; kingdom Metazoa; phylum Chordata; class Hyperoartia; order Petromyzontiformes; family Petromyzontidae; genus Lethenteron; species Lethenteron reissneri. The sequence goes on along the minus strand of NC_083825.1, from coordinate 10,482,808 downwards.
CGGGACACCCTGGCAAAATGAAACGCTCCATCTCAGCCGACTTTCCCGTGTGTAATATGAAACAACAACAAAAAGACCCCCCCACACTGACCAGCGTGGTGAAGTATGGACAAGCACCCCCCCCCCCATGACCCACATGGGTGTGGGCAGACGCTCATCCAGCAGTCGGATTGACTAAGGGCAGTGCCACGTGACGTGCACGTAATGCACTGCGGGGTCAGAGCCGGCTGACATGTACACCGCGATGTTTCAGGTGTCCTCCTGGGTGGATCATCGGTGAGTGGCGCCGGTTGAAGTCCCCCGTTCCCTTTTTCACACAGACCAGCTTGGTCATTTTCCATTGGCAAGTAACCGCATTGGCAACACGTCCCAGATGCTGCTGCTGCTGCTGTTGGTGGGATTTATTTCTGGTTGTTCGCGGCTGTGAGAAATACAGCCACGCAGGAGGGCGGTGTGTGGTATGGGCGCTTTAAATGCCCACGTGACAGGCCACTTCGTTGTGCTGTCTGAAAAAGACCTACACAGCTCAGCGGGCCTTACCCTGGTGAAAAACCAAGAATGTGTTCACTTTAAGCTGAGAGCGAACTTCGATGGGATTGATCGACTGCTGTCTCAGACCCCCCCCCCCCCCCCCCCAGTGACGCGCCTGCTGGCGAGGCAAGCTCGGCAGTGCGGAGACAGTACAGCAAGTAGCTGTGTTCGCCAATTCGTGCACACTTTGATCGCTCTCGCATCGCATCCGTGGGTTATCTACGGGCACGGTGACTCCCCCCCCCCACACACACGTGCACGTGAAGGGGAATTAGCCAATTAGCTCAACCAGGACATCGACTCGTGAGGCTTTTGTTTGTTTTTGTCACATCACAGCAACTACAAGTGACAAAGATGCTCATTAATTTGTATGCTGATAATATTGATAGATGATCGTGTTTAGCTTGTGATGATTAACAATTGAAATGCTTCTATGTAACCGGTGCCAATTAATGTTGATAATGGTTTGTGACCAATGCTCTTGCCACCGCTGATGCTAATGATGATGACAATGACAGCTTGTATTGGTTTCTATTTTAATTAATGTAATCTACCGTTACCCTGCTAATGATGACGATGTTGATGACGATATTGGAAACATTTGGTGTTGGCGTGCACCATGTTACAAGTAACTAACGGCACTTTCATAGTTTATTTGTGTTCTATTATACTGTGGATTAACGGTGTTATTGTTATTTAGCGTCGTCATAAATATTGCCCCAAGTAGGTGTACACTATTTGACTTGTGTAGCGATACAAATTAGTCTTTTTTATTTACTCTTCAGAGTGGAAGTTATTACTAATGAATATTGCAACCTGTAATGCATGGGATATCCACTGACATGTTATGTCTCGGGCAAATGCAGCTGCATCTCACGACGATGTAACATCATAGAAACAGCAAGTCTCCGAAGCAGGAGAGTACGATTTGAAATCGGAGTCTGGGCCATCATCAGTACCATCATCCTCCCCTGGTGGTTAAAATAATGAACACCTAGTAAGGCTGTACAACTTAGTGGATGACAACAGCAGTTTGACGATGGGAAGATCGGTGCTTGCCATAGATATGTGGAATTTCCACCATGGGCTTAACAATTTCTATTGCATATTGTATTTTTTTTGTCAAAGGGAGAATGGTGAAGCATGTTCTGCATAACTCGAGGACGCATCAGAGAGCTATGCAACACAACCACGAAAACCCTTTGCAGCTGCATGCGTACCCAAATGAAACGATGTGTCCTATGCACAGACTCGGGTCCATTATGACAATAGGGGATTCACACCTCTGTGGCAGAGATGAGCATCGCACCCCGGAAATAGAGTTTAGGGAAGGGTTCGGATACTCTGACACTTTGACCCTGACAATCTGACACTTTGACCCTGACAATCTGACACTTTGACCATGACACTTTGACCCCGACACTCTGACACCTTCACAATCTGACACTTTGACCCCGACATCTGACACCTTCACATTCTGACACTTTGACCCTGACACGTTAGACCCTGACACGCTGACGCCTTGGCATTCTGACACTGACCCGTTGACACTCACACGTTAACCCTGATGCCATGACCGTTTGTCCCTGACGCTATGACCCTTTGACTCAGACACTGTGACATGTTGATGCAGTACTCGAACACTGACACTCTGATACTAACATTCTGACACACTGACACTTTAACACTGCGACACTTTGACATTTTAACACTGATACACTGACCCTTTGACACTAACACTCGGACACATTGCACGCTGAACTTATTTCGCACCGTACGAAGCCAACCGTGCTAATCAGAGGTGCGGGGGAAGGACAACGAACTAAACACAAAAATCAGTTCTAAAGAGATTCGCTTTCACACATTGACACGTTGACACTTATTACTGACACCCTAACATTCTGACGCACTGACACTTTGACACTAACACTGAAACTTTGACACTCTTTCACTCTGACACCCTAAAATTCAAACAAACGCCCTGACACGTCGACACTGATATTGACCGACACTGACTCCCTGCCCCCCCTTGTACACCCTTGACATTCTGACTCACTGACTCTGTGGCACGAGCACTGACATACTGCGACATTGGCACGCGCCAGGAGACTCGCCAACGGCAGGAGGATTTCTCCACAATTCCGGCTGTCGCTGAATGAGGCCGGTTGTAATCATCGGCGAAACGTCGTTACTCGACTCGTCAACGCTGTTGCGGGTTTACTCTCCAACACACCGGCGTGCTGAACTCGCAACGAATTGGCACGTTCTGTTGACGTGACAAACCCTTGACTAATCGGCTGTGTCGGGTGGTTCAACGACACATTCATATTTACGCGATCTAACTCCTCGCAACTCCTCCCCCCCCCCTATTATGGACTTTCACCCTGACACACCGCTCTGACACGCCACTCCTGCCCCCCCCCCCCCCGTCATTTGGTGAGGCCGGCTCAGCACGTGGTGGGGGGCTGGGGGGGTTGGGGTGGCAGGGGAGATGGGGGGGGGTCACTCACGGACCATCGCTGCCACCTCGCCGAGACGACCAAATCACCTGCTGGCGAAGAGCCTCGAAAGCGGCGCTGATGGTGTGCACGCGCGTGCGCTCCCGCGCGTTCGCGAGCAGCCTCCTCGTCTGCTGCACCACCTTCGAGTCGGAGCCCTGCAACGAGGCTGCCCCGCCCGACTCGTCTTCGTCGTCGTCATCCTGCTGCCCCGGCCCCGGGCCTGCCCCCGGGCCTGCCCGCGGGCCTGCCCCTTGCCCGGTGCCGGCGCTGTCCATGCTGTCCTCCTCGCTTGGCGCGACGGGGACTCCGAACCGGCCCCTCTTGGAGGGCGGAGGGAGCGGTGATGTGTGCTGCTGCTGTTGTTGCTGCTGCTGTTGCTGCTGTTGCTGCTGCTGATGATGCTGTTGCTGATGATGCTGCTGCTCTTGCTGCTGGTGGTGCTGCTGTTGCTGATGATACTGCTGATGATGATGGTGCGCGAGGTGATGATGACGTTCGTCCACGTAAGACAGTGCATGATGTAGGTGGTGGTGGTGGTGCAGATGCTGCTGCTGCAGCTGTAGCTGCTGCAGCTGCAGGTGGTGGTGGTGGTGCCTCCTCTTCCCCCCCACTGAGGCTGGCGAGAGCGAGCACTCGTCGCCACTGCCGCCGCTGCTCGTCCCCGTGCTCGCGTCGAACGCCGAGGAGGAGGAGGGCAGCACGGCCACCTTGGGGCCTCGGATGACGTTTACCGTGGCCGCCCTGCCCAGGGCGGACGCCTCGGCCGAGGCGGCAAGACCCCAGAGGAACTGGCTGGGGTAGAAGGCGCCGAGCGGATGGTCGGGCTTCATCTCCTCCAGACGCGACGAGGAGCACGCACCGACGCCGCCGCCGACGCCGGCGGCGGCCACCACGTAGCTGGGCGTGGGGCGGAACGCGTGGGGCAGTTCCGCGTGGCCCGTCGGGGTGCGCCGGGGCTCCGCGGGCTCCTCCGTCTCGCTGCTGTCGAGGGGGCTGCCCGGCGGGGAGCCCGTGCTCGACGCCAGGGAGCCCGGCGCCGGGGGAGGGTACCTGGTCGGCTTGCTCGACTTTCGGGGCGTCTTCGCCTTCCTCGCCGACCCCAGCGACCTGGGACCCTCGGCGGCGATGTCCCGCATCCTGTTCATGGTCTCCGCCCGGGGCTGGCGGCAGCGCAAATGATGCGGGAGCCGCGGCGAACTCGCGCGCGGCAACAAAAACAGCGAGAAAGAAAAGTCGCCCCCCGGCGCGCAGCCGTGCGCGGAGGCGACAGTGGCGGCCGTCGGTGGATCTTGAGTCCCGATGTCACCACCGCTGCCGGTGCGCAGTGGTCACGGCCATGGCTTGGCAGTCCCGAGCGAGTGCGCGCGTCCGTCAGTGTGCGTGGCTGGGGAGTCCGGCTGGGAAGACGGGCGGCCGGGCGGAGTGAATGAGCGCGCGGTGAGACGAACTTGCAGGTCGAGAGGAGTGGGAGATTGCGCGTGACCCGTGGGCGAGCGAGCGCGAACGAGAGCGTGGGGAGCTGAGCGACGGGGATCGAGCGTGAGAGCGACACGGCGGAGCTGAGTGGCTGAGGGATTGAATGAGCGAGTGGGATGCCGAACGAGGGAGGGAGCGAGCGAGCGTGAGAGTGAAAGTGTCACCGAGTGAGTGGCAGAAGGAGAACGGCGAGTGAGCGAGTCCACGGTCACGGGGTGCATCTCCGCTCCGTGTCGCGTCCCCGCTGATCCCCGACTGCCATGGCAGCTGCTCACAGCAGCAGTGGGAACCCGCGAGCAAGTGGCGGCGGCAGCGGCAGCACGGAGGAGCAGGCGGGGACTCTGTCTGTGTGTTCGTCTCTCGCTCCACTGCAGAGGCAGCAGCAGCGGCAGACTTTTTTCAGGATCGAGGGAGAGAGGAAGGCAGGCAGGGAAGAGGGGCGGGGGGGGATGAGAGGGGCGGGCAGGGGGGGGTCTCTTGCTCCTGGCGAGCGGTGGGGGTTGGAGAGGGTAAAAAAGAATCTGCAGACTAACTGGCAACAGCTGTGTTTACCCAGCCGGCGCCGGCCTAAGCTTAGCACACTCGCCCGTCGCCATGCCCTCCTCCCTCGCTGCCTTCTGAACCACCCGCCAGCAGCACATCCCATCACACACACATACACACACATACACACACACATCCATACACACATCCATACACATCCACACACACACATCCACAACACATGCACACACACACATCCAAACACATCACACATCCACACACACATCCACAACACACATCCACACACACGCACATGCACACACACACATCCATACACACACATCCACACACACACACATCCACACCCACGCGCGCACACACATCCACGCACGCGCGCCCACACATCCCTTACACACACACACATCCACACACACACATCCCTTACACACACACACATCCACACACACACATGCACACACGCGCGCACACACATCCCTTACACACACACACATCCACACACACACATGCACACACGCGCGCGCACACGTCCATGCACGCGCGCGCACACACACGCACACGCACGCGCCCACACATCCCTTACACACACACACATGCACACGCACGCACGCACGCGCGCACACATCCACGCGCGCGCGCACACATCCACGCACGCGCGCCCACACATCCCTTACACACGCGCGCTAAGCACGCTCACCAACAACAGCGACTGCCATTCGCGACCAAGTGGTGGTGACGTCGCCACGGGGCTTGTGCCAGGCTAGGTGCACCCTCAAGGCCACGTGAAAGTGTGGAAGGCTCGCTGGCTGGAGGTCACGGGATAGATCCAGGTGTTATGAGTTGGCTTACTGAGATGACTCGCAGATGCACCAACTGTGCTCCCCACCCTGCCAACTTGCCGTGTTTAGCCGCCCGGCACTCCGTTCGTTGTTGTGAGCGTCGCTTCTCTGCCCCTCGCTGTTTTTTGAGGGCGACTGCCTCCAACTTGCCCAGTAGCGGCCTCCACGAACCTCCTACACATAGGCCGATCTTGACGCCGCTGGTACCGGTCATTAGCAAGTCCACTCAGCTCCACATCCTCCCGTACAGCATCAGCCCATCTCCTCTACAGCCCGTGCCGCGCCCATCCCCCCCCCTATCCGGCCAAACAGAAGCTGCTTGGGCATGCGGGCTACGTGACGCAGCCAACTGCAACCTCGCCTGCCGAAGCTCACTGATGATGGATCTGAGCTCCTCGCACAATATCATCTGATTACACCCAGGATGGATCGTAGGCAGGCCAGCCTGGATGTTTCAAACCGGGGCAGATGTTCCTTAAAAGGGGTTCCACGTTTAACAGGCATAGAGAAGGGAGGGGGCATAATAATTGTGGCCGAGAATTATCGGCGTTTCATACGGTGCGAATGGGCCAGGTAGCTCCCACGCAGCGTTAGGCAGCTGATGGAACGAGAATGCCGCTCGACTGATTTGGAGTGAGACCTCTGCTGCCAAACCGGATCTGGTCATAAGCACACGGACCCAGGTACGGGGACTTCTCAACGCTCTTCCACAACTGCCCAATCACGAATGGGGAGTTGAGTTGGACACGTATTTGATGACACGACCTAATGCCCAGGTAAGTGCTTTGTTTTTGTAGGGCTGATGGTAAGACCCCCGTCACTTGATAGCAAGCTCCAGGTTTCAGCACTCGAGTCCTCCAATGACTTCTCGGAGTGGGCAGCAATTACCAGATCATCAGCATTACACGCCATTGACCAATAGGGAGCCATCCCGTGACCGCACCCGTGCATTGATCAGCCCCCATTGTGTCAGTGTCATATGGAGACACCACCGGTATAATTGTGGTCAAACGAGACGTTGAACAGTGATGTTAAACAGTGTAGGGGCCAGACGACATCACGGTCAGTTGGAAGATCACTCGGGTAGGTGTTGGTGTCAAGGACATGGGCCCGCATTCGCTGTTCGGTCACTATATAGTGCAGCAGATGTTCTTGCTTGGAACCTGTGTGCATCTATGTATAGACACAAAGACAAAGATCCCCCGTACAGCCTTAACATACTGTTGGGGCAAGTGCTGTTAGTGGGCACCTATGAAGGCCGGCACTGTGGCACACGAGGGGATGGGGGAGCAGCACCACGCCCGGCCGCCTTTGTCTCCCCAGTGGCTATATTTACACATCGCACCAGGTGATGAGGCTGGGTCGACCTAGGGGAGGCCCAGGATCGGGTCAGATAATCGTCACTGGCTGTTGGCCGTAAGCGGGAATCAAACTCGGGTTCGTAGCGCAGCGCGCTAACCGTTCCACTCCCCATCCTTGTATACACAGGCATCTCCACACACACACACACACATCTCCACACACACACACGTCTCCACACACACACACGTCTCCACACACACACACGTCTCCACACACACACGCGTCTCCACACACACCCACGCGTCTCCACACACACACACGCATCTCCACACACACACAGGCATCTCCACACACACACATCTACACACACACACACATCTCCACACACACACATCTCCACACACACACACATCTCCACACACACACGTCTCCACACACACACACGTCTCCACACACACACGCGTCTCCACACACACCCACGCGTCTCCACACACACACACGCATCTCCACACACACACAGGCATCTCCACACACACACATCTACACACACACATCTCCACACACACACACATTTCCACACACACACAGGCATCTCCACACACACACATCTGCACACACACACACGCATCTCCACACACACACAGGCATCTCCACACACACACATCTACACACACACATCTCCACACACACACACATCTCCACACACACACAGGCATCTCCACACACACACACATCTCCACACACACACACGCATCTCCACACACATATCTCCACACACACACACGCGTCTCCACACACACACACACGCGTCTCCACACACACACACGCATCTCCACACACACACATCTCCACACACACGCACGCATCTCCACACACACACGCATCTCCACACACACACGCATCTCCACACACACACACGCGTCTCCACACACACACACGCGCGTCTCCACACACCCACGCGTCTCCACACACACACACATCTCCACACACACAGGCATCTCCACACACACACAGGCATCTCCACACACACACGCGCGTCTCCACACACACACACAGGCATCTCCACACACACACATCTCCACACACACACAGGCATCTCCACACACACACACGCATCTCCACACACACACACGCGCGTCTCCACACACACACACATCTCCACACACACCCACGCGTCTCCACACACACACATGCGTCTCCACACACACACGTATCTCCACACACACACACGCATCTCCACACACACGCGCGTCTCCACACACACAGCCGTGGACATACACGCGCTGGCGAGCAGCCCTCCCAGCCACCAACCCACCCCACATACCCAAAGACAAAGTTCCCCCGTGTAGCCTTACGGGCTGTTGGGACAAGTGCCGTTAGCGAGCACCTATTAAGGTGGGAACGGCACACGAGGGGGTGGTTGTGGCCAGCAGCGACACGCCCAGGCCGCCTTTGTCTCCCCAGTGCTGCTGATGATACCAGGTACTCATTTAAGGCTGAGTCGACATAGAGGAGGCCCAGGACTGGTTCCGATATTCGCCACTGTTATTGGTCGTGAGTGGGAATCGAACTCGGCTCGTGCAGGGTTCGTAGTACAGCGTGCTCACCGCTGCGCCACTGCTCCCCCCCCCAGCGCGAGAAAGATCCCCCGTACCCCCTACACAGGCTAGAGGGGCAAGTGTTGTTAGCGAGCACCTATTAGTAACCAACTTACACACACATACACAAAGATCCCCCGTATCCCCTACACAGGCTAGAGGGGCAAGTGTTGTTAGCGAGCACCTATTAGTAACCAACTTACACACACATACACAAAGATCCCCCGTATCCCCCACACAGGCTAGAGGGGTGCTCGCTAACGACACTTGTCCCAACAGCCTGTAAGGCTACACGGGGGAACTTTGTCTTTGGGTGTGGGTACGTGGGGTGGGTTCAGTGCCGGATTATCCCGGTAGCACAAGTAGCTACTACACATGTAGCTACCACACATGTAGTAGCTACATGTGTGGTAGCTACATGTGTAGTAGCTACATGTGTAGTAGCTGCATGTGTCGTAGCTGCACATGCTACGGGCCCCGCACTTTCAAGGGCCCCGCGCTAAACACTTTCAAGCTATCAATTCCGGTTCAGTGATTCTGCACTTGCTCTATTACTAAAGTACTATACTGTCTTCAACTTTTACGAACGACTGGGTGTTTAAGGTTAGTGAATTGTCGTATTATCCAGCTGTATAGCAAATGAAAAAATGCAATTACTTTACTGTGCAAGATTTAAAAAATGTGTGTTTTAATATTTACGTGTTATTTTTTACGTAAATTTAGGACCCCTTTACAACAACAACAACGTGTGCCGCAGGGCCCCGCACGAGCTTAACGCGGCACTCGGGTGGGTTGCTGGCTGGCAGGAAGACGACCTTCGTCGGGGCCCGCGGCGTCGGTCGCTCGAGTCGGAAGGAACGTCGTGAGCCGCCGTCGGGCGCACAAAATGTAAATAACTCGCAAAGTCACTCGACTGGGATTAGTTCGCGCACGCGGAGCAATCAACACCCCAGGACAAATTGACGCGGAACCCCTCTCGAGACGAGGCACGGGGGCCGCTCGGTGACGCTTTTCTGGGTAACAAAAGCACGTTGTGTTGAACTTCTTTCGCGCCGTACGTGAAGCCCCACCGTGCCAATCACAAATGCCGAGGGAAGGACAGGAACATGTTTTTTTCTGTTTCCATACCTAAGGAATCCGATGAGCTGTAAAGCTCCTTTTTTTCACAGATGTCCGGTAACAGAAACAACCACAAAGCACGCGCGATAATAAGACGCGCACACCTCCCGCTACCCACTGCTGCCGCTGCTGTGTCTCTACCTGCTAGCAGACCCTCAGCTCGGTACATCAGCCCCCCCCTCCCTCCCTCGACCCCCCACGAAGCTCCGAGCTGCTGTTGCTGCTGCAGGAGCAGCTGCGTGGACGCGGTTTCGTACAGAGAGCGAGAATTCGACTCCGCTGCACTCAGCTCCCTTGCTCTGCCCGCCCGCCCGCCCGCATGAGTCGAGGATGCCGGGCGAAACGCATTTGCGCACACACAAAGACAAGACAAAGATCCCCCGTATAGCCTCTACGGACTGTTGGGACAAGTGCTGTTAGCGAGCAGCAGCGCCTATGAAGGCCGGCACGGCCCACGATGGGGTTGATGGCCAGCACCACACCCGGCCGCCTTTGTCTCCCTAGTGACGGTGGTGAGATGTTAAATGCCTCGCCTAGTATGCAGGAGATCGTGTGTTCGATCCCAACCTGACATCTGTACATTTGGAGTGCGCGTGTTCTCCCCGTGGTAGCGTGGATTTTTCTCCGGGTCCTGCGGGTTTTCCCTCCACATTTAGAATCAGAATGCGTTTCGATTATTTGGCTGCAATCAATTTCCACATGATAAGCCACTTCGTTGAGCCGTCATTTTGTGGCCTGATGACTTCTGAATAAAAGCGTCATAGCTCAGTGGGCCTTACCTGGTAGAATACAAATAGTAAAATAAGGAGAGTGTCGACGTTTACACATCGCACCAGGTACTGTGCCCATGTGAGGCTGCGTCGACCTAGGGGAGGCACAGGACCGGTTCAGATACTCATCAGTGGTGGTGGCCGTGAGCGCGAATCGAACTCGAGTTGCCCGGGTTCGTATCGCAGCGCGCTAACCGCTGCACCGCCGCTCTCCGCACATCGCTACACACGCGGACAGCGAACTCCAGGTGTCAACTCCAGGCGTCAACTCCAGGTGTAAACTCCAGGTGTAAACTCCAGGAGTAAACTCCAGGTGTAAACTCCAGGTGTCAACTCCAGGTGTAAACTCCAGGTGTAAACTCCGGGTGTCAACTCCAGGTGTAAACTCCAGGTGTAAACTCCAGGTGTAAACTCCGGGTGTAAACTCCAGGTGTCAACTCCAGGCGTCAACTCCAGGTGTAAACTCCAGGAGTAAACTCCAGGTGTAAACTCCAGGTGTAAACTCCAGGAGTAAACTCCAGGTGTAAACTCCAGGTGTCAACTCCAGGTGTAAACTCCGGGTGTAAACTCCGGGTGTCAACTCCAGGTGTAAACTCCAGGTGTAAACTCCAGGTGTAAACTCCGGGTGTAAACTCCAGGTGTCAACTCCAGGCGTCAACTCCAGGTGTAAACTCCGGGTGTCAACTCCAGGTGTCAACTCCAGGTGTTAACTCCAGGCGTCAACTCCAGGTGTAAACTCCGGGTGTAAACTCCGGGTGTAAACTCCAGGTGTAAACTCCAGGTGTCAACTCCAGGTGTAAACTCCGGGTGTAAACTCCGGGTGTAAACTCCAGGTGTAAACTCCAGGTGTAAACTCCGGGTGTCAACTCCAGGTGTAAACTCCAGGTGTCATCTCCGGGTGTCAACTCCGGGTGTAAACTCCAGGTGTAAACTCCAGGTGTAAACTCCGGGTGTAAACTCCGGGTGTCAACTCCAGGTGTCAACTCCGGGTGTCAACTCCAGGTGTAAACTCCAGGTGTAAACTCCAGGTGTAAACTCCGGGTGTAAACTCCAGGTGTAAACTCCAGGTGTCAACTCCAGGTGTAAACTCCGGGTGTAAACTCCGGGTGTAAACTCCAGGTGTAAACTCCAGGTGTCAACTCCGGGTGTCAACTCCGGGTGTAAACTCCGGGTGTCAACTCCAGGTGTCAACTCCAGGTGTAAACTCCAGGTGTAAACTCCGGGTGTCAACTCCGGGTGTAAACTCCGGGTGTCAACTCCAGGTGTCAACTCCGGGTGTCAACTCCGGGTGTAAACTCCGGGTGTCAACTCCAGGTGTCAACTCCGGGTGTAAACTCCGGGTGTCAACTCCAGGTGTCAACTCCAGGTGTAAACTCCAGGTGTAAACTCCGGGTGTCAACTCCGGGTGTAAACTCCGGGTGTCAACTCCAGGTGTAAACTCCAGGTGTCAACTCCGGGTGTAAACTCCAGGTGTCAACTCCAGGTGTAAACTCCGGGTGTCAACTCCGGGTGTAAACTCCAGGTGTCAACTCCGGGTGTCAACTCCGGGTGTAAACTCCGGGTGTCAACTCCGGGTGTAAACTCCAGGTGTCAACTCCGGGTGTCAACTCCGGGTGTAAACTCCAGGTGTCAACTCCGGGTGTAAACTCCGGGTGTAAACTCCGGGTGTCAACTCCGGGTGTAAACTCCGGGTGTCAACTCCAGGTGTAAACAGATTCCCTCTGCGCGTGTGAATTCCAACAATACACAGGTGGCCTACCTCACATACCAAACTCACGCACACGTATATCTTCTACACACACCAAGACAAATATCTCCCCGTGTAGCCTTGAACAAACTTGGAAAGTGATTGTTAGCGAGCAGCTATTGAGACTGCCACGGCACGAGAGGTGTTGGGTGGCCAGCTCCACGCCCGGCCGCCTTTATCTCCCCAGTGCTGATGGTTACACACCGCACAGGTGCTAAATTAAGGCTGAGTCGACCTCGTGGAGGCCCGGGACAGGTTCATATATTCGCCACTGTTATTGAGCGGGAATTGAACTCGGAGCGTAGCGCTGTGTGCTAACCGCCACACCACCGCTCCCCATATACTCGTGTGTGTGTGTACATAACCGCCGTTCGCCACTAAGTGGCTTTAACTCCACGGTGACGATTGTGCCATGCTAGGTGCACCTTGAAGGCCACGTGAACTGTCGAAGTCTCGCTGCTGGTGGGAAGTCAGGGGACATACCCAGGGTGCCATGGGGTGACTGACTGGGATGACTGGCAGATGCGCCGCCTGTGCCGCCCTCCTGTGCCACGCGCGCGCTCACACCGCCTCGCACACCGGGCGATTACCCTCGCTGAGATGTCAAACGTCTCAGCCGAGCGGAATGATTCCTAAAAATCATGATTACAGCTCTCTGCCGAATCCACCGATGGGTGAAGGTGTCCCCGCGCCCTTGTGGTGACGGGAGGTTGTTTGGCCAAACCTCGCCACGCCAGCTGGATCGTGCGGGTTGGTGAAGGGGCGCCCAGGACTGGAGCACTCGTCCGCGCCGTGGCCCGGGACGGAACCCGGGACACCGCTGGCCCAGCGCGCTTGCCACGGTGCCACCGATGGAGCGTCACGGATACCGGGGGGTGCTGTAGAGTACTTCTGTGATTTTATTTACCTTTCATATACTTTACCCTCCTATCGTGCTCTTGGGTTGCTTGTTTGTGGCAGCGTTCTTATCCTGTTCCCCTACTGGACGTCTGTTCATAAGAGCTTCATAGCTCATCGGATTCCTCCAGTATAAATACATATTATGATTGTGATATTGGTCAGCTGTTGACCTCAACGATCAGATATGATGCCCTTGCTCTCAGTGATAGTATACACAGTATACTATTGTTCATATTGAACCTGTTATTTGATATGTTCACCGAAGCAAGAACTTTACGCTGCGATTTACACACCCCTTGTACACTTACACAAGACAAAGATCCCCCGTATAGCCATCACAGACTGTTGGGGAAAGTGCTGTGAGCGAGCACCTATAGAGGGTGGGTGGCCAGCACCACGCCCAGGCCGCCTTCGTCTCTAGAGTGGCGACGTTTCCACACCGCACCAGGGGAGGCCCAGAAACAGTTCGTGTTGAACTTCTTTCGCACCGTACGTAGCCAACCGTGCTCATTGGAGGTCCGATAATCGTCACCGGTGTTGGCTCCGTGAGCAGGAATCGAACTCGGCTGGCCAGGTTCGGAGCGAGTTCGTCTTTACAGGGTTGAGTGCATTTAGCGAGCGCCTATTAACGCGGCTTGCGGTGGTGTGGGGATGGTCTCAGGTCGACAAGACCCCATCGGCGACTTCGCCGGTTGATCAAATTAGTGCAATAGAATTAAAGTAAACAAATAAAATCGGGGCCATTTATAGGCAAACACGGTCTAAGCGTAGCAGCGGAGAAATTCCGTATTTTTTGTTAATTGAAATGCAAAAAGCGAACAATGTGAAAGACCTTCATATAAAGCTTTCCTGGCTGCAGGAATTCATATTATTGAGTCTTTTGTTATTTTCTTTGAGCCTATCTACGTGACTTTACCGACAGACCCAGGAGCAATGTGACAGACGCCCTCGGTGGGCGAGCTGCGTTCAAAAGCAAACCCGCCGTTGGCTCAAAGGCCTCTGGTGTGCGCCCGTAATTATTACCGAAGCCCTCTTAATCTTTAACAAAATAATCACAACTTGCCTGAAATTGGTAAATGTGTGTTGTTCTTATGCGTTCGGCGCATTATTATTTACGATGGGCGACCGAAACGTTTTTGCGAGTTGGGTATTAAGTATTAACAATGCGATCGCACTTAATCATTTACCCTGTTCAACGTAATCATGACTCGACGTGGAAGCCAACCTCCGAGTGCCGCGTTCGTTCGCTCGACTGCGCGGACCAATTGGGAGGCGGAATCGAGCAACGTTGGCGATTTAGTCGACGCGAATTTTAATTTCTCATTCTCGGTTCTTCTGTGACAGCCTACGACGACAACGACAACAACAACGACGACAACAACAACGACACCAACAACAACAACGACACCAACAACAACAACGACACCAACAACAACGACACCAACAATAACAACGACACCAACAACAACGACACCAACAACAACAACAACGCATTGCAGTGGCGTCCTCCTCCGGCCCCTCCGGTTCCCTCCCAACCCACGTGGCCCAACACTCGTTTCGTGGCGTTGCCCAAACGCGTCCATGCAGCACCACGGCACTTGGGCAATGCGTCTGGCTGCCCTTCTACCCCGCCTGTCTGCGCGCAGGCCGGGCGCGTTGCAAATTCCACGGCCCTTTTGAGACGCGGGCTGGACGTGAATGGCAGCGCTCTCTATAAATGGCGCACTACCCATTGTGCTTTGCCATGCACGCGCGTTCAGTGGAGAGCATTTGGCCTGGGGGGAGGATGGGGGGGGGGGTCTGTATTCGATTCTCTCCACCGAAGTGAATACCCGGTGCCCCGCGTGTAATCATCAGCGCTGGGATGCACACGAGGTGCCAGGGAAAGGCGATGCACAATGCTGCTCCCGGCATTTCTTCTCTGTCCATATTTCTTCTCTGTCCATATTTGCCTTAAGAGGTGCTCAGTAGCGGCAATGGCCTTGGACGATTTATGAGGCTGAATATCGAACGGTTTGCCAACGTCAACCCATTACAAGGGGCTGATCGAAAACGTTTTGTCTCAGATAGAAAGCAGCAGAGGTGGGACAAAGTCATTGTTATGCAAGTCCAAGTCGAGTCTGAAGTCATCAAATTCATGACTCGAGTCTGACTCGAGTCCAAGTCACATGACTCGAGTCCACACCTCTGGAAAGCAGTGGCTGACAATGACCAAAGTGGCGTTCCTCTGCACAGTCCCGTTGAAGTGAAATGCATCCAAATCCCGAGGCTTTCATCCCAGCCCTGAAGACAACTCCTTTGTCGTCTTCCTCGAACTGCTCGCTCACCGCACATATCGCTTCATTGTCGGTCGAGGGGTTTTTGTTGTTTGTTTGTTTTCCCTGCGATAGATGCACTGTTTTGTTGTTGTTGTTGTTGCTTCTGTAATCTTGTGAAAATGTATGGGAGTCCTTGGCAGCCAGGTTTGATCGGAGTGAGCATTCCCCTGCCCATCGCGTCTTGGACAGTAACGATCGGCAGCGCGCAGGAAGACGCCACCGCGCCGTGTAGCGCCTGCCGCTCTGGGCCTGGCATCCAGACGTCGCCGGTTCGATCTGGCCCGGCGTGGCGGATGAAATAATGGGGCCAAGTTTCTCAAATCCTCTCCCCACCTCTCTCCAGCCGAAACTGTGGACTGGGGCGGGGGGCGGGGTAAAATGTGGGCACTGGACCGCCCTCTTCCGACTATTCTGACCGGTGTGTGTGGAAGAGTAGGCCAAGTACTGTCCGTCTAGCGGCAGTGGCAAGTACTGTCGGGGCCGAAGCTTTTTACCTTTTAAGAATCATGATGGCTTCAGCCATCTGCTTGATATGACCGAGTTCATACATTGTTGGCAAACTTTGGTAACGAAAACAAAAGTAGAGTGATGCATTTTTCGATTTAAAGCTTTCGTGACTGCAGGGATTCATCTTCTTGGTTCTTTCGGTAAAGTCACGTAGAATGGAAATAATAAAATAATAAAAATAAAACATAATAAAATAATTCTCGCGACGTTTCGGCCACAACGCAAGCAGCCGTCCTCAGGTGAAGACCAGGTCTGTCGGGGAGACAGCGTCTGAATGCTGTCTCCCCGACAGACCTGGACAGCTGCTTGCGTTGTGGCCGAAACGTCGTGAGAATTATTTTATTATGTTTTATTTTTATCATTTTATTTCCATTCTACGTGACTTTACCGAAAGAACAAAGAAGATAGAATGATGCACTTTAAACTGATCGCTGCTTCATACAATGACGTCCGACCACGGGCTTTTACATCGTCCCACACAGAGTACTGGGAATGTGCATCACCAAAGGGAGGAGGTGTGCACACGAGTCCAGTTAACAGCGTAGATGTCTGTGTCACGTGTCCCTCCTCCACCCGACACAGCCAATCAGTGAAGTCGTCACGCGATGAAGGAACGCGTCAGATAAATCACCGCTTCAGCAGCAGCAGCAGCATCAGCAGCAGCAGCATCAGCAGCAGCAGCAGCAGCGATCGTGTTGGAGAGCGATCTCATGACGTCAAACAAGCAAGCACGACTGGGTGGAGGAGGGCGTACGACACACATTGTGCTCAAGCGATCCAAAACCCCACTATGAATCATTACATTGGTCGCTAAATCCTAAGGGGCCGTCCATAAATGGTGTCACGCGATTTTGAAAGGGGAGGGGGGGGGTCAGACATTTGTGACGATGTGTGACGAGGGGGGGGGGGGTTGAGAAATGTGACGTCACATCAAAATGCGCAACTTTAAATACATATAGACAACATGTTCTACTTAATTAAATAGAACTTTTAATAAATGTTTTCTCCTACAACATCAGAGTGCAGCGCCACATTAAATACACACTACAATGACAATAGTTTAAAGCGATTTGAAGCACGTTTTATTTTCAAAATGTGATGTCATATTTGAGAGGGGGTCTGACTTTTTGTGACGCCGTGTGACGAGGGGGGGAAAGTCGAAAATCGTCCAAAATCGCGTGACGTAATTTATGGACGCCCCCTAGGACCACAATGCACCTATTTCTCTTGCATACGGGACAACTACAATGGGGTCAGCCACGTGCTGCCTGACCCACGATGTCGAAGGCGGAGACGAAGACGTAGCCGCAGCACTTGGGTTCCACTTCACCTGCAGACAGCCCCGATCTGTGCTCGGGGCTTCCCTTTAATCTCTCTCGGCGCGGCCTGGCTCCACCCTCGGCCCTCCGTCCAGAACATTCCCGACGGTTCCAGGCGACACCGCACCTGTTCCCTCTCTGGCTCCGCCCTTAACCACGTCCCCTTCGGGAACTCTCCAGACGTTCTCAGCTCCTCCTCCCCCCGTGGCCCCTCGCCCACCTGTGGCCCACATTCCTCACCCGCCCATCACGTGCTTCACCCGGTGCCGGGGCGACTCGTCCTCACATGGCCCCTTCCACCAGCCGCCCCCCACCGCGCTCCCCCAGCGGCCCCCTCTGTGGTGATTCCCTGCGCCGCTGGTGGGGGCTGCACCCCCCGACTCTGTGGGTAGGTCTCATCCTCCTGCTCGCACCCAGCGCCACGCCCCCAGTGGCACACTGAGCGGCACTGCGCGGTGTGTCAGCCTCGGCGCCTGTTTCAAAGGCACTTGGCGCGACGCGACGTCGTGATCCATTTAACATCACTCCACTCGTACTAACACATGCAAACAAATATGCTTTCATAACGCGCGCGCATTGCCCTTGAAACTGATTGGACTACACCAGAGACGTCATACGCCCCAACTCAGATATTTCACTTTTACTTTATTAGTTTGGGGCAATTTGATGCTGAATACAGTCATCATCATCAGCAGCAGCATAGCAATAGCAGCATCAGCATAGCAATAGCAGCAGCAGCATCAGCATAGCAATAGCAGCAGCAGCAGCAATAGCAGCAGCAGCAGTATAGCAATTGCAGCAGCAGCATCAGTATAGCAATAGCAGCAGCAGCAGTATAGCAATAGCAGCAGCAGCAGTATAGCAATAGCAGCAGCAGCAGCATAGCAATAGCAGCAGCAGCATCAGTATAGCAATAATAGCAGCAGCAGCAGTATAGCAGCAGCAGCATAGCAATAGCAGCAGCAGCAACAGCAATAGCAGCAGCAGTATAGCAGCAGCAGTATAGCAATAGCAGCAGCAGCATCAGTACAGCAATAGCAGCAGCAGCATAGCAATAGCAGCAGCAGCAATAGCAGCAGCAGCAGTATAGCAGCAGTATAGCAGTAGCAGCAGCAGCAATAGCAGCAGCAGCAGTATAGCAATAGCAGCAGCAGCAGTATAGCAATAGCAGCAGCAGCAGCTATTATCTGTCCACTGCTGCATACCTGCCAACCCCTCATCATCGCCTCCCTTATTAGAGACCAGTTCACACCTCATCGTTCATCCCGTGTCCTTATACATCTCAACGTTCATCCCACAAAGTCCCATCGCAAGGGAGAAACACAAACAAATCGACTTTCGTTTTTTTTAAAAACTCAATTTCCCTTTGCAAGAATACGGCTCAGCCCGCATGGCTCGACACCGACGCTGCTGTCTTGATTTGAAGCTGTCGTGGCTGCCGGAATCCATACTCTTTGGTTCTTTCGCTAAAGTCAACGTAGGTAGCAAAAATAAAATAAAACAAGAAATAATCATATATCGCGACGTTTCGATCGCAACACAAGCGGTCGTCCTCAGGCGTAAGAAACAACCCAGCAGTGGAGCTGTGAGCCAGTGAGAGAGTTGTTGCAGTGGAGCTGTGAGCCAGTGAGAGAGTTGTTGCAGTGGAGCTGTGAGCCAGTGAGAGAGTTGTTTCAGTGGAGCTGCTGAGCCAGCGAGAGAGTTGTTGCAGTGGAGCTGTGAGCCAGTGAGAGAGTTGTTTCAGTGGAGCTGTGAGCCAGTGAGAGAGTTGTTGCAGTGGAGCTGTGAGCCAGTGAGAGAGTTGTTTCAGTGGAGCTGCTGAGCCAGTGAGAGAGTTGTTTCAGTGGAGCTGTGAGCCAGTGAGAGAGTTGTTGCAGTGGAGCTGTGAGCCAGCGAGAGAGTTGTTGCAGTGGAGCTGTGAGCCAGTGAGAGAGTTGTTGCAGTGGAGCTGTGAGCCAGTGAGAGAGTTGTTGCAGTGGAGCTGTGAGCCAGCGAGAGAGTTGTTGCAGTGGAGCTGTGAGCCAGTGAGAGAGTTGTTGCAGTGGAGCTGCTGAGCCAGCGAGAGAGTTGTTTCAGTGGAGCTGCTGAGCCAGTGAGAGAGTTGTTGCAGTGGAGCTGTGAGCCAGCGAGAGAGTTGTTGCAGTGGAGCTGCTGAGCCAGTGAGAGAGTTGTTGCAGTGGAGCTGTGAGCCAGTGAGAGAGTTGTTGCAGTGGAGCTGTGAGCCAGCGAGAGAGTTGTTTCAGTGGAGCTGCTGAGCCAGCGAGAGAGATGTTGCAGTGGAGCTGCTGAGCCAGTGAGAGAGTTGTTGCAGTGGAGCTGCTGAGCCAGTGAGAGAGTTGTTGCAGTGGAGCTGTGAGCCAGCGAGAGAGTTGTTGCAGTGGAGCTGCTGAGCCAGTGAGAGAGATGTTGCAGTGGAGCTGTGAGCCAGTGAGAGAGTTGTTGCAGTGGAGCTGTGAGCCAGCGAGAGAGTTGTTGCAGTGGAGCTGCTGAGCCAGCGAGAGAGTTGTTGCAGTGGAGCTGCTGAGCCAGCGAGAGAGATGTTGCAGTGGAGCTGCTGAGCCAGTGAGAGAGTTGTTGCAGTGGAGCTGTGAGCCAGCGAGAGAGTTGTTGCAGTGGAGCTGCTGAGCCAGTGAGAGAGATGTTGCAGTGGAGCTGCTGAGCCAGCGAGAGAGATGTTGCAGTGGAGCTGCTGAGCCAGTGAGAGAGTTGTTGCAGTGGAGCTGCTGAGCCAGTGAGAGAGTTGTTGCAGTGGAGCTGCTGAGCCAGTGAGAGAGTTGTTGCAGTGGAGCTATGAGCCAGTGAGAGAGTTGTTGCAGTGGAGCTGCTGAGCCAGTGAGAGAGTTGTTGCAGTGGAGCTGCTGAGCCAGTGAGAGAGTTGTTGCAGTGGAGCTGCTGAGCCAGTGAGAGAGTTGTTGCAGTGGAGCTGCTGAGCCAGTGAGAGAGTTGTTGCAGTGGAGCTGCTGAGCCAGTGAGAGAGTTGTTGCAGTGGAGCTATGAGCCAGTGAGAGAGTTGTTGCAGTGGAGCTGCTGAGGCAGCGAGAGAGTTGTTGCAGTGGAGCTGCTGAGGCAGCGAGAGAGTTGTTGCAGTGGAGCTGCTGAGGCAGTGAGAGAGCTGTTGCAGTGGAGCTGTGAGCCAGCGAGAGAGTTGTTGCAGTGGAGCTGTGAGTCAGCGAGAGAGTTGTTGCAGTGGAGCTGTGAGTCAGCGAGAGAGTTGTTGCAGTGGAGCTGCTGAGCCAGCGAGAGAGCTGTTGCAGTGGAGCTGCTGAGGCAGCGAGAGAGTTGTTGCAGTGGAGCTGCTGAGGCAGCGAGAGAGTTGTTGCAGTGGAGCTGCTGAGGCAGCGAGAGAGCTGTTGCAGTGGAGCTGCTGAGCCAGCGAGAGAGCTGTTGCAGTGGAGCTGCTGAGGCAGCGAGAGAGTTGTTGCAGTGGAGCTGCTGAGGCAGCGAGAGAGTTGTTGCAGTGGAGCTGCTGAGCCAGCGAGAGAGCTGTTGCAGTGGAGCTGCTGAGGCAGCGAGAGAGTTGTTGCAGTGGAGCTGCTGAGGCAGCGAGAGAGCTGTTGCAGTGGAGCTGCTGAGCCAGCGAGAGAGCTGTTGCAGTGGAGCTGCTGAGGCAGCGAGAGAGTTGTTGCAGTGGAGCTGCTGAGCCAGCGAGAGAGTTGTTGCAGTGGAGCTGCTGAGGCAGCGAGAGAGTTGTTGCAGTGGAGCTGCTGAGGCAGCGAGAGAGCTGTTGCAGTGGAGCTGCTGAGGCAGCGAGAGAGTTGTTGCAGTGGAGCTGCTGAGCCAAGACGCCGCCACCACCGTCTTCGACGATCTTGCGATGCGACGGCCCATCCAGCACCTGCGGATTAAACTGTTTTGATCACTCTATCTCCTCACCGGACGCACCCAAACTTTCAGATGCGTTTGCATTTGTCGGTCCAGAACCGACGACTAAAATGTAGAGTGTAAATCTTCATTACAACTGACATGAGGTCACAAGGGGCGGTGGTGCAGCGGTGAGTTCAGCGCGCTGTAATTCCGGCGACCTGAGTTCGATTTCCGGCCACGGCTAGCGTCAGTGGCGCGTGTGTGTGATGTCTGAGCGGGTTCAACGTCTACTCTCATTGGCGTCGCCCCCTGAAATCAGCCCCGTGACACAGATGCTCGCCACGAGTGAAGGACGCGACGAGAGCGCACGTCCTCGTGGCCGTCATCTTCACCGCATCGCGACGCTTGCGGGCGCACTCGCGCGGCCGTCTGGAACGCTCTTCCTGCCGATATTAGGAATCCACTGGAGCTGTACACTTCTGCGGCATCGATATTGAAGCTCCATCTATTGTAGGACGGCTTTTTGTGGTTAGTCTGTTGTCGTCCCCCCCCCGCACCTCCGATTAGCGCGGTTGTATACGTATGGCGCAGAAGAAATTCACCACGTATACGCCTCCAATCTCTTCCCTAGCGCTCATCCAGCAGCGGATTGGCCAGAGGGCTGCACACATGGACACGCACTGGACACTGTACGTGGGGTGACTGGTGGACACGCACTGGACACTGTACGTGGGGTGACTGGTGGACACGCACTGGACACTGTACGTGGGGTGACTGGTGGACACGCACTGGACACTGTACGTGGGGTGACTGGTGGACACGCACTGGACACTGTACGTGGGGTGACTGGTGGACACGCACTGGACACTGTACGTGGGGTGACTGGTGGACACGCACTGGACACTGTACGTGGGGTGACTGGTGGACACGCACTGGACACTGTACGTGGGGTGACTGGTGGACACGCACTGGACACTGTACGTGGGGTGACTGGTGGACACGCACTGGACACTGTACGTGGGGTGACTGGTGGACACGCACTGGACACTGTACGTGGGGTGACTGGTGGACACGCACTGGACACTGTACGTGGGGTGACTGGTTGACACGCACTGGACACTGTACGTGGGGTGACTGGTGGACACGCACTGGACACTGTACGTGGGGTGACTGGTTGACACGCACTGGACACTGTACGTGGGGTGACTGGTGGACACGCACTGGACACTGTACGTGGGGTGACTGGTGGACACGCACTGGACACTGTACGTGGGGTGACTGGTGGACACGCACTGGACCGCTCTCTATCAGTGCACGAGGGAGCTTCGAAGGGTGTTGGGTAAGATGCCAATGGAAATGATTGTGTGTGTGGTCTGTGTGTGGTGTGTGTGTGGAGTGTGTGTGTGTGGTGTGTGTGTGGTGTGTGCGTGGTGTGTGTGTGTGGTGTGTGTGGTGTGTGTGTGTGTGTGTGGTGTGTGTGTGTGTGTGTGGTTGTGTGTGTGGTGTGTGTGGGTGTGTGTGGTGTGTGTGTGGTGGTGTGGTGGTGTGTGTGGTGTGGTGGTGTGTGTGTGGTGTGGTGTGTGGTGTGTGTGTGTGTGTGTGGTGTGTGTGTGTGGTGTGTGTGGTGTGTGTGTGTGGTGTGGTGTGTGTGTGGTGTGTGTGTGTGTGTGTGTGTGTGTGTGTGTGGTGGTGTGGTGTGTGTGTGTGTGGTGTGTGTGTGTGTGTGTGTGTGTGTGGTGTGTGTGTGTGTGGTGTGGTGTGTGTGGTGTGTGTGGTGTGTGTGTGGTGTGTGTGGTGTGTGTGTGTGTGTGTGGTGTGTGTGTGTGTGTGTGGTGGTGTGGTGTGTGTGGTGTGTGTGTGTGTGTGTGTGGTGTGTGTGGTGTGTGTGTGTGTGTGTGTGGTGTGTGTGTGTGGTGTGTGTGGTGTGTGTGTGTGTGTGGTGTGTGTGTGTGTGTGTGTGGTGTGTGTGGTGTGTGTGTGTGGTGTGTGGTGTGTGTGTGTGTGTGTGTGGTGTGTGTGTGTGTGTGGTGTGTGGTGTGTGTGTGGTGTGTGTGGTGTGTGTGTGGTGTGTGTGGTGTGTGTGTGTGTGTGTGGTGTGTGTGTGTGGTGTGTGTGTGTGGTGTGTGTGTGGTGTGTGGTGTGTGGTGTGTGTGTGTGGTGTGTGGTGTGTGTGCTGTGTGTGTGGTGTGTGTGTGGTGTGTGTGTGTGTGTGGTGTGTGTGTGTGTGTGTGTGTGTGTGTGTGGTGTGTGTGTGTGTGTGTGTGTGGTGTGTGTGTGTGTGCTGTGTGTGCTGTGTGTGTGGTGTGTGTGGTGTGTGTGTGGTGTGTGTGGTGTGTGTGTGGTGTGTGTGGTGTGTGTGTGGTGTGTGTGTGTGGTGTGTGTGTGGTGTGTGTGTGGTGTGTGTGTGTGGTGTGTGTGTGTGTGTGTGGTGTGTGTGGTGTGTGGTGTGTGTGTGTGTGGTGTGTGTGTGGTGTGTGTGTGGTGTGTGTGTGTGGTGTGTGTGGTGTGTGTGTGTGGTGTGTGGTGTGTGTGGTGTGTGTGGTGTGTGTGTGTGGTGTGTGTGTGGTGTGTGTGTGGTGTGTGTGGTGTGTGTGTGTGGTGTGTGGTGTGTGTTGTGTGTGGTGTGTGTGTGGTGTGTGTGTGGTGTGTGTGTGTGGTGTGTGTGGGGTGTGTGGTGTGTGTGTGTGGTGTGTGTGGTGTGTGTGTGGTGTGTGGTGTGTGTGTGTGTGGTGTGTGTGTGTGGTGTGTGTGTGGTGACATCGTGTCGGGCTGCTCCCTGGCATCGCGATGCCAGGATGGCGCCGCGGTGGCTAGGAGATGTTGACTACCTCGCCTGGTATGCAGGAGGTCGTGGGTTCGATCCGGAAGCTCCACGTGTTAAGCTCACATTCACTTTAAGGCGGTGCGCGTTTTCCTTGGGGGTTGGTGCACTTATTTATGTTGTGATGACATCCCTGTGAACCCCTTATTAGTGCCCTACCTTATTACAGGCCAATTCAGACCTTAATCAATCTCAACGTTCATCCTACAAAGTCCCATCACAAGAGAAAAACACAAACAAATAGACAAACAAAAATTACCCGCATTGAAACGGCTGCACGCCGTATGGACCTGAAAACTCAATTTCCCTGTACAAGAATACGGGGTGAACCGCATATGTTGACAGATATGCACACACACACAGATATACCCAGCGAGAATCTCGTGCAGCTAGAAACGACACGCTGAAGTTATTGAGGTGCAATGGAACGACATTGTCGGTGATCCAATGTTGGTTGACTTTGCGCGCGGTGCTGCTGGGGAGAACCACCTGCCTGGTGCCTGTGATGGACAGGGGGGGGCATCCCGGCCAGGACAGCGCCTGGCTGTCTACAGCGGCCGCACGCGCGCGTCACAGAAGCTTCGTGTTTCAGGCCGAGTCAATCTAGGTCACACCCATGCCGGTCTCAGAATTATTGTTTTTTTTTTGCATGCATTACTGTACTTTACAACAGATTTGATCATGATTACTTTTTGGTATGTAACATTGGTGGAAGACAACTCTGTAATAGGTCAGTTACTGATTGCCAAAGGTGGTGTGCATGACCAGGGATTGATATAATAATGTCGACCGTTAAGAATTACAGATCTTAGGTATAAGCGTGTTGTACTTCTTTCACACCGTACGCATCCAACCGTGCTAATCGGAGAAGGACAACAAACAACACAAACAGCAGTTCTAAAGAAATTAGTTTTCAATCTCGACGATGATTTAAAAGTGCATAGCTCCAGTGGCTTCCTAATATCGGAAGGAAGAGCGTTCCAGACGGCCACAGAAGCGCATCTGAACGCGCGCCATGCGGTGACCGCCTTAGTTCGATGTCTGGCCAAGAGCCGCTGCGAGGATGACGAAAGTTCGCGTGGTGGTTTATAATAATAATCGCGACATTTACATCGCGCCAGATTTTACAGACAAGTCAACAACTCAGGCGCGCGGAGTCAAGCTCAGGGCTGCTCGAAAGCCTCGCCAAATAGATAGAGGAGGCCTTTAGTTGTTTCTCCAAAGCCGGAGTTATTTTGATGTTGCGGATGTCCAAAGGGACAGAGTTCCACACGACACCGGCGAGTCATTGTGGTTCATTTGTCGCTAGCACTTGATGTGCGATTAGTGCGACCTCACAAGGGCCGTTCGTGAGCACGTGTTCATCACGTGTTAATCACGTGTTCATCACGTGTTAATCACGGCTTGGCACTCAAGGGGATCGTGTGGACAGTACCCCGGTCAACTGCCTCGGTCTTCTCAGTGCAAATATCAGCTTGACAGGTAGGCTTTCGCGACCAAAATTATTCTGAATATTTTTTTCTTGGGTAAGATCGCGTGAATATAAATGTGTCGTTAACCCGCCACCACCCGACACAGCCGAGCAGTAAGGTTTGTCACGTAAACAGAACGTGCCATTTGGTTACGACTTCAGCCCACCGGTGTGTTGGAGAGTAAATCCACAACATTTACAATTGGAGTTGTACGACGTTTCGCTGGTAATTACATCCAGCATCGGGCGATCTTGCTAGATTTGTCAGCACTAGAAACTGAGTAAAAGGTGGAGTAATACGAGGTTAAGGGCAGCCCAGGAAACCTTACAATACCATTTGCCACTGATGCTGTGTCTGGCTCGGAATCGAACCAATGTTTGTTTGGGATCGCAGTGCAGTGTGCTAATAAACTACGCAACGTTACCCCGTGCACATATAAAGACGAAAATCCCATCTTCAACTTACACAAACTGCTGGGGCAAGAGCTGTTTGCGAGAACCTATTAAGGCCTGCCCAGTTAATGTCCTCACAGTGCAGATGTTTTACACACCACACTCGGCACTCATTTAGGGCTGAGGCAATCTAAAGAAAGCCTCGGTCAAGTTTTGATGCACGTAACTTGCCACTGATGCTTGCCGTGCCACGGAAATTCTAACCATTAGGTCGTCGGGTTCAGTGCAAGCCGCTAATTATCATTATGCACACACACCGCACCAGGTACTCATTTACAGCTGAGTCGACCTGGGAGAAGCCCAGTAGCAGCTGATGACAGCCACGGCTGGGCATGAAACCCATCTTATCCGGGTTCGTAGCACCGGGCTCGAACTGCTCCCCATCCCGTCCCCATCCCGCACACTAAATTGAAACTAACCTACGGTATGTTGTATTTTAGCAGGTAAGGCCCACTGAGCTGGACAGCTCTTTCCAGCAGCAACCGCGCTAATCGGAGGTGCGGGGGAAGGACAACAAACTAAACACAAAACCAGTTCGAAAGAAACTATTTTTCAATCAATATTCAAACGCGACATCTGAAAGCGCCGCGTGATGCGGTGCCCGTCTTTGTTCGATGGCCAGAGCCAGAAGCCGCCGCTGGGAGGATGAGCGGAGTTCGCGCGATGCTGGTTCACGCTCCTTGACGAGATCAGCGAGGTGTCGAGGTTCATTTGTGGCGGGCGCCTTGCGTGCGATGAGTGCGACCTCGCGTGTGCCCTGCACCTTGAACTTCTTTCGCGCCGCACGAAGCCAGACGCGCCAATCGGCGCCAGGGAACTTTGACGACGTGACGACGTCGAGTCGCGTTCCCGGTTGCGTCAACTGGGGTGTGAAGATAATGAGGGCGCTCGGCAGGACGTGTGCACCCTTCCCTCTCCCCCGAGCACCCGGAGGGTTGTTAATAACTGTAATACATCCCCTTCTCTATTTATACTTCGTGTGCAGCTCAACGCGTTCATATGTTACGTGCCGCCGAGGGCGCTCCGGATCGCCGCGCCGCGGCCACTCGCAGATTTCGCGGCAGTTGTTGGTGGTGGTGTTGGTGGTGGTGGTGTTGGTGATGGTGGTGTTGGTGGTGTTGGTGGTGGTGGTGGTGTTGGTGGTGGTGGTGTTGGTGGTGTTGGTGGTGGTGTTGGTGGTGTTAGTGGTGGTGGTGGTGTTGGTGGTGTTGGTGGTGTTGGTGGTGGTGTTGGTGGTGGTGGTGGTGTTGGTGGTGGTGGTGTTGGTGGTGTTGGTGGTGGTGTTGGTGGTGGTGGTGTTGGTGGTGGTGTTGGTGTTGGTGAACCTTCTCCGCTGCCTCGCGTGGCACCGCCAAAAAAAATCGAAAAAGTCTGGAGTAGGACCCGCAGGACGATGATATAATCAACAATTTAACAAAAACCGCGAAACAAACTTCTTCCCGTGTCGCGTCTTTGCTGGACCGTCAGGGGCCCTGCCGAAGCAAGAGGCACCCAAACACAACCCGTGCCCGATGTGAATTGAGTCGTGCAAATCTGGCCACACGCACACCTACCAGAGTGTGGACCACCAACTCTCTCTTCATAGCGTGTGTCGTGATGATGTGAAGAATATGGTTACGACAACCACGCAGATATTCCTTGTGAAAGGGGATAACGATTCGTGATGGATGTCACCTGCTGAAACTAAGGGCATTGATATATCCGTTAGCAGAGTAGGAGGCGCATTGGTGTAATGCACATTGGTGTAATGCACATTGGTGTAATGCACCTTGGTGTAATGCACATTGGTGTAATGCATCCCGCTAATGTAATTTGTGTCATTGGCACGCCTCCGATTATCACGGTTGGCTACGTGCGGTGCGAAAGAAGTTCAACGTACATGCATAAATAAAGACATACGTTATGTACTTTCACCGGGCGGATGGCGTTGAGTTATACGCTCAGTTCCCAACCTAGCCAATTGAAACATGACACTACACATATATTTATTTTTTAAAATTAAATCCATCTTTGCAACGTAGCCTCTGCCATCTGCCGTGAGGCATGCGACGGATCTCAGTGCGGGCGTCCGAATCTGGCCGGGGGCGACGCTGGCAGGGCCCAAACGGGAAGGTCACAAGTTCAAATGCAGATTAGGGTTCGACTTGGCCCATAATCTCTGCAGGGCCAATAAAAAAAATGACCATCGGTTTGTTGTTGTTGTTGTTGTTGTTTGGAAGTCCAATAGCGGTCATCTCAAGGAGCAAACATTCTTCGTCAAGGAAATGTACACGTGCGCTTGCCCTGTTTCAATCCACAGCTGGATGAGGGCATCCCCACGATGTGCTGTTCATGGAGGGTTGTTTGACCATACTTCGCCATGCTGGTCCAGTGCCGAGGGTCTTTTCGGATATCACTCGCTCACTGATGCGTGAAATCAAACTGAGCTCGCTGGGTTCATAGTACAGCGCGCCAATAGCTGCACCACCGCTCCTTCTTACCACTCAAGAGAATGCGTTACCCGTAGCATTGGCGGTGTCCAATTGCCAAGAAGGGGACTTAAATATAAAGCCTGGGTCGTGATGCTCGCACATAACGCAACCGCTTGCCGTTGTCACCGCGTCTCTAATATCTGTTCTGCAAAAGACCGCACACTGCAAGGTAACCTATGCGGTAATATTTATATTGAAAGATAAAGTTTTGTTGTAATGATCACGATTGTCCGCGTAACTGTCCGCACGTATAACCATTATGGCTCTCCTGGTTTCGCCACGCAACAAACAATCAAACTATTTAAAAAACATATATTTTATCAGGAAAGGCCCACTGAGCTATATCGATTTTTTTCAGAACCGACCTGGCCACAAATGATAGCTCAACGAAGTGGCTTGTCACGTGCAAATCTATAGCGGCCAAATACTCTGAAGGCGTGATGTCTTTAAATGTGGAAGAAAAAACCGGAGGACCCGGAGAAAATTCCACGCGAGCACGGGGAGAGAGACACGCACGCTCCACATATACCGGCTTCAGGGTCCTGGATCGAACCCACGACCTCCTGCATATCAGGCGAGGTAGTTCACATCTCGCCACCACGGCGCCCACACAACAAAAACCAATGAAAGCAATGACAACACTGGTCTCTCTCCGTTTGCACCAAAGAACATTTATTGAACGATGACTCCTTGCTCACGTCAACCGTAATTGCTCTCTGAATATGCGGCGGGTGAACGCAGAGTGTGCGAGGAATTGAAAGGCCAGGTAGGGCACACACCTTGGCGGCTAGGAACTGAAGGTGACTTGAGAGCATGGTGCTCGGACAACAACAAGGGGAGGTTGCCGCGTAAGCGAAATGCGTTTAGGGGCCGTCCATAAATGACGTCACGCGATTTTGGGCGATTTTTGACCCCCCCCCTCGTCACACGGCGTCACAAAAAGTCAGACCCCCCCTCAAATATGACGTCACAAAGCTCCGCCCCCCCCCCCCCAAAACCATATTTCCATTTTGAAACTAAAACATGCTTCAAATCGCTTTAAACTATTGTCATTGTAGTGCATATTTAATGTGGCGCTGCACTCTGATGTTGTAGGAGTATTGTTATATCAATTAGCGTCGTTATAACAATTCCATATTTGTTTAAAGTTGCGCATTTTGATGTGACGTCACATTTCTCAGCCCCCCCCCCCCTCGTCACACATCGTCACAAATGTCTGACCCCCCCCCCCAGGTGCGTGACGTCATTTATGGACGGCCCCTTAGGATGGCGGAGGGCAGCTGACTGCGACGGGCATTGCTGTGGAGTGAGGCTTGCCACGGAGACGAAAGAAGGCCGAGAGGAGGTGGTGGGGGGGAGACTGGAGGAGCAGACCTCGGAAGTCAATGCGACTGTGCGACCGCTGTGGGGCCTGCAGGAGGAAGGTGGTGACGGTGGGACCCACACGCTCCCCGTGTGCCCACGTCCCCGTGTCTCCAATGCTCCCTTGTCCCTGTGTCTCCGTGTCCCATGTCCCCGTGTCTCACGTCCCCGTCTCCCCATTTCCCCGTGTCCCCGTGTCCCCGTGTCTCAGTGTCTCAATGGCCCGTGTCCCCGTGTCCCGTGTCCCTCAGTGTCTCAGTGTCTCAGTGTCTCCGTGTCCCCGTGTCCCGTGTCCCCGTGTCTCAGTGTCCCCGTGTCCCCGTGTCCCGTGTCTCAGTGTCCCCGTGTCCCCGTGTCTCACGTCCCCGTCTCCCCATTTCCCCGTGTCCCGTGTCCCCGTGTCCCCGTGTCTCAGTGTCTCAGTGTCCCCGTGTCCCCGTGTCCCCGTGTCTCCGTGTCCCCGTGTCCCCGTCTCCCCATTTCCCCGTGTCCCCGTGTCCCCGTGTCCCCGTGTCCCGGTGTCCCCGTGTCCCCGTGTCCCCGTGTCCCCATATCCCCATATCCCCGTGTCTCCGTGTCCCCGTGTCCCCGTGTCCCCGTGTCCCCGTGTCCCCGTGTCTCCGTGTCTCCGTGTCCCCGTGTCCCCGTGTCCCCGTGTCCCCATATCCCCGTGTCCCCATATCCCCGTGTCCCCGTGTCTCCGTGTCCCCGTGTCCCCGTGTCCCCGTGTCCCCGTGTCTCCGTGTCCCCGTGTCCCCGTGTCCCCGTGTCCACATATCCCCGTGTCTCCGTGTCCGCGTGTCCCCGTGTCTCCATGTCCCCGTGTCCCCGTGTCCCCGTGTCTCCGTGTCCGCGTGTCCCCATATCCCCGTGTCCGCGTGTCCCCGTGTCTCCGTGTCCCCGTGTCTCCGTGTCTCCGTGTCTCCGTGTCTCCGTGTCCCCGTGTCCCCGTGTCCCCGTGTCTCCGTGTCCGCGTGTCCCCCTATCCCCGTGTCCCCGTGTTCCCGTGTCTCCGTGTCCCCGTGTCCCCGTGTCCCCGTGTCCCCATGTCCCCGTGTCTCCGTGTCCCCGTGTCTCCGTGTCCCCGTGTCCCCGTGTCCGCGTGTCCCCATATCCCCGTGTCTCCGTGTCCCCGTGTCTCCGTGTCCCCGTTTCCCCGTGTCCCCGTGTCCCCGTGTCTCCGTGTCCCCGTGTCCCCATATCCCCGTGTCCCCGTGTCTCCATGTCCCCGTGTCTCTGTGTCCCCGTGTCCCCATATCCCCATATCCCCGTGTCCCCGTGTCCCCGTGTCTCCGTGTCCCCATATCCCCGTGTCCCCGTGTCCCCATATCCCCGTGTCCCCGTGTCCCCGTGTCTCCGTGTCCCCGTGTCCCCATATCCCCGTGTCTCCGTGTCTCCGTGTCCCCGTGTCCCCGTGTCCCCGTGTCCCCGTGTCCCCATATCCCCGTGTCTCCGTGTCCCCGTGTCCCCGTGTCTCCGTGTCCACGTGTCCCCGTGTCTCCGTGTCCCCGTGTCCCCGTGTCTCCGTGTCCGCGTGTCCCCGTGTCCCCATGTCCCCGTGTCTCCGTGTCCCCGTGTCTCCGTGTCCCCGTGTCTCCGTGTCCGCGTGTCCCCGTGTCTCCGTGTCCCCATATCCCCGTGTCCCCATATCCCCGTGTCCCCGTGTCTCCGTGTCCCCGTGTCCCCATATCCCCGTGTCTCCGTGTCCCCGTGTCCCCGTGTCCCCATATCCCCGTGTCTCCGTGTCCCCGTGTCCCCGTGTCTCCGTGTCCGCGTGTCTCCGTGTCCCCATATCCCCGTGTCTCCGTGTCCCCATATCCCCGTGTCCCCGTGTCCCCGTGTCCCCGTTTCCCCAGATCCCCGTGTCCCCATATCCCCGTGTCCCCGTGTCCCCGTGTCTCCGTGTCCCCATATCCCCGTGTCCCCATATCCCCGTGTCCCCGTGTCCCCGTGTCCCCGTGTCCCCGTGTCTCCGTGTCCGCGTGTCCCCGTGTCTCCGTGTCCCCATATCCCCGTGTCCCCGTGTCCCCGTGTCCCCATATCCCCGTGTCTCCGTGTCCGCGTGTCCCCGTGTCCCCGTGTCCCCATATCCCCGTGTCTCCGTGTCCCCGTGTCCCCGTATCCCCGTGTCCCCATATCCCCGTGTCTCCATGTCCCCGTGTCCCCGTGTCCCCATATCCCCGTGTCTCCGTGTCCCCGTGTCCCCGTGTCCCCATATCCCCGTGTCTCCGTGTCCCCATATCCCCGTGTCTCAGTGTCCGCGTGTCCCCATATCCCCGTGTCTCCGTGTCTCCGTGTCCCCGTGTCCCCGTGTCCCCATATCCCCGTGTCTCCGTGTCTCCGTGTCCCCGTGTCCCCGTGTCCCCGTGTCCCCGTGTCCCCATATCCCCGTGTCCCCGTATCCCCGTGTCCCCGTGTCCCCATATCCCCGTGTCCCCGTATCCCCGTGTCCCCGTGTCCCCATATCCCCGTGTCCCCGTGTCCCCATATTTCCGTGTCCCCGTATCCCCGTGTCCCCGTGTCCCCATATCCCCGTGTCCCCGTGTCTCCGTGTCCCCGTGTCCCCGTGTCCCCATATCCCCGTGTCCCCGTGTCCCCATATCCCCGTGTCTCAGTGTCCGCGTGTCCCCGTGTCTCCGTGTCCCCATATCCCCGTGTCTCAGTGTCCGCGTGTCCCCGTGTCTCCGTGTCCGCGTGTCCCCGTGTCTCCGTGTCCCCGTGTCTCCGCGTCCCCGTGTCCTGTCACTCCAACAGCATTTTCTTTGATGATCTCTCGATCTTGATTACAAATCTCAAAACTAAATCTGTTGATAGCCCAAGTAATAAAACATCATCATCATAAAACATTTTTTTATAATAATTAAATATACATTTTGTGAACGGAAATGAACGAATCAACTTTATGGCCGACAGACTTCCTGAGGTCTCGGGAAATGTCACCCTCCCTCCCCAGAGTCCCATTTCCCTCCAAACCCTTATGTCACTTGTGCCCCAGGTTTGTTGAATTTGTCAGAGAAAATGTACTACGAGATAACGTAACACGGTTTATATAAAAAAATAATAATAGGAGGTTGTGTTTTGGACAGAAAAGGAAAAGTACGGGTTTTTTTATGATTTCCACCGCTGGCCGAGGGCCACAAGTCGGGAATGCGCGCCCGTGGCACGCTCGTGGGGCACGGGGGCGCTGGGACGACGACTTCGGATGTCGCCGAGGTGAGACGCGCCAGTGCGGCCATTGTCCGAAGACCTCCAATAATATTGTCGACAGAGAGAACATTGAGAAAACCCCAGGCTGATTAAAAAGAGATATATATTTATATTTTTTTAAACATATCGGCCGAAAGTGTTTTTTTTCACGGAAACCAAATGCACGTTCCGGGAATGTGTTTCAGTGCTGAGAAAAGGTTACAACAACTACAAAAATCACAGAATCTCTCTGCTCGGAAGAGCATTTGAAGCAGTGCTCATCCTCAAAGGGTAGCCCTGGGACAGTGGTGGAAAATCCACATTCCTATGGCGAAGGCCACTGTCTGCCTAGAACAATCGATCGTTCACCTCCGACACAGTGGTACTCGTTTAATCGACCCCCCTGTGGGATGTTGGGTCGAGTCAACCGCTGTTTGAGAATTGAACTTGTGACCCTTTGACCGTGGCTCGAACCCCGTTGGCCACAGAGCCACGCAGTCAGGCACAGGCTGCTCGTCGTTCGGAGCTGAGTAGATCGTTGAGAGGGGCTGCTTCTGTGGATGTGCAGGGACACGCGGAATGGAGGCGGCTGCCGTTGGTGATGTATCGATCCGTCCATTAAAATCCATTCGCATTCGGACGATACGTGCATTGCTTTGGGCATCTGATGCGATTGTTGTTGAGAATGTATGCACAATGTATGCACTGGTTGTGCAGGCGTCACACACAGGGACATGAACACGGCCCATATGAGTTCGACTCCTACCCCACTACGAACGCCGCTGTGGGGCAACACGAAGGGAGGGAACAAGCCCGAGAGGACATCCACGTGGAGATGGAGCGACGAATTGAGCTCGTCTGCAGGAGCAGGGTGGATGATTGCGTCTCGTTGCCGCGAGAGAGAGAGAGGGGGGAGGGCAAATGCTTGGTGAGGCCTTCATCTAGCAGTGGATAGACCACCGATGATTGATGATTACATTTTACTGAAAATACACGCGATAATTTTTCATATATACACACGCATCAGTGAAAACTGTAACCGACAGAGGAGCGTGGCGGTAAATAGAAGCCGACGTACAAAGCAGCTCGCGTTCGGCTCTGGCTCTCGGTGTGTTTTGGATTCTCTCGGTCTCAGCGCCTCCGGTGAAACTGCAAATGAATCGTGTCGGAGTCATAATGCATACAAATCACAAGTCTAAAAGCCAAGTGTGTGGGGGTGGGGGGTGGGGGGTGGGGGGTGGGGTTGTCTTCTTTATTTATAAACTGGCCAGCCCCCAGCCCTTAGTTGTTTCAGACTCTTCATCACAATGTCATACTTTGAAAGTATTCTATCGTTATTTGGCGCTTTCAAAAAAGCGAATTTATTTTTAAGCCGGTTGAGTTTGGACGCTCGTTTCATTGTTTTACCTGCAGCCGCTGAAGGGATCGCGAGGTAGTTCTCAACTCTGCCGAGGAGCACTGCTGTCCCACTGGTGGAAATTCCTCATTCACGCGGCAAGGACCAGTCTCTCCAAACTATTACAATGATTGACGTCCCATGAAGTGGTATCGTACAACGCCGTCGACACATATCTGCCCCGATCGATTAACTAACCAAACAATGTTGACGTGTTCACAACGGTGATGATGTCCGTCCGATTCTCGCGAGCATTTCCAGAACGCGTCTGTCGGATTTCTAAGGCGCACGCCTGCTGCTGAACACGTGACTACCCCTGTGATGGCATCTCTCCACTGGGTTGCCGGTCCGGTTTCCACTCGCGTCCGTGATTCTTTTCTTCGTCGACACGGCGCTCAATGATGATGCTCCCTCGTAAACACAGGAGCTCCTCCCTCGCCCATTTGTTCCAACAAGAGCACTGCGGCATTCCGAGTCTGGCCTGTTGCGTGCGCTGAGGTCTAAACTAAAACCAAAGATTTTTTATTTTATTTCACCAGGTCAGGCCAAACTGAGCTATCCTGTACAGCTCTTTTTCAGCAGTGACCTGGCCACAAATCAGAGCTCACTGAAGTGGCTTTTCACGTGGGCATTTTTTAGCAGCAGCAGCAGCAGCAGCCAAATACCACTCCAAGCGCGTCCTCTGGTCACGCCCTGTACGACGACGATGGGTGACCGGGGCCTCTTCTCGTGTGGGCCCCACGCTGTGAACTTCTCTTCCACTGGACGTTGGCGCTGCTAACGACATCGTTTTGTTGAAATCGCGCCTCGAGATGCAACCTTGTTTTTCAGGGGCGTTTTATATTTCTTGAATGCTTTGTTTTGGGGTTTGGATTGTATTGGTGTGAGCCTGCGTGCGTGTGTGTCTTATAGTTAGGGAGCGGTGGTGTAGCGGTTAGCGCGCTCTGCTATGAAACCGGCGACCCGAGTTCGATTCCTGCTCACGGCCAACACCGGTGACGATTATCCGAACCGGTCCTGGGCCTCCCCTAGGTCGACTCAGCTTCAAATGAGTACCTGGTGCGATGTGTAAACATCGCCAATGGGGAGACAAAGGCAGCCGCGTGGTGCTGGCCACTCACCCCCTCGTGTTCTGTGCCGGCCTTCGTAGGTGCTACCCGCTAACAGCACTTGCCCCAACGGTCTGGTTAGGCTATACGGGGGATCTTTGTCTTTGTTAGTTTTGTACAGGGCCCTGGGACCTCGTTTGAACCAGCACGTGCTTTAATGTTGTCCAGTAACCCAACAATTATGTCATTGCCTGTAGATGTTCACATATCCACCAATACCTAAGTAGAATAGGCAACAATGAACCATCTTCTTGGTTCTTTCGGTAAAGTCACGTAGAAGGGAAGTAATAAAATAATAAAAATAAAACATAATAAAATATTATTATTTTTATTATTTTATTACTTCCCTTCTACGTGACTTTACCGAAAGAACCAAGAAGATGAATCCCTGCAGTCACGAAAGATTTAAATCGAAACAATGAACCATGTTTAACGAATATTGTTTTTCTGAATGCATTACAAAAGCAGATGCTGCTGCTGCTGCTGCCGGTGATGGTGATGATGACGGCCCCGAATCGAACTCCGCGCCGTCCCACCGATTCCTTGCGTTCGGTGTTCATTATGACAATCCGTTATTAAACGACACGTGACACAAGATCGAATGGAAACGCACAATGGGCCTATTCGACTTGAGCGATCAAAGAGCCGCCAGCGACTGTACGCGTCGCGCTGGCGAGGCGCAGTGGCGATGTCCCCATCGCAGCGTGCGCGCCCCATGGGCTCGACAAAGAAAGGGGCGAATGCGGCCGCTGGGATCCACATTCTTCTGCTGCCCAGCGCCCCAGAGTCCACGGCGCTTTTGTTGAGACAACAGCGGAAAGCACTTTCTCTGCTCAGCAGCAGCCAGCGCCACTCATCACTGGCTGCAGGCGATTGGTGAGAATGTGCGCGCGCGCGTGTTTGTGTGTGTTGGAATTGGCTCGAGAAGAGATGGGCTGATGTGGTACAGGAGGATGCGGAGCTGAGTGGACTTCCCGATGACTGCTCCCAGCGACGTCAAGATCGACCTCTGTGGAGGGGGCTCGTGATGCACACTGCTGCTGGGCTGTTGGAGGCAGTCGCCCTCCAGCAACAGCGAAGGGCACAGGAGCGACGCTCACGCACCTCCGATTAGCACGGTTGGCTACGTACGGTGCGAAAGAAGTTAAACAATTGCTGCCCAAATGCCCACGCTCACCTAACTACACAAATCTTGTCCCGCCCTCAAAGTCTCTGTCAATCAACTTGGCCTCGTGCAGCGCCCCCCAATCGGAGCCCCGTAACGTCGTAACACAAACCCTGACGTTTTGTGGACCTCACTTTCCACCAATCACGCACAGCCCCGTCGACTACCCCCCCTCACCCCACGCCAACCGGCCTGCCATGACCGGCCAACTCGTGCCCCACCCCCCGCTCAAGGACAGACTCCGTGGAGGCGCCTTGGCTTCCCGAGATGGTGGGGGGGGGGGGGGTTTGGTGGATGTTCCCCCCATAGCCGCTCACCCCCTCCCTCTTACCTCCAGTAGCGACCCCGTGGAGCCCGCATCAGCACAGGGGCGGCAGTGTTTGTCTATACTCGAACAACCTTCATATTTACGCGATATTATCGCCCACCCCCCCCCCCAAAAAAGACCTTAATTAGGGGCCGTCCATAAATGACGTCACGCGATTTTGGACGATTTTTGACCCCCTCCCCCCATCGTCACACGGCGTCACAAAAAGTCAGACCCCCCCCCTTCAAATATGACGTCACAAAGCTCTGCCCCCCCCCCCCCAAAATAAAACATGCTTCAAATCGCTTTAAACTATTGTCATTGTAGTGCGTATTTAATGTGGCGCTGCACTCTGATGTTGTAGGAGAAAACATTTATTTAAAGTTACGTATTTTGATGTGACGTCACATTTCTCAACCCCCCCCCCTCGTCACACATCGTCACAAATGTCTGACTCTCCCCCCCCCCATAGGTGCGTGACGTCATTTATGGACGTCCCTTTTTGAACAGTGACAAGAGTCTCATGCATCCTCGATCGCAACGGCCACCCGCTGCCGAGTTCACCTCCAGGCAGCGCGACCACCAGTCGCTGTAGCCGCCACTCCCGGCTATTGAACACTCGATTGTTGATGTATTTTACCAGGTAATGCCCACTGAGCTAATACGCCCTTTTTCAGAAGCGACCCGGCCACAAACGACAGCTCAGCGAAGTGGCTCATCATCACGTGGACATGCACAGCAGTCAAACAACACACTCTCAACGCACGTTCCTAAATGCGAAGGAAGAGCCTCAAGTACCCGGAGGAAATCAAATCCACGCGACCACGGGGAGGGAGAGAAAACACGCAGACTCCAAATATACAGCAGCAGGCATCGTCAGGCTCGGGATTGAACCCACAGCCTCCTGCATATCAGTCAATCATCTCCGAACTCCAAATCGACAGCAGGCATCGTCAGGCTCGGGATTGAACCCACAGCCTCCTGCATATCAGACAATCATCTCCGAACTCCAAATCGACAGCAGGCATCGTCAGGCTCGGGATTGAACCCACAGCCTCCTGCATATCAGACAATCATCTCCGAACTCCAAATCGACAGCAGGCATCGTCAGGCTCGGGATTGAACCCACAGCCTCCTGCATATCAGACAATCATCTCCGAACTCCAAATCGACAGCAGGCATCGTCAGGCTCGGGATCGAACCCACCCCCTCCTGCATACTGGCCACTGGTCCAGGTGGCTCAGTCGCGACGCGCACAACAGAGGGTGGGTCACGTGGGCCCCGTGGTGGCGAGATGTTCACCGCCTCGCCTGGCACGCGGTTACAGAATTTGGCGGCTCTGCATTAACACGCGATGAGCCACTTCGTCGAGTGATCGTCTGTGGCCAAAGGTCGCCTCTGAAAAAGACATGTGTGGCTCAGTGGGCCCTACGTGGTTAAATAGAATTTGTTTATAGAAGGCTGCCACTTCATGAGACGTGAACACATCAAGGCTATCATCGCCATAGTCAGGAGGTCACAGTAAGTCACCACCGTTAAATCAGATCTCACACCGCTCTCGCTTCCTTCCTCCTGCCAGCTGCTCCAGCTGCTTGCTTGCACGTGTGACCACCCGGCTGCCAAGGGTCTGTGCTCTTGCATCTCCCAACCATCTGGCTTGAGGTCTCCCCACCGCTTGCCAATTCCGCTTGGGCTGCATTGGCTAATCTGCCCTCCTCCGTCCAAATGAATAATACATACTGCGTAATAACTCCTACTAATCGTCGCTTTAATCAAATAGAAAATTATGCCAATCGCATCGATAGCAGTCCTGACAACAACAATAATCATGATGATAATAATCAATCAGATAGTGAGTTAATAACGGTCTCAAACTGCAACGTTGCGTATGTCAGAGTAGTAACTCGAGCTGGCACTAATAAAACTGACGACGCTGGCAGTGACAATCATGGAGGCTCCACCTCCTCCTCCTCCCGTGACAATTGCCCCTTTGAAGCGCGGATCGGCACCAAATGTGCGGGGGCCGGCTGCGTGCGTCTGGCCACGGCCGAGTGAGGTCTGGCCAAGCCAAGTCGGCGCTGGCACGGCCCACATCGGCAGCGGCAGCAGCAGCTGCTGCTGCCGCCACCAACGCGCGGAGTCTGATCCAGAGTCTCAAGGCCATGGCACGCGCCTCGCCTGCCTCGCATCTGTTCCACACGCGTGTGCGCGCGCGTGTCCGTGTGTGTGCGCGCGCGTGTCCGTGTGTGCGCGCGTGTCCGTGTGTGCGCGCGCGCGTGTCCGTGTGTGCGCGCGCGCGTGTCCGTGTGTGTGCGCGCGCGTGTCCGTGTGTGTGCGCGCGCGTGTCCGTGGGTGTGCGCGCGCGTGTCCGTGTGTGTGCGCGCGCGTGTCCGTGCGTGCGCGCGCGTGTCCGTGTGTGGACGCGCGGGTGTGGGGGGGGGGGGGTGCGCGCGTGTCCGTGTGTGCGCGCGGGTCCGTGTGTGCGCGCGGGTGTCCGTGTGTGTACGCGCGCGTGTGGGGGGGGGGGGTGCAGTGGTTAGCGCGCTGCGCTATGAACCCCCCGGCCACCCGAGTTTGATTCCCGCTCACGGGACGAATGTTAGAACCAGTCAGGAACAAATATCTTAGCCAATCCTGGGCCTCCCCTAGGTCGACTCAGCCTCAATTGAGCACCCCGTGCGATGTGTAAACATCGCCGCTAGAGAGACAAAGGCGGCTGGGCGTTGTGCTGGCCACCCACGCCCTCGTGTGCCGTGCCGGCCTCCACAGGCACTCGCAAACAGCACTTGCCCCAAAAGTCTGTTAAGGCTATTCGGGGAATATTTGTACTTGGTTGGTGGTAGTGTCGTGGATAGTGCGCTGCACCACCAACTCGGCGACCCCGAGTTTGATTGACCATGGTAGAAGCCTCCCTCCCATCGCATCCCTTCCACACGCACGCACGTGTGTGTGTGTCTGTTTGCGCGCGTGAGTGAATGTGTGGGGAGCAGTAGCGCAGTAACCCGGGTGGCCACTCCTGCTCACGACCGATAAAAATGGTGAATATTTGATCCGGCCCTGGGCCTTGCCAACCTGAGCCTCAGCCTCCAAAGGGAAGCCCGGCGCGAGGCTGTAAACGACTCCACGCGGCTGACAAAGGCGGCCGGGCGTGGTTGCTGCCCCCCACCCCCCCTCTCGTGAGCCATGCCGACCTTAACAGGCGCTCGCTCACAGCACTTGCTCCAACTGTCCACAAGGCGAGAGGCAGATTTAGGAACCTCCCAAGGGAGGAGGAGGAGGGGGGGAGCGGGAAGCAGTCCCAACACGTAAAGGCGTTTAAATGGGGCAACTGAATTAATTCGCGCAATGCATTTGCTCTGGTCAATGTCAATCACATAGCAAAGATCAGGTCTCGTTGGGGCGGGTGGGCAATCGTCCAGATTTCCGCCTCCCCACCCGTCGGATCTGCCACTGCTGCCACGAAGCGCTTTGCACGCAGACGCGTGAATCAGAGTATAGGAGTCGATCGTCGATCATTATCCGGCCGCTTCCGATCCGGCGAAACCCGCTACCAAAGGCTGCGTGACCCGGTCCGTCGATCGGCACCGCGTGCGTGACAACACAAAGTAACTACGCTTGATTTCAGTGTTAAATATTATACACAGTACATTATACACTACATACAACTTCATGAAAATACTGCGCGTGCACGCATCGCCCCATGCAGAGTCTTTGAGAATGGAGTGCTAAGTCCGGTACAATCAATGAAGTAACGTCTTACAGTAGGATGTTTATTTATGCCAATTTCATATAGTTACCAAATTTACTAAATAAAAAACATACACACAACACCTAAAGATTTGTCATACAAGAAAAGTGCAAAATGCTGTTGTGATTAACCGGCGTTTTTTAAAACCCAGCGCCCCCTTCCCCGCTGGATAAATATTGCTTGATACTGGAGGAATCCGATGAGCTATGAAGCTCTTTTTCACAGATGTCCAGTCGGGGAGCCGTCCGAACGTTACAACAACAATACAAAACACGCATCATAGAGATTTATTTTCGGGATTAAATCGCGTAAATATAAATGTGTCGTTAAACCCGCCACAGCCAATTAGTAATGGGTTTGTCACGTAAACAAAACGCGCCGATCAGTTACAACTTCAGCACACCGGCTGCGTGTTGGAGAGTGAACCCACCACAACATTTACCATTCGAGTCACGTGACGTTTCGCCGCTAATTACAACAACAACAACCAGCATCATCAGGCGACAGCCACACTTGTGAAGAAATCCTCCTTCTGTTTCAGTCTTAAATAGAGGGGGGGTTACATATTAATGCCGTCACTGGAACCAATCGGGTGTGAAGACACAAACACGCGATGGGAGTATAAAGTATAAGAAAGTATCGTGATGAGTGAATGGAACCTTGGGTTAGTACCACCGATGTCACGACCGGGGTGTATATTACTGCATTGATTTATACCCGAGGTATCCGACGAGCGGTCTCTGCTGTGGACCAATCGGGTTCAAAGACAACGCGTTCATCATCCGAGCGTGTTCGCATGCTCACCACAAGCACGTGTGGGCCAATGGGCACTTGATTTCTTTGCAACAGGTATCTATTTGGTGTTTGAACATCTGAACACCTCCTGTTATTTTAATTTTTTTGCCAGAAAGGGTAAAACCCTATTCTCATTTTTCAGTACTGTATCCATATAAATGTCGTTAAAGCCGCCACTACCCGGCACAGCCAATTGGTAATGTTTGTCACGTAAACAGAACGTGGCCAATTCGTCACTAGTACAGCACTAACTGGTGTGTTGGAGAGAGCCAAACCACAACATTTACAATCTGAGCACGACGTTTCGCCAGTAATTGCAACTCGCTTCTGGATGAGATTGCTCGCGAAAGCCTCCATGTTAGACAGTCGTGTGTCTGTTGGCCGAGTCTCCGCCAAATGGCTCCAATGCCATCACCGCGCGAGCGGCGTTGCCCCCCGTTTTCGAATTCGACTGCGAGACCGAGAGACGGCGACTTGCGGGCGGGACCGGGTCGAGGCGTGGGGGCTTCAGGGCCTGCAGCCCAGTGGCCTCCTCCAGCTGGAGGGCGCCTCCAGAGATGAAGTGAAAAGTGATTTCAGTTGTGAATGCTCAATTTTATTTGTTGTCAGCCTTGTAAAAATACAGTTTATTTTTCTTCAACTTTGTTTTCATTTTGAAAATATCACTGGGGGGGGGGGGGGGGGGGGGCCTCACAGTACCTGTAGCCCAGGGGCCTGCACAATCTAAATCCGGCCCTGCTTTGCGAGCAAGCCGGGCAGCTGAGACGCAGCGAGTCTCTCTCTCTCCCGTGGTTGGAGGTGGAGGGGGCGTGGGGGGGTGTAGCTGGCTTCGGACTCTTGCCATGCATTCACGTCTGTCTGCCCCAAGATACCTGTGGGGGGTCCCCCCCCCTCCCCATGACCTCAGCTCCCAGAGGCAGCGCTGTGGCCACTCGCCCCTCACCCACATCCAGCGCCGTGGCCGCGCTGCGCGAACTTGGCACGCGCGCGCCGTGGTGATGTCACCACCTCTCAGTGCTGAATGAGGGTTGTGTGTGTGTGTATTGTGTGCGTGTTGTGTGTGTGTTGTGTGTGTTGTGTGTGTGTATTGTGTGCGTGTTGTGTGTGTGTATTGTGTGTGTTGTGTGTGTATTGTGTGCGTGTTGTGTGTGTATTGTGTGTGTATTGTGTGCGTGTTGTGTGCGTGTTGTGTGTGTATTGTGTGCGTGTTGTGTGCGTGTTGTGTGCGTATTGTGTGCGTGTTGTGTGTGTATTGTGTGCGTGTTGTGTGTGCGTGTTGTGTGTGCGTGTTGTGTGTGTCTGTGTATTGTGTGTGTTGTGTGTTTGTGTTGTGTGTGTGTATTGTGTGTGTGTGTTGTGTGTGTGTATTGTGTGCGTGTTGTGTGCGTGTTGTGTGTGTGTGTGTGTATTGTGTGCGTGTTGTGTGCGTGTTGTGTGTGTGTGTGTATTGTATGCGTGTTGTGTGCGTGTTGTGTGTGTATTGTGTGCGTGTTGTGTGTGTATTGTGTGCGTGTTGTGTGTGCGTGTTGTGTGTGTTGTGTGTGTCTGTGTATTGTGTGTGTGTGTTGTGTGTGTGTGTATTGTGTGCGTGTTGTGTGCGTGTTGTGTGTGTGTGTGTATTGTGTGCGTGTTGTGTGCGTGTTGTGTGTGTGTGTGTAGTGTGTGCGTGTTGTGTGCGTGTTGTATGTGTGTTTTGTGTGTTGTGTGTAGTGTGTGTGTATTGTGTGTTGTGTGTGTTGTGTGTGTTGTGTATTGTATGTGTATTGTGTGTGTAGTGTGTGTGTGTTGTGTGTGTGTGTTGTGTGTGTGTGTTGTGTGTGTATTGTGTGTGTATTGTGTGTGTGTTGTGTGTGTGTATTGTGTGTGTGTTGTGTGCGTGTTGTGTGTGTATTGTGTGCGTGTTGTGTGTGTATTGTGTGCGTGTTGTGTGCGTGTTGTGTGTGTTGTGTGTGTGTTGTGTGTGTGTTGTGTGTGTGTTGTGTGCGTGTTGTGTGTGTGTTGTGTGTGTGTGTTGTGTGTGTGTATTGTGTGTGTTGTGTGCGTGTTGTGTGTGTATTGTGTGCGTGTTGTGTGTGTGTTGTGTGTGTGTTGTGTGTGTGTTGTGTGTGTATTGTGTGTGTGTTGTGTGTGTTGTGTGTGTGTGTGTTGTGTGCGTGTTGTGTGCGTATTGTGTGCGTGTTGTGTGTGTGTTGTGTGTGTGTCGTGTGTGTTGTGTGTGTGTATTGTGTGTGTGTAGTGTGTGTGCGTGGAGCCGTAGTGTTCGCGCGCTGGGTTACGAATCCGGCGACCCGACGATTATCTGAACAGGTCCTGGACCTCCCCTAGGTCGACTCAACCTCAAATGAGGACCTGGTGCGGTATGCAAACATCTGAAGAGACAAAGGCGGCCGGGCGTGGTGCTGACCACCAACCCCCTCGTGCGCCGTTCCGGCCTTCATACGGAGCTCGCGAGCAGCACTTGCCCCAACAATCTGCTACAGGCTACGTGGGGGATCTTTGTATTGTATGTGTGTTTGTGGGTATGGGGCCGTCCATAAATGACGTCACGCACCTAGGGGGGGGGGGGTCAGAAATTTGTGACGATGTGTGACGAGGGGGGGAGTTGAGAAATGTGACGTCACATCAAAATGCGCAACTT
The DNA here is from genome assembly GCF_015708825.2 of Lethenteron reissneri. NCBI lineage: Eukaryota > Metazoa > Chordata > Hyperoartia > Petromyzontiformes > Petromyzontidae > Lethenteron > Lethenteron reissneri. The sequence continues at coordinate 10,438,654 of NC_083825.1, read as the reverse complement.
TAAATAAATATAGAATTGTTATAACAACACTCCTACAACATCAGAGTGCAGTTCCACATTAAATACGCACTACAATGACAATAGTTTAAAGCGATTGGAAGCGTGTTTTATTTTCAAAATGGAAATATGGTTTTGGGGGGGGCGTCATATTTGAGGGGGGGTCTGACTTTTTGTGACGCCGTGTGACGAGGGGGGTCCAAAATAGTGTGACGTCATTTATGGACGGCCCCTATTAAGTAGCGGTTGTTTTAATGGTCAGCGCACTGTGCTAAGATCGCGTTGCGTGGTGGCTTCTTGTCACGGCACCGCAGAGGAAATTCGAACCTGTACCTGGTCTGGGAATGCCGCCAGGTGAACTCGGCCTAAACCAGTACCTGGCGCAGTTGCGGTCAGAGTCGTCGGCGCTGGAAAGACAACGGCCAGACAACGGAAAAGACAAGACAATTGAAAGACAGGACAATGGAAAGACAGGACAATAGAAAGACAATGGAAAGACAAGACAAAGAAACAAGGAAAGACAATGGAAAGACAACGGTCACGATTTTACTTCGGGAGTGGATGCTGAGAGAAGGAAGAACGCAGCGGAGGAAGAGGCCGCGAGTCGTGGTAGTGAGATGAATGAGAGTTGCATCGATCACGACCACAGAGAAGCAGCTGAAGGGAAGGAATAGTAGACAATGGAGGATGTCATTGCCTCGCAGCGTGACGTCACGTGTGTATGTTGAACTTCTTTCGCGCCGTACGTAGCCAACCGTGCTCATCGGAGGTGGGGGGGGGGAGGTCAACAAACTAATCGCGCAAAGCTCGACTAAAGAAATGAGTGTTTAATCGAGATTATTTAAAAGTTCACAGCTCCAGTGGCTTCCTACTATCGGAAGGAAGAAGGTTCCAGACGGCCGCAGAAGCGCATCTGCAAGCGCCGCGCGATGCGGTGACCGACTCTGTTCGATGGCCATAGCCACAAGCCGCCGCCGCCGCCGCTGCGAGGATGGACCGGAGTTCGCGTGACTGATGGTTTGTGTTCCTCGACGAGATCAGCGAGGTGTTGTGGTTCATTTGTGGCAAGCGCTGTTGTGTGTACATGAATGCGACAAGGAGAACAACAGAAACAACAACAGAAACAACAGCGGCAGCGGCAGCGGTGGCAATGAGCCAAGCAATCTACGACGATCAACGTGGATCCTCTGTGCGCACGTGTGCCTGTGAGTTGTGCCCCGCGCAATGTGGGTGGGGGGGGGACGTGCATCGTTGCGTTGTGCATTTCATCGGTGGTTGCTGCTTTGTACTTGTATCGGTGAGCACGGCCTCTTAGACTGTGCCCTGTCGCTGTGCAGGTGAGTGGCTGGTTCTGGTTCACTCTGTGTCGATCTGCTCAACAAGTACCTTCCCATTGTCTGAGCGAGAGTTGGTGGTGGTGGGGGGTGTTGCAGCACTGCGCTAAGCTCACGATTAGAGAGGGCACTGGGCTCACAACACATTCATCGCACCTCCGAATAGCACGGGTTGGCTACGTACGCGGCGAAAGAGGTTCAACACGTGCATACAATACACCTCGCATCGTCACTCCATCACTGTCAGCCGTGATCTTTCAACTTCTGGATGAAGGCCACCCCAAAGCTGTCTAGCGCTGAAAGAATCCAAATGGTCTCCTGCACCATGAGATGGTTTCATCACTCCGTCTCCGCGCTGGAAATCCTCTCGGCTGCGCACTCCATCCTTTGCCTGCCACTCCATTATTGGTCTTGACCACCGGCCATTATCGCTCCAAGTGTTGTGTCCTGCCCGAGCTCCCGTACTTCTTTACGACCTGTCTCCATCTCGCATGGCAGTTTAACACGGAGCAGGCTTTTGCGACCAATTTCTATATATATTAAAGAGAAATTTGTGAATATGTGTCCGTTAGAAATGTTTAGCATACTTCCCAACATGCAACAAACTTTAAATTTGGCATGTGGGTAGCTTCAAGACTGTACACAATGCAAAACGTATAAAAATAGACTTTAGTATTTTGGGGGGGGCGCAATAATGGAAGCGTCACGCAGTGTGCCTGCTGACGTCACGCATCCCCCCCTCCCCACCCTCCGCGTAGGCCGTGTATAATCCAAGACAAAAATCCAAGTCCCGGGAGAAGCCGGCTAGTCAAGCTCGTTATGCACAATAGAGGTGTTTTTGGTGGTGAGATCGCGTTAATATGAACGTGCCGTTAAAGCCGCCACCACCGGACACAGCCGATTAGTAAGCCTCGTCACGTGAACAGAACGCGCCAGTTCGCGAGCAGTGCACAACGCCGGTGTGTGGGAGAGTAACCCCACCACAACATTTACAATTCGAGTTAACGACGTTTCGCCAGTAATTACACCCATCCTCATCAGGCGACAGCCAGATTTGTAAACGTCGTCCTCGAATTGTAAATGTTGTAGTGGGACTTACACTCCCACACACAGGGTGTGCTGAACTAGTAACGAATTGTCACATTTTGTTCACGTGACAAACCTCACTAGTTGGCTGTGTCGGGTGGTGGCGGCTTTAACGACACATGTATATATTCACGCGATCTAACCCCCCAAAAAAACCTCGATTATGGACCTCGCATGTGTCCACGCGGTCCTCTCACGCTGTGCGAACACCAAGCACGCGTCTCTCCGTGCTTCTCTGCGCACTCTCCACACTTGTTTCTTTCGGTTATCTTCGCCAAGTGTCCACGTCTCTGATCCGAGGGTCACAGCAAGGGAGAGTTGCTTCGTGATTCTTTCCCCCCCCCCCCCCCAAAAAAAAAAATCATCCTTCCAGAGAGACAATAACAACGAGTGAGGCTGTGCAAAGCCGAGCTGCGATTCCGTTTTCGTATGAAAACCCTGGTCCCTGTCATAGTAACGTGGAATTGACATGTACTGGCTCACGGCCACGAATGTAAATGGGCATCACGCCACGCTCGCTGGAGCAGGGATACGCTGACAGCGAGTTGACTTTTTGACTCGGAACGAGACACTGCCGCTTTATGCAGCCTAAGGATGTGTTTATCCGCATGTCAATCACGCTCAACAAGCAAGGCATATTCACGACTTGTAACGCTCGCAGCTGACTTCACCCTGAAACAGGGGGTCAATAAGCCACCACCTCTCATTTGTGCTGAAACACCGCATCGATTCACAGGGTGAAGTAGATTTTATGATGCACACGAAACATGCATCGGATCGTTCATGTGATAATTTTAAGCTTTTACGATATTTTTTTTAATTAATAAACCTAATCTGTGTTTATCCCGGAGAAATCCGATGAGCTATGAAGCACTTTTTCACAGGCATCCAGTAGGAATGGGCAAGAAAGTAACAACAAAAATCAACACGACAGAAATACCGAGAGGTGTGCAAAGTATAGGAAAGGTCAGCAAACTCACTGTCAAAATATAAAGAGACTAAAACTAAACTGTTTTAACTTTACTCGGTAAAGCCCTCTGAGCAATCCGTATAACCAGTATTCAGTGTAACCTGCAGTCGGTGTAACCAGCACTCCCAACGATTCAATATTTAATTTGTATTTTATTCTACCAGGTAAGGTCCACCAAGCTGTACAGCTCTATTTCAGAAGTGACCTGGCCACAAATGATAGCTCAACAAAGTGGCTTAGCATCACGTGGAAATTTATAACAGAGAAAAAAAAGTGCAATGTGCCACAGTATTCACTGACTCTTGTAGACCCACAGACAAGCGGAAAGTCAGCCACGAGGTTAGCCAATAAATTGCCCAAGCTCTGCGGTCCTTTACATACTAAGGTGGTGTCGGCCAATTAGTGAGTGTTCATGCACGTGGGAGGAAACCGGAGCACGTGGCTGAAACCCACACGCGTGTGAGGGGGAAACACTCGATCCCACGCCGATGAAACATGTGGAGTCAGCAGTTTTTGCTGTACCGCCTTCTCCTGGCGAGCCGGGATGTGACACCACGGACTCTGCCCGAGAAGAAGTTTTGAAACATTTGTGTGATCCACCAACCCTCGCCTTCAATACCGGATCAAAGGCGTGAACCACCACCACCACCACCGCCACCACCACTACCACCACCACCGCCACCACCACCACCACTGCCACCACCACCACCGCCGCCACCGCCGCCGCCACCGCCGCCGCCGCCACCGCCACCGCCACCGCCACCGCCGTCGCCGCCGCCGCCGCCGCCGCCGCCGCCGCCACCACCGCCACCGTCGCCGCCGCCGCCGCCGCCACCGCCGCCACCGCCACCACCGCCGCCGCTGCCGCCGCCGCCACCGCTACCACCGCCACCGCCACCGCCACCGCCACCGCCGCCGCCGCCACCGCCACCACCACCACCACCACCACCGCCACCACCACCACCGCCACCACCACCACCACCACCGCCACCACCACCACCACCGCCACCACCACCACCGTCGCCACCGCCCAGCTAATGGGTTCACTGCGGCCTCGAATTGTGATAATTCATCAGATCGCGGTTTGCAGGATGCCCACGTTTAAAACGTCCATTATTGACCCTGGCGTTGAACAACGAATTCGACTGAGGAATTTTTCGTGAAACCTCCACATGGCTATCTGGATTCACACACAGCGGCGCTGGCTCAGCACAAGAACATCGCGGGGCCCTCTCGGCCACCTGGTTGCGGTTTGAGAGCCGCGCTTTTGGTTAAACAAGCCGAGAAGAATGTTGAGTTTACACGTGGATTTAACCTTTCCTAACCCCAACACTTATCCCCCAGATTCGCCGTTGCTTTCATTTGTATTGCGACCACTTTCCATGTATAAATCCAGCTGGGCTATTTGGCTCGGTAATTTCCAATATACAGCAGCACGGCAAGTAGGTTGTTGATCGATGCACATCGCCTGATTTGTGCATGTGTTTTTTTAAAATCTGCCTTCAACGCCTTTTCATAGTCGACAACGGCGAGGCGTAATGGTTGGTGATGTACATCTCTCGTTTCCATAATCCGATTATTAATGCCCGTTATCGAATGTAGAGAAACTTTTCCCAAACCTGGTTTGCTCACGCGGTTGGTCGGCCTCGAAATGAGTCCACGATTCTCCCTGCAGTGATCTTTGTGAAGCACTTTGCTCGGTGCGAGTTGGTGAGGCAGGCGAGGCAACCGGGTATCGGTTCAGATCTCACTCGGCACTTACTCCACTTGCAACTGGCAAGCGAAGCCAAGTCACCGTCTTCCGAACGCCAGTGCGTGAACCACCATGCCACCAGTCGTGCCCCTCTTAACAAACACCACAGTGCAAGTTCACGGTGCAAGTTCACGTACCCAGAGTTGGACTCATCGTTTCGCTCCTTTGGGGTTCACACAACGAGCGTTTGTGGAACGTTAAGAGTGGCCCCCCTATGGTGATGCCACGGGAGAGACTCACCCCGCCAAGGTCATATGGAATGTATCCACTGGCTCAGTGTCGCCACCAACAATGGTGAAGTATGCACCTTGAACTTCCTTCGCACCGTACGTAGTCAACCGTGCTGCTAGGAGGTGCGAACGTTGAACCAGGCAGAGGTTTTACGCTTCGGATTTGGCAACACCGCTTATTAAGGAACAAATGACTGGGCAATTACGACGCTCATTAAACATTCAAGTCCACAGCCTTGCATTGGCCTGTGCTGTGGTGGTGGTGGTGAAGGGCAGCGGGGTAACGCGCACGAACAAAAAAAAACAATTTCCTTAACGACGGAAGTCGTTTAAAAGAGAAAAGCGGCCAGCTAACACTGGACTTACAACATCAATTGTCCGATCGCCATTATTTCTCGACGCTGAATAATCCACGACGTATTTGTTTGGGTTTTTTTCCTTCCCCTTTCTGCCTCCTCCTCCCTCCCTCCCCCCCCTCCCCCTCTCTCAGTCGTCTTGCACTTCAAATTAAAGATCAGGAACTAATTGTCCTCGCCAGGCAGGGGGACAACAGAGGCAGCCTTTGTGGGCCACGTCGTTTTGTGTGTGCGAGTCACGGACTCTGCGTCCGCGTGGAGGCGAATTGTTCTGCTCCAACGGCCGCGCACAAACGCACTCCGGGTTGAGGCAGGGACGTCCCATTCCGAAACAAATCCTTCATTCATGGCTCCGCACCACGTCCCGGCTGACTCAACTCCCCGCAAGCCAGGGGCCCGCAGAGTGATTCACCACTCTTCTACGAGTCACTTTCATCGGCGCAACAACATTTTTTTTCTAATTCACGCCTCTCGCGAACATTAGGGGGCAAAGCGGGCGGACGCGTTTGCAGCCGGCAGCGGGTGTACCCCTTGCTGCGTGGAGCTGCTCAGGCTGCTTGAATCTTGAGTCGCTCCTGTCCTCATCATTTTCCTGCAGGTTGCCGCTCGCTTGGGCCTTGCGAATTCGCAGTGGAGCCCACTGGGCCGCTCACAATGGCCTACCACCAGCGTCAGTGCTGCTCTTTAGAGATGAATATCCCTTTTTCCCCCCACTTTAAAGTTTCTAACGATATGGGACTTACATGTAGATTGAAAACACGGGACGAGGAGCTGTATTTATAGAGCGTCGTGTTGATAAAGGTGAGTAGGCTTGGGTGAGGACGCGTCGTCACAAGGGATGATGAGGGGCCGTGGTGGAGGCAAAGGAGGGGACATGCCTGGGTCGACATCTGCCATGCACACAGAGGGATTAAAATCAACTTGCGCACAGAATCTCGATAGGTATTTGTATTGCATTCATCCAGCCGTAGATAGATCGAGGCGGAGGATGAATCACAATGTACTCGCGAATACAAATAATAAAAACAAACAATAATTGTCAACGGTGGTCACGATGCGGACAGGCTGGGCCTCCTGCCCTGTGAATGAGGAGTGTCTACCACTGTCTCAGTGCTGTCAGCAGAGAGATGAGCCACAGCACCCACGCGTGTCTGAGCGGGGAGACAGGCCCTAGGGTTCTTGTCATTTACTCAGATCGTCGGAGCGGGCCAGCGATGTTTATGCAGATCCACAACTGAGCGCATGCGGATTTTTTGACTCAACAGTGACGGCGCCGAATTTGCCCCTTGTCGAGAAATGAAATGGCTTCGGGGGTAGAGTAAGAGGCAGAGATTGCAACAACAACAACACCAACAACAGCAACAACACCACCCCTCCCCCCTAGCGTGGGCTAGAGTAGGGTGCCAGCGAGCGGCCTGCCAGGCTCAGCAGGTGGCAGCCTGTCCGGCGGCGGAGATTGTTATGCAAATGAAAGGCGCGAGGCTTAAAGGAGGTGGGGATCCTTCTGAGGAATGTGAGGAATCCGAGCCTGCTCCACGTTGCCTCCGATAATCCGCAGTCTGCTGCCATGCACGAATATTATGCCGGCATTCCGTACGCAGCATTTTCATTAACCCCCCTCCACCCCCCAGATTCCTTCACGCATTCACTTCTAATCGCCGATGCTGAGCACACAGCCTTCCGAGGCTAAGAACGTTAAGCGGCCAGCAACGGACAGCACTCTTACAGTTAGCACGGTAGGCTATGTACGGTGCGAAAGAAGTTCAACATATACGTATACTAGATGAGAGTTTACACTTTACATTGAGCGAGGTTATTATCAGAGCTTGGGGAGATGACGGAAAGGAATTCCGAAGTGGAGCAGTGCGAGGGAATACGTTTAAAGGGAAGGGTTGCAACCTGAAGTGTGGTCAGTGGGTGAGTGAATGAGTGAGTGGGTGAATGTGTGGGTGAGAGTGAGTGAGTTGTTGTGACCTGCAGTGTGGTGAGTGAATGAGTGAGTGGGTGAATCTGTGGGTGAGAGTGAGTGAGTTGTTGTGACCTGCAGTGTGGTGATGAGTGAGTGAGTGAATGAGTGAGTGGGTGAGAGTGAGTGAGTTGTTGTGACCTGCATTGTTGTGAATGAATGAGTGAGTGGGTGAATGTGTGGGTGAGAGTGAGTGAGCTGTTGTGATCTGTAGTGTGTTGAGTGAGTGAATAAACGAATGAGTGGATGAATTTGTGGGTGAGATTGAATGGGTTGTTGTTACCTGCAGTGTGGTGGCGGAGCATAGGAGGGATGAGACAATGCGGCTTTAATGTTCTGCCACAACAAAGCTGCATTTCACGTAACTTTGTTTTATTTTTTTTAAATCGACACAAACGCTACCAGGCAGTGGAGCAGAGACGCACTCTTCATGCTTCAAACACGCGAATTCCAACTACGTCCCAATTGTGTTTGAAATGAACGGCGAGATTCAAGCAACTCGGCTTATTAGTGTAGTGGTGGTATTGACGTGCGCCGGGAGTGATGGATCACGGGGCGCGGGGTTGGGCACGCGGTGTGGGCGTGGCAGGGACGCGCGCGCCGGTGGTGAGGCGCGCTCACACAAGCTGGGAAAAGAGGATCGTAGCGAGTGCGCAGTGATTGGTCAGATAAGTGAGTACTCTCAGCGACGTCCGCAGGAGGGGTATAAAGGGGGACGCGCGAGAGCACTCGTGGTCAGTGTTAACCAGTTGAAGACCGAAGACGGGGTGGAGGAGGTAGGGGCCCTGTGTGGCTCGGAGCCGAGACTGGGGGGACCGTAGTCCGACGCCCGTGTGGGTCGGGACGGTGGTACCCAGAGCCGAGACGGGCACCCCGGCTGGGTGTGTCCCGGAAGGCTACGGGGCGTAAGAGCCCGTGTCAGTACAGCTGAGTGGGTGTTGGTCACCCGTGTAGCTGAGTGGGTGTTAGTCACCCGTGTAGCTGAGTGGGTGTTGGTCACCCGTGTAGCTGAGTGGGTGTTAGTCACCCGTGTAGCTGAGTGGGTGTTGGTCACCCGTGTAGCTGAGTGGGTGTTGGTCACCCGTGTAGCTAAGTGGGTGTTGGTCACCCGTGTAACGAAGTTGTAGTTGAGTGGGTGTCCGTCACCCGTGTAGCTAAGTGGGTGTTGGTCACCCGTGTAACGAAGTAGGGTGTTAGTCATCCGTGTAACTACAAGTTGGTGAAAATAAAGAGTGTGCTACCCGTGAAGTCGTCTCCTGCCGAGTTACTACTTTACAACTGGCGTCAGAAGTAAACCTGTCTTCAAGGAGAATGGACACAAGGAAGACTTCTCGTTCCCACGTGCAAGACCGGGGAGACGACGACGTACCGGTGACACCACCCTCGGGAGGAGAAGACGAGGAGTTGCCGCCGATGCAGCACTTCGCGGAAATGGCCGATGCTCCGCCCGCCTCCGACACCAGCCTGCAGGACGCACACTCCCGCCTGGCGGAGTTGCTGCTCGCCGCCGCTGCGATCTTGGCGGAGATCTCCGTTCCAGCGGCCGGTGGAACGCCTGCGGGGTTGGAAGAGGCGGCGCGGCTGGAGGGTTCCCGCCATAAGGCGTTTCGCGCCAAAAGTTTGGGAGTTGGCGCCATTTTTGAGGGTCCGCCTCCGGTTGGCGGGAAACGCGGACACCACGTGGCCAGAGGTCTCCACACAGCGCAGCCCGCGTCATCGGCGAGCGCCGGAGCTCTCCATTTTGCGCCTGCAGAGGGAGCCGACATTTTCTACAACCACAGCAGCGCGCGGGAAAATCGTTCCAACGACGACGACGACGATCGAGTTCTCCAGCAACGATTGCCCGCGCTGTCGGTGTTCAAGGCGGACGGGGGCGACTGGGGAGCCTTCCAGCGACGGTTCATCGCGCATCAAGAAATGTCGGGGTGGTCCGACACCACGGCCCTGCGCGCGCTGCCAGCGATGCTCGACGACGACGCGCTTGCGGCCTTCACGTCTGCCCGGAGGTCGTCCCGCTCAACGCTCCAGGCCGCGCTGCACCTGTTGGCCAAGGTGTTCGGGCCGCCCTCGACCTGTCGCCACCAGTTCTACGATCGGCGGAAGGTGGTTGGAGAAACAACGCTCGCCTATCGCACGGCGCTGCTCGCCCTGGCGGATTCAGCTTTTCCCCGCATGGACAAGGAGGGGAAGGACGCCATGGTGACGGAGCAGCTGCTGGCGCTGGCTCACGGATTGGGAGTTCCCATTAATACGGCGGACGAGATGGACATCTGCTCCCTGGGGATTGCCACGAGTATCCACGCTTACGAGGTCCTACAGCGGAAGCCGACGGTCGTCTGCGCATCGGTGGAGAACGGGGCACCGGCCGCCACGATCAGCGGACCCCAGCCTGCTGTGCCTCGGGAGGAGGCCTTCGCTGGTTCGAGGCCGGGGGAGTGGAGACCGGGAGGTCGTTCGCCCACACGCTCCTCCCGCAAGCTGGAGCAACCGAAACCTACGACGTCCCTCGTCGTCTGCTACAACTGCGGCCTTCGGGGCCACGTCGCGGCCGGGTGCCGGGCCCCGCGTCAACGCACCGCGGGACCACGTCCGGACGACGACCAGGGACTCAAGACATCCCAACTGAACCCGGCAAGTCGCGGCACCTCACACGCTCGGTCCACACGCACGGCACGTTCGGATCGCCGCTTAGCGGTGGGGGGACCGTGTATGGGCGCCGGGGGTTCGGTTCGGCGAGAGGGGTCCGCGTACGGCCCGAAGGCAGTCGAGTGGTCCGAATTGGCCCACAGGATTGTGGCTGCGTCGGCCGGGTCGTCCGTGGTAACGGGGTACATTGACGGGGTTGAGGTCCGGGTGCTCGTGGACACGGGTGCGTCGGCCACTATTATTTCGGACCTTATTTATAATATTCTTCCCGTACAATGTCGACCACTTCTGCCGGTGGACGTACCATTTTACGCGGCAAACGGGGGATCTTTGGGAATCATCGGCCAGATTCGGGCGAATATTTGTATTGGCGACATTAAATTGGCGGGTCCTATTTTTGTATCATCATCGTTGGCCGTTCCTTGTTTACTAGGCACGGACTTTCTGTCTAAAATGCCCATAAAAATTCTCATAGACCAGGCCTGCATTGAGCTTCCGTCGGGTCGGCGGGTTGAGTTTTTGAAGAGTCCAAATAAGATACGCACGGCTTGTGCGACGGTGCAGGCGCTGGCAACCCGGACTGTACGGGTGCCCCCGGGATCGCAAATGTTGGTACCCCTTCGGTTGAGAAAACAACTGGGGGCGGATGCGGGGGCGCAGGGAGTTCTATTGGGGCCGTCTAACAGGGCTAAAGGGGACCTCGGCTTAGCGGTGGCCCAGACCATGGTGAGGGGGGACAGTGAGCCGTTCGTTGTGGTCCTGAATACGGGGTCGCGGCCGGCCGTGATTACGCAGGGAACGGTGCTCGCTCACGCCGCGCCGCTACCCGTCGAGGAACAGCTCGTTGCTCACGCCGATTCACATGTCGATACGCATCCCCAAAGTGAGGAGGGGACGGAGTGGTTGGACGCGTTGTGTGCCGGGTCCAGTACCTTGTCCAGTGTGCAGTTGGGTGCATTGAGGGGCTTGCTGCTCGAGTTCGCTGACGTGTTTAGCAGGCACAAGTACGACATTGGCTGCACAGACCTGTTGCGCCACCACATAGAGACTGGGGACGCGGCCCCTATTCGACAGAATCCCTTCCGGCTCAGTCCAGCCGAGAAGGAGCATGTGCAGTCGGCAGTAAATGACATGTTGGCGGCCGACATCATTGCGCCCTCTTCCAGTCCGTGGGGTGCTCCTATCGTCTTGGTTAAAAAACAGGATGGATCCCTGCGGTTCTGTGTTGATTTCCGCCGCCTAAACAAAATATCAATGGCCGATGCGTATCCGCTCCCCAGGATGGATGAGTCGCTGGATGCCTTGGCAGGAGCACAGTTTTTTTCGACGCTCGATTTGCTTTCGGGATTTTGGCAATTGCCCCTCGATGACGAATCAAAACCTAAAACCGCTTTCCGGACACCGGGAGGCCTATTTGAGTTCAACCGATTGCCCATGGGTTTACATTCCGCTCCTGCCACGTTCCAGAGGCTCATGGAATTGGTTTTGGCAGGCCTTCAATGGGACACCTGTTTGATTTACCTCGATGACATCATCGTTTTCAGCCGAACTTTTGAGGAGCACCTCCAGCGACTGAGGGCAGTGTTTCTCAGGATGCGTTCCGCGAAGCTTAAATTTAAACCGGCTAAATGTTTTCTGCTTCGGGAATCGGTCAGGTATTTGGGCCATATCGTTAGCCGTTCGGGGATCTCGACGGACCCTGCTAAGACGCAATGCGTCGGCTCATGGCCAACACCGACCTCTGTTACTGAAGTCCGCAGCTTCATAGGATTTGCCTCCTATTACCGTCGTTTTGTCAAACAGTTTGCCACCATAGCCAGGCCCCTGCACGCCTTGACAGCTAAAGGGGTGCGGTTTCACTGGGGGCCGGAGGAGGAGGCCGCGTTCTGCTCCCTTCGTGACGCCTTGGTGCAGGCTCCCCCCTTGTGTTACCCCGATTTCACGCAACCGTTTGTGCTCGACACGGATGCCAGTAACACGGGTATCGGGGGAGTGCTCTCACAGGTGGTCGGGGGGGTCGAACGGGTGGTCGCCTACGGTAGCAGGGTTCTGTCCCCCGCGGAACAACGCTACTGCGTGACACGGCGTGAATTGCTGGCGATTGTGTTTTTTATACAGCAATTCAGGCCGTATCTGTATGGCCGTCACTTTACGGTTCGCACGGACCATGCGGCTCTCCAATACGCTATGCGGGTGGCGCAGCCATCGGGCCAATTGTCCCGATGGTTGGAGGTCCTTCAGGACTACCAATTCACGACGATTTACCGCAAGGGGTTGCGCCACTCGAACGCGGATGCATTGTCACGGTTGCCGACGCGTACGGAATGCGCATGTCAGTTGGGATCGGCGCGGTGTAAACCTTCTGTCGATGTCCCCGCGGAAGTAGTGCTAGCCGCCACGGATACTACGGGGGTCGACGCCCCCACGGGGAGGGACTCGCTGTTAGCATTGCCTCTCATCGAGTGGGGCCGTCTGCAAATGGCCGACAGCTCCCTACTCGCGCTACGTCGGAAGGTTAACGTTCCCGAGGGCGGGGAAACGCGGGTCGGTTCCTGGGTGTGCAGACAGGGCCTCTTGATGAAGTGGGACTCCATGTCCCGGCGTCACATGCTTGTGGTGCCAGTTGCTGTACGGGGTAAGGTCGTCCTGGCTGCCCATGAACGACTCATGCATCTGGGGTTTCATAAAACGCTCGCCCTCATTCAGCGAGACTACTATTGGCCTGGGATGGGCAGTGACGTGGCGAACATTCTTAAGGGGTGTGTAGGGTGCGCTAAAAGAAAACCGCCACAAATAGCGGCTAATCCACCGCTTCAATCCATTCAAGTTTCGCGCACGAACGAATTGGTCGCGCTAGACATCTTGGGGCCCTTTCCCACTACACCTCGGGGAAATAAGTTCCTGCTGGTTGGCGTAGAGTACTTCACCCGCTGGCCCATGGCGTGGCCACTCGCCAACCAGTCGGCTGCGGCGGTGGCGGACGCCTTTGTCCAAGGTTACGTTTTGGACAAAGGCGCCCCCGAACGCTTGCTGACGGATCAAGGGAAAAACTTTTCGAGTGTTTTGTTGCGCGAGGTGTGCGACCTGTTGGGTACAAAGAAAGTACGTACCTCCCCGTACCACCCGCAGACTGACGGTATGGTTGAACGTCTGAACAGGACGATTACGTCTATGCTGTGCCAACAGGTATGCGACGACCAGGTGGATTGGGACTTACAGGTACCGGGGGTACTAGCGGCCTATCGGATGGCACCCCATGCGGCGACGGGGTTTTCTCCATTTTTTCTGATGTATGGGCGGGAGGCTGATCCGGCCATGGACGTCCAACTGGGGATTTCACAGCCACGTGCGAAATCAAAATTGGCAGACCACATTAAGTTTAACATCGCCAAATTGGCTGAGGCGCGGGAGGCTGCGAGGTTGAATTCACGCTCTCGGCAGATCGCGAACGAGCGATTGCGTGAACGGAAGGTGCATACGCACAATTGGGAACCGGGCGATAAGGCCTGGCTGCATTGTCCACACGCACCGTTGGCTACGTCCCCCAAACTGTTGAGACCATGGAGGGGACCGGTGGAAATTGTGCGGGTTGCACGACCCCAGAGTATACAGATTAAATGGGGAAAACGCCGTTGGTACGTGCACTCCTCCCGACTGAAACCCTACGCGGCACCACGTGACCCCGGGTTGTGCCGTGACGACCGAGCGTGTGATGTGACCGTCGACTCGGGGAGGGATGTGTCGCAGGCTGATCCTCACGTGTCTCCACCTGACCCACCCCCAGGTGTCTCGGACCTGACGGCTGTTGACCGTCGGGAACCGGAACCCCGCGGCTCGCACGGAGCCCCGATGCCTGGCCCATGCCTTCCTGAACTGCCGGCGCCGCCGGATGGCCAACTGCGTCCTGTGCCGTACGACGGTCCGGCAAGGCGGACTCGGTCAAGGACGCAACACTTTTCATGAAAAAATAAAAAAAAAAAAATTCTTTTTTTGTTAAAGCCCGACTTCGTTGCCGGCTTCCCCCTCTGCCGGGGTAATGTCCCGTTCAAGGGACGCTCGGACATCGGGACGCTGCATGAGTCGGAGAGAAAAGAAGAGAAAATGATTAAAGAAATTTTTTTTTATTGTTACTCTTTCCGCATACACAGTATCGTTGCCATTCGCCGGATTGTGCATGTTGTTCTTGTTGCGGGTGTGGCGGTTGCTGGGTTTTGCGGATTGCGGTGTTCATGTTGTGTTGTTAGGGTTTGTGTTATGTTACGGGGCACACGTGGGGGGTGAAGGGGTGTTGTATGTTTTATTAGCAGCCGGGTCGGCTGCGAGCTATGTGGTAGGGGGTGATGTAGTGGTGGTATTGACGTGCGCCGGGAGTGATGGATCACGGGGCGCGGGGTTGGGCACGCGGTGTGGGCGTGGCAGGGACGCGCGCGCCGGTGGTGAGGCGCGCTCACACAAGCTGGGAAAAGAGGATCGTAGCGAGTGCGCAGTGATTGGTCAGATAAGTGAGTACTCTCAGCGACGTCCGCAGGAGGGGTATAAAGGGGGACGCGCGAGAGCACTCGTGGTCAGTGTTAACCAGTTGAAGACCGAAGACGGGGTGGAGGAGGTAGGGGCCCTGTGTGGCTCGGAGCCGAGACTGGGGGGACCGTAGTCCGACGCCCGTGTGGGTCGGGACGGTGGTACCCAGAGCCGAGACGGGCACCCCGGCTGGGTGTGTCCCGGAAGGCTACGGGGCGTAAGAGCCCGTGTCAGTACAGCTGAGTGGGTGTTGGTCACCCGTGTAGCTGAGTGGGTGTTAGTCACCCGTGTAGCTGAGTGGGTGTTGGTCACCCGTGTAGCTGAGTGGGTGTTAGTCACCCGTGTAGCTGAGTGGGTGTTGGTCACCCGTGTAGCTGAGTGGGTGTTGGTCACCCGTGTAGCTAAGTGGGTGTTGGTCACCCGTGTAACGAAGTTGTAGTTGAGTGGGTGTCCGTCACCCGTGTAGCTAAGTGGGTGTTGGTCACCCGTGTAACGAAGTAGGGTGTTAGTCATCCGTGTAACTACAAGTTGGTGAAAATAAAGAGTGTGCTACCCGTGAAGTCGTCTCCTGCCGAGTTACTACTTTACATTAGCAATCATATTTATTTCGTCGTTGGAGTTTGTTCATGGCAAGGGTTGTTGTGAAAGCAGAGAGCTGTTTACAACGCCCGTCAAGAGGTGCGCTAGCTCATGGGCTGTCGCCTCAATGCAACCGTTCCAGCAACGTCCATTGTACAACAGCAGCACCACGAAAGGTGATCCATTCACAGATACCCCGCTACAATAATAAACTATGGGGAGACATTCTGGGACAAACGACGTTTCATCTCGAAGTCTCTGCGCATTCTTCGCCAAGTGTCAGCGCCACGCATTGATCAGTTTAAACGCCCTCCTGTGTCAGATGTGGAGCCAGCGCCGTGACATCGATCGCTCCAATCAGCTGTTGAGACGAAACTCGCACTTTAATTAGAAATCAGTGGGGCATCTGTAAACGGATCGCCCACGCAGTATGATTTTCATAATTATCTACGGTGACGTGCTATTGGCTGCTCCTGCTGACTTGCATTAACCCAATCAGATTACACGAACCATTTCCCCCTTTTAATTGGATGTGCAATCGTTTTGGAAGTATATTTGAAAAAAAATGGGGAAAAGCAAAACAATGGCCTCTCTCTCTTTCGCGCTTTCGCTACTCACCGCCATGCGTTTCGTTGCCAAGACGAGTCGAGGGGTCTCTCTTTCTCTACACCAGTGGGTCGTAGCAACCTTCACCGCAGCCTTGCACCCCACCTGGGTCACAACCGTTAGACAAATGTATGATGCTCAAAAACATGCAGGGTTTGTATTCGTGGTTCTTTCGGTAAAGTCCCGTAGAAGGAAAATAATAAAATAATATAAATATAAAGCAAAAAATATATATATATTTATATTATTTTATTATCTCCCTTCCACGTGACTTTACCGAAAGAACCAAGAATATGAATCCCTGCAGTCACGAAAGCTTTAAATCAAAATGTATGCAGGGTTTGGTGAAACAAAGTGAGTTTGCACTTAATTTGTGTCTTCGATTATTCACCTTCAAAAAAATCTGTCCGTGTGTCGCACCCCCAGAAAGGGCATCTGGCACCCCCAGGAGGTGCAGCGTGATGCCCCCCCCCAGGCTAAGAAGCCACTGCTCTGCACGGTGCACACGGAGATTCCCAGCGGCCCCCCCCCCAATGGCCTCAACGCCGCCACTAATCAGTTCACGGCACTCACCGGCCACTCGCTGGCACTGCCCATCTACCGGCGCTTGAGAGCTCTGTCATGAGGCGAGACGTGTGCTAATTATAACGGTGCTCTGACGGCACACTTAACACCGTCTTAGTAGTAAATACAGGGTTACTTTGAAGGTGAATGCGATGACGGTAATGGGTTACACATCAGCACCCGCGAAGCGACCTGGCCACAATTGACAGCCCAACGAAGATGACGTTCTTTCGGTAAAGTGGAGATTTGGAGCAGCCAAATACTCTAAACGCACACTTCTGAGTGTGGAGGGGGAAACCGGAGGACCCGGAGAAACATTCACACGACCACGCGGAGAGAGACACGCAGACTCCAAACATACAGCAGGCGTCAGGGTCGAGGTGGAACCCACGACCTACTAGCCACCGCGGCGCCCTCCATCTGTAACGCGGCCATCATCCTCTTACTCTTAGTTTTTTTTCGGTAAAGTCACGTAGGTAAAAAATAAAATTAATAAAAGTAAAATAAAAAATCACGACGTTTCGGAGGCAACACAAGCTTCCGTCTTCAGGTGGAACCGTCACAGCACAGTTGCTGTATCAAGTAAGCAATCGTGCTGTGACGGTTCCACCTGAAGACGGAAGCTTGTGTTGCCTCCGAAACGTCGTGATTTTTATTTTATTTCTATTATTTCTTCATCATCCCCACTGCACATTCGCAGCAGCAGCGGCAGCGGCGTTCAAGCCATGCCGACTTCTAAGAGTCACTTCGCGGCCCCAGCCTCCTCGCTCGGCTGGCCCTCGAGCGCCACTTAGTTTGGCTCCACGTCTCGGAGTCGCCGTCAATTATGCCAGTGAAATAGCGTGCGCGTTATAAATAACTTTCTTATTACATTCAGTCCCGTCCTACAACAGCCGCGGGGCAAACGCACGGCCGTGCACTCCTGGCCCACCGACACCCATCTGGCAGCACTAAAAGTCGACACGTCTACTCTTCCAAGATGGTTTATGTTGTCCATCAAAAAAAAGCTGCCCTGTTAGTGCGTCTCGTGACCTGCACCCCCCTCCTCCTCCTCGTTACCGCCGGCAATACCGAGGGTGGACCCTGTCGTGTTTTACCGCCCCGAAGTAAAACAATAAAACGCAGCTTCAACAAAGGGCGGGGGGGGGGGTGATTCCTGGCCTCAGTGTGGACTCTCGTTCATCGCTCTGCCGCCCGATGATGCCAACGCCAACGCGGCCGTCGCTGGCCGTTGAGTCCTCATCAGGTCGCCGCTTGGTGTGCAGACGAAGCAAGGTGCAGTGCAAACGCGGAGTTCGCTGCACTGACTTCCGCTGCCCATAACATGTCCCCACCAACTAAACTAAGACTCAACTACTTTTTTTATTTTACACGGTAAAGCCCCACTGAGCTACGTGGCACTTTTTTCAGAAGCGACTTGAAGTGGCTTACCATCATCACGCGGACATTGATGGCAGCCAAATACTCTAAACGCGTGATGTTGATTCTAAATGTGGAGGAAAACACCGGAGAACCAGGAGAAAAATCCACGCCACCACGGGGAGAACACACAAACTCCAAATATACAGCAGGCGCCAGGGTCGGGATCGTACCCACGAACTCCTGTGTATCGTAACAAACAACCTAAAATCCATGGTGGTCATCCATCACAAGAACTATCGAGGCTCAACTTTGTTCGCGTCTGGGATATGAAGACATCCGCCTCGTTATGGGGGATTTGGCCATCTGCCATTGGGCTCTTATCTCGTTATCAATGAAGGCGAGCAAGATCTCTCTGCGCACATTCCAATCTTGCACTCTTTTCATTTATTTACAGATGCCTTTGTGTTTCGTCTGTTGTCCTTCCACCGCACATCCCATTAGCACAGTTGTCTGCGTACGGTGCGAAAAAAGTTCAACTCAACGACCTCCGCGTGTATTAAGAAGAAGAATTTTCGGTGTCTTCATTTTCTAACGGTTCTTAAACCACTGCCCTCCTATCTATGCTGGCAATGCCGAGCCCCCACGCCTACCCACAAGTCCATAACTGGTAACAGTAGTCGAGCCGCGCAGAAGGAACGAGGCGACGCGCAGGCGCGTCGGCGACACCGGCCTGACGTGGCCCTGCTCTTACTACAAGCACCACGCGCAGCCTCAAGTTCTCGCCGAGCGGGAAGCGCAGCAAAGCAAATCAACGACGGTTGCAGCATCAGAGCGTAAACACACTTCCAGCTGCAAATGCAAGGCAGGCTTTGTGTCCAGGTCTTCCCAAAAAAAACCCTTGAGGGTGCCGTTTCATTTCGACTCACGATTATTTATTTACTTGCGAATAACGAAACGAAAATGAGCTCGTGCACTAGGAAGCACTGCACTAAAGTGCGCCCGGGCTGACGGTAAATGTGGCAGAGAAGCTGACGACTCGACATGCAACCCGAGGCCACTGTGACACCGTAACGTCGATGAGGACTCAGCACGGAGGACCCACACCGCTCACAGTCGTGAGCAACGTGCAACCTGCGGGCCGCAGTGCTTTTCGCTCCTTGGGGAAGGCGGTGGGGGGAGGGGGGGGCTGAGATAGCAGATAGCAGGGTGGCGGGTACCTCGCGTGGTGGCCCACGCAGGAAGGAGATTCCTGGCGATCAAGAAGAACGGAGTCATGACGGGTGATGCCGCTTGACGCCGCCGCAACTCGACATTGCTCGCCGCGCCCTGGCACGTGCCACGATCACTGCGGAGTCGATGTCTGCGCTCAAGGTTCCACTCTCACCATCTCACCCACTCAACATCACAACGCAATGTGGGGGCTCACACGGCAACTCTACTTCTTTCGCGACGTTACGCAGCCAACCGTGCTACCGCGTCGCACGTCACTGACAGACAGAGGGGAAGAAAACGTCTTGGACCCTGGACTTTAATAGGGGCATGGAGTCGACAGCACGGGTGGCTGGGGGAAGATAGTTCCAAGCCAAGGGGGCAGCAGCAGAGGAGAAAGAGCGAGCTCGCACTGAGAGCTCGCACTGAGAGAAGGTGGACTGGAGTTGAGTCGTGGCATTCTCCGCTCGCACTCAGCTCCTCTCCCACAGACGATGCTTGTGAGTGTGTCTCCCTGGCCCACACACGCACGCGCATTCCACTACGGGGCGGTAAGTCCACTTAACTCTAGTTCTGGGAAGGCAGTGCTTAGCCACAGCAGGAACGGCCCCAGTGATATTGCCGCCCGAGATAAGGCGTACAGGCATCGCTCGATTTACGAAAGGGATGTGTTTGGCAAAAAACTAAAACACGCTTGATACGAAATGTCGTAAATCGGAATGGCTTTTCTCGTTTATTTAACACTAAAAATGAGGGATGTGTTTCGGACAGTCATTCCAACTCTACTCCTGACGTATAAATAGACACCTGTATCACTTGTCGCAACACAAAAAATATCAATAGACTTAACTATGAAAACAATTGCAAAAATGGTTAATTTCCAACAAAAATAATTCACCTTTTCAGGGAACTCCCCAAGCGATCTACCGCATGTTGTCGTGACTGGCAAGGCGACGTGGAGACGACACTGCTGCACTACAGCGACACCGTGACGCTGTCCGCTGTTGGATGACGCCGCAGCCCTCCGGGTGCCGCTTGTTTGATGATCGCGTGGCGCGTGCGCAGGTCACATTTCGTTCACGCGTAAATTCTGTTTCGATGATTGAAAAGTTTCCATAATTTGTCGATTGCGTTTACGCGAAATTTAGTAAACCCCGGGCGTTCGTTAGACGAGGGATACCGGTGCAGAAGAATGGCTTCCCCTTAACGCCAATTTGCGCATTTCAGGGTGGAAACGTTTTGAAATGTAGATTTCACAATCGCGGTTACTCACGCCTCCCTCGCCGCGTCGCTCTCGCCGCGTCGCTCTCGCCGTGTCGCTCTTCTCCGCGTCGCTCTTCTCCGCGTCATTGCAAAATAACGCGACACTAATAATGATCACGGAACAAACGCTGAAAAGTGCGCAAAGAAGCATGTGGAGATGAAAATTACCCCGAGAGAAAGACAGAGAAACACGTGGCGAAGTGAGCAATGAACGGTAAAGACTTCATGTTATGATGATCATGATGATTTTCATATTTACCCAGGAGAACCACACTGAGTCATTGGACTCTTTTTCAGCAGGGACCTGCATTGACAGTTTATTCTAAGATGTTTTCGGCCAATTAATGATGAGTTGTGTTGTTTTATACGCGTGGGAGGAAACCGAAGCACCCGGAGAAAACCCAGGTGCGCGAGGGGACAACGCTCAATCCCCGTACAGATGCAAACAGATGGCGATTAGTCTACTTTTAGTCCACTTGCTGTACTGCTTTCTCCTGGTGAGCCAGGGTAGGCACCTCCTCGACGCCAACGGGAATGGCGTTACCACAACACGTGTGCGGTCATCTACCAACTCTCGCTGCCTCCACGGTGGCGGATTACAGGCCGTGTGCATCGCCAACTATTAAAGGAATCCAGTGGGATGTGGCAGAACACGTCGTCTGAATGGATGATAGCCAGTGGTGAAGATGAATGACTGAGTGGCAGGCATGGGAGGGCACACACACACGAGAGTACGCCCCCCATTGAGATGGAGCGATGAAAATCAGCTGAGGTGCAGGCGGATTGCTACAGCGCAGAGTCGCGAGGGATGGCTGCTGCTGCTGCTGCTGCCGATGATGTCCTTCAAATCCATGGTAAATCCAAGCAAACGCTCACCCAGTTAAAGTTTGGCGGAGTAATTAATTTGATAAGAGCTCCAAAAGGATGCTGCGTCTCTACCAATATTACCACGGGCTGCGAGGCTCTAAAGTGGCGCTAATAGAATGATGATGAACCCTTCGGGAGATCCCCGTCTGACGAGATGTATTACTCTGAGCATCCCTGACCTCATAGCGATTCCGCGTCTTCCAGGAAACATCCAATTTAACCGCCGACAGATCACTGCTGCCCAAAGCACCGCTGCTGATCCTTGCTGTTCGTTCGGCTTGAGGTGAGGAAGGCCAGATTTCCTCTGACCACCAATCGCTTTGACAACCGGTCGAGAGGTCATTGCCTTCCACGCACGGCTCACGACGGCGCTGCCAAAAGCAGCGAGCTGGCACCACCAAGAGCCGGCAGGGAAAGCAAATTTAATCGGGATGGGATTTGTCTCCCCGCAGCAGTAACGCGCGCACACACAAACCATCACGTTCCAGTCCGTCGACTTCAAAGTCTTCTGGGACAAATATTTTCCAGTCGCGTTTGCGTGAACAGGAGCTAACCCCCCCACCCCACCTCCGACTGGTTTTGCGACCTCTCCCGAGTCCCGTCGGCAGGAGCTGTGACGCGGCACGGGAGGCCACGTGCCGTCGTGATAGACGTTCAACACGCGCGTGCGCGCGCATACCCCACCAACAGATATGCCACACGGGGGGGGGGGGGGGTAGAGGGGGTTGTCTGTTTCCGTGGGAAAAGCTCGGGGCGGATGTCCGCGAGCAGAGCCGTTGGGGGGGGGGGGCACCGAGTGAGGGCCGTGAAGACACCGAGAGAATTGGGGACGGAGATCGCTGCGCTCGGCCTCGTCGGCAGATTGCCAGCAGCGACTAAAGAGGGTGGAGGGGGGTGGGTGAGTAATCGGCGAAGTCATCTGTTTCATCACCAAAAATAAATTCACTTTTAACCCCCCCCCCCCCTCCCATCGACTAATGGACCTTCTGGACCAATGCCTTGCAGCAGCAGGAGCAGCAGCGGCGGAGGCAGCGGTAGAATGTTGTTGAAACGAAGCGAACTGTGGACGGGGCTTGCCGAGCGTGGAGAGCGTGAGAGGGCGCCGCGGAGTGGCGGATCGGAGAGACCGATTGGCTTCCACAAGCAATCGAAACGTCGTATTCTATTGTTATGTAATTTAATTTATTTCTACGTGACTTTACCCAAAGAACCAAAGAGTCATTCCACAAGCAGCTTTGTGGCGTCATCTTCCTCTCTCGCTGCTGCCGCGGTGTAGACTGTAGTGGCGAGGAGATGTTAACTACCTCGCCTGGTGTACAAGAGGTCGTGGGTTCGATCCCGACCCTGATGATGCCTGCTGTGTATTTGGAGTTTGCGTCTCTCTGTCATCATCATCATCATCACGGTGGCTAGGAGATGTTAACTACCTCGCCAGGTATACAAGAGGTCGTGGGTTCGATCCCGACCCTGACGCCTGCTGTATATTTCGAGGTTGCGTGTCTTTATCGCCGTGGTCGCGTGGATTTGTCTCTGGGTCCTCCGGTTGTTTTGCCCCTCCACATTTAGAAACGTGCGTTGAAGAGTCTTTGGCTGCTGTACATATCCACGTGACATGTCCACGTGACGAGCCACTTCGCTGAGCTGTCATTTGTGATTGCCAGGACCGTTCCGAAACAAGATCTACATAAAGCTCTATTGGGCCTTCACCTGGTAAAATAGATATGTTTTTATTTTGTTTAAATAGCGATTATTTATCGTATACAACTCAAATTACAGTCGAGCTGATGTGTGACGTTTTGCGATTGTGTCGTACTCCTCTTCGACGCGCTGTCAGGTTGTACCGAATGATGTCGACGTTTCGCTCCCCACTGCTTGGGAGTTTCTTCAGATAAACCATATTTGTTTACTGATTTTTTTAAATAAATTTTTGTATTTACTTCTCTGCAATCTAAATCAATATTTATTGAGGTATTGGCACATAAATGTGGCACCGCGCGTCTCCACAGAATATCAAGCAATTTTAACTATTAAAAAAAAATTATTCTACCAGGTAAGGCCCACTGAGCTGTATAAATCTTTTTCAGAAGCAAATAACCGAACGTAGTGGCTTATCACGTGGGAATTTGCAGCAGCTAAATACTCTGAAGGTGTGTTTCTAAGTGTGGAGGGGAAAAACCGGAGGACCCGGAGAAAAATTCCATGCGACCACGGGGAGAACATGCAAACTCCAAATGTCCAGCAGGTAACGTGGTAGAGATTGAACCCACGACCTCCTGTATACTTGGCGAGGTAGTTAACATCTCGCCACCGTGCCACTGTCCATTTGGCAGCTTCGAGCCAAGAGTGATTATTCCTAGGACCTCAACTGATCATCATCGCTTTGAGTGTAGCCATCATTGGGGGGAGTCAATACGACACCCATACGGGTGTCGTATTGACTGTGCCCTTGCCTACAAACGGCGGAGGCAGTGCAGCAGCATCGGCTCAATCAAAGCCCGACCTTGCTGATGAGGCACCGAATGCCAACGCCAGGTGCAGAGTTTGCTCGAATTGAACCGAATCGACGCTCATGGAAGACCGTGTGGTCCGATGGGTTTGTGTAACAAATTGCTTTCATTTTGTGTGTGCGCGCGTGTGTGTGTGGATGGGGAGCGGTGGTGTAGTGGTTAGCGCGCTGCGCTACAAACCTGGCGACCCGAGGTCAATTCCCGCTCACGGCCAACACCCAGTGGCGATTATCTGAACCGGTCCTGGGCCTCCCCTAGGTCGACTCAGCCTCAAATGAGTACCTTGTGCAGTGTGTAGTAAACATCGCTACTGGGGAGACAAAGGCGGTCGGGCGTGGTGCTGCCCATCTGTCCCCTCGTGTACCGTTTCGGCCTTCATGGGTGTTCGCTAACGGCACTTGCCCCAACCGTTTGTTCAGGCTATACGGGGGATCTTTGTCTTTGTGTGTGTGTGCGGTGAGACACGTGTGGAGACAAAGTCGTTCTGTCATTCAAACCAAAAAAAACACACACAGCAGGCGCGGCGTAATATATTTGACGGACAAAAATCGGTGACCGCCTTCGTAACATTTGTTAGCCTTTGCCAATTACCGTCGCCTTCAACCGACATCCCTAATGGGAACAGAAACATTCCTTCCCATTTTTTTTTGGAGCGGGGATTTTGTTTTGTGATCTGGAGCCGCTTCTCCTAAAAGGATTCTTTCTCTCGCCGTTGTGGTTTTTTTTTTTCTGGAGAGCTCTCAATGTGATGTGCTCCACTCTCGGGGTGAGGGAGGCATTTTTGTTTATCACCAGGACCAAAGATTCGCTCCGAAAGATCTCAGCTCTCTCTCTCCTATTCAGATGTTTTTTTCTTTCCCTCAAGCATTCCGCCAGCACGGGCGGCGAAGGGGGTGATGTCATGGTCTGCAGGACGTCACGTTTCTTCAGGCATGGCTGGATTCTAAAATATTATGCCCATGTTTGGGTGACATCTCTTCGGCGCGGCAGGACGCGGTGTTCAAGGGGGGGGGGTAGCGAGCGGTGGAAAGTCGCCCACCTTATGACATCGCCGCGCTCCACCAGCTACAAAGGCAACTACAAAGATCCCCCACATAGCCTTTCATAGACTGACAGGGCAAGTGCTGTTTGCGAGCACCGATGAAGGCCGGCACGGCACACGAGGGGCATCGGTGGCCAACACCACGCCCGGCCGCCTTTGATGATGTTTCCGCACCGAGTACTCATCTGAGGCTGAGTCGACCTCGGTGAGGCCCAGGACCGGTTCAGATATAATCGACACTGATGCTGTCCGTGAGCGGGCATCGAACTCTGGTCGCCGGGTTCGCAGCGCATCGCGGCTCACCGCTGCGCTGCCGCACACTACCGCACCACCAGCCACGCGCGTGCACGTGCGCGCGCGTGTGCGTGTGCCACTTCTGTTCCCCGCCCCCCCCCCCCCCTTGCACTCAGCCCGAGCACAACTAAACAACGTCGGGGTGGGGTTGGCGGATCACGCGGAGATGGAAGCACGATGAGCGCTCCCGCCTGCCGGGCGACAAGGTGCTGACGGTGCAGAAAGGAAGTTTTCCGCGATGCGACATCGGCAGAGTCGATACGCTACCGCTCTGCTGTACTCGATGGGTTTATCCAACACTCTGGTTTATTCCCACGTACGAAAATAACAAAATAATGTAAATATAGAAATTGGCCAAACTTCTCGAAAAAAGTATTTTTAAGACACTAAGGCTTTTCTGAGAAATATGTTGCTACATTGTGGTCTTGTGGCAGCCGGGTAGCTCAGAGGTTCAGAGGGCTGAGCTGGCACCGTCGAGATCCTGGGTTTGAGTCCAGGTTTGAGCCCCCTGTCGTTACCCTCGCTGCTCACGTGGTAGTCAGTTGACAGTCTCAGCCGGGTCACCTATGACCGGATAAAAGCAAGAACCCCCCCCCCCCCATCACATTTAATTTGGTTCGGCACTTTCATTTCACTGAATTCCATCTCTGAAAATGAATGCGCGGTTTGACGGTCACGCGATGAGCATCACTCTCATTGGCAGGGTGGGGAGGAAATTGCTGCGCCCGATTGTTTCAAACGGAGGCCACTTGAAGGAATCTCTTATGCACCTCTGTAACATCCACTGATGTGGGTCTTGCTCTTTTTAGCACGAAGGGTCGAAATGCCCCGAGATCCGAATGGATACTTTGTTTAATGACATTCCGTTGATGGCACAATCAGAATTACATTAAAGGCAAAGTGTTGTTGTTCTTACTATGTAGCGCCACGTTTGTTACTCAACTATAAAAATATTTTTTATTTTGCCAGGTAAGGCGCACTGAGCTATGTAGCTCTTTTTCAGAAGCGACCTGGCCATAAATGATAGCTCAACGAAGTGGCTTATCGCGTGGAAATGTATAGCAGCCAAATACTCTGAACGCGTGTTTATAAATGTGGAGGGGGAAACCGGAGGACTCGGAGAACAATCCACGCGACCACGGGGAGAGAGACACGCAACCTCCAAATATACATCAGCAGGCGTCAGGGTCGTTATCGGACCCACGACCCCCTGCAGACGAGGCGAGAGAGCTGACATCTCGCCACCGCGGCGCTGTACAGCTCGCACGGCCTCTCGCAGCAGAGATAATTAATGCGAGACAAAATCGACGCCGGGCGTCGACCCATCCCACGACCGTTCTGTGGTGGATGAAATAGATGCAACATCACTTTGGGGGACGTCAAACAGCGACTGTGCCGCGTGGAGATTGGCCCCTGCCATGGGAAATTACCAATTTCACGACTGGCCCAAGCACTGCCCTCTTCACGAACCTCACATCTAACCGGCTAAGGGCTTTTTCCACCTAAAATTAAATATTCTGACTTCCCTGTCAACTTTGTACATCTGCAGGAAGAGAGGTGGCAAACGTTTTATCTCGCTGTCACCTATCTTGTCTTGGTAAAGTAATTCTAGAAAAAACTTGGACAGAGAGAGAGAGAGAAAAAGCATCGTGATGAAGTTCCTCCCTCGGTCTGACCTGTGCGATGACATCAGCTGCCTATGGTCGAGGGTGTCGGTTGTAAACTCCGGTTTGGCAGTGCCCTCTGTTGGCTGATTCATCCGTTCAAAAAACCTGAACGGACGACAGCGGTGGTCTGTCTCGTTCAGTGCATGGCAAACGAACGCGCGGATTTGAAGTTGAAAATGATGTCAGATAATTAACATAGACAGCGATCGTTTGACATTGTAGAAGACAAACTGATGAAGGATATGTGAAGCTGGAAGAGTGAATTGGGGTGGCTTATGTCAAATAAGCCAGCACCGATGATACCTACCTCTCACTCGGGCACGTTTTGTATCGTGTTGAGAATTACGATGTTATTGAAGCTTATGTTTGAGTCTGCATGTGAGGTGACGTTTGGCGAATCCCCATCTCGTCGTGAAGTTCTCCAACGCAGTGAATTCATGGTGCCCGCTCGATCACAAATGGCTACACACAGTGCCGGATTAAGCTAGTGCGGGGCCTGTAGCAGATGTTATAAAGGGGCCCTAAATAAACATAAATATAAAAAAATTGTACTTGCATAGCAAAGTAATTGTATTTTTTTCATTTGCTATACTGACTAACACCCAGTCGTTCATAAAAGTTGAAGGTAGTATAGTACTATAATAATAGAGCAAGTGCAGAATCACTGAACCGGAATTGATAGCTTGAAAGCATTTACCGCGGAGCCCTTGAAAGTGCGGGGCCCGTAGCATATGTAGCTACTGCATATGTAGTAGCTACTACACGTGCAGTAGCTGCACATGTAGTAGCTACTACATGTGCAGCTACTTGTGATCCTGTGATAATCCGGCACTGGGCGCACAAATAAACGCTTGCCTTAACCCAGCTCTGGTGGCCACGAACACCAATTGAGTTAATCATTTCCTGCTCAAACGAGCAATGAGAGAGCTCATTTTAGTTGGCCAGTCCTGAGCCGGTGGTGGCAATTCCACGTTGACATGGCGGGGGCCAGTCTCACCAATAGGATGACCATTGTTGATTTGCGACATGGCGGTAACTCATTTGATTGACGCTGAAAGGGGTGATGGTCTGAGTTGACCCTCGACTGTGACTAGAACTTTAGAGATTGAATGACAATGCAGATTTGTGCAATGTCACTTCGGAGTTAAAACTTGAAATTAACGGCGATTGTTTTATAAATGTTTTGACGTGCCAATCCCAGGGCATTGATTTTTACACGCATCTTTTGTGCATGCATTGTGAGCTGAAGAATTGATGGCGTGAATACATGGATGCCATCGATACACAAATACACCCCTCATACCAATGCAGAATTCTTGTGAAAAAATACTTGAGGCTTTCCTGGATAGTGTGCAGTTCTAAATATTTGTTTTTGTTAGAATTATTGGCATGACCAGTAGGTGAAAACATGGCTCGGGTGGCCGCCAAGGGAGGGAAGGCACCCGCCACAGGTGCCGAGTGGAGTGTTACTTTCCAGGACCGTGAAAAGATAGTGAAGGCTTAGTGAGGCATTCATTAATCCAGCAGTTGATTCCTCGTAGCTGATGATAACAATCATTATTATAGGGGCGATAACATCCACTGTAAAATTAACTCCAGGCTTTCGTAATTCCTTCCGTAAACCAAAGTGGCTGTAGCGGGAATAGAACTGCTGACCTGGGTAAAAAAAAAAACGCGTTGTGGCCTCGGGGCCAGCGCGCTGTCCGGTACACCACGTGTCGGGTCCATTCGATTCCAATTCAGCTGCGGTCTTGCTCGAACGATATGCGGTTATTTCACAGAACCGCCACTCATTGTATCGCAGCAGCAGTGGGTACAGAAACAAACCCGTGAACATTGACTCGTAAACAAACAATAATCCTCATGCCCCCCCCCCACCCCATGTATGTATTTGAATGCATACCACGTGTTTGTCTTTGTGTCTTTGGCAGCGGTAGAGTGGCTTGCGACCCGAGTTTCAGCTCTGGCTTTGCACATCAGGGGACTGTGGTATATATATAATTACAAGACAGTCCAGATTAGCAGACGAGTCTGATGGGATGTTGACTTCTCTCAGACAACAGACTGGCAGACTCGGCTTGGGGATCTGTAGTCAGACTAAATTAAAAACATGAATGCAAACAACTGTGATAGTTGAGATGAAATTCAGATGAAATGCAGATATATTTCTGATCAGTTTTTGTAAATAAAAAAACATCACAGCAATTGCACATGACTGTAGTATTTTATTGCCTTGTTAATCATCACATCTGAAATTAATGCTGTAACATTGCATGAACAAAATCAATCCTTTAGTAAAGCGATACCGATTTAAAAGTTGTTTATGGTGACATGGGGCAATACAATATTCTGCACCTAATCTAGGAATATTTGTGTTATCGTCCGGCATCTCTAATAAAAAAAATTGTCTGTCCATCCGTCATGCTCTGTATCTCTGAAACGGTTCGTCAGAGTAAATCACGCATCAAGCCAAAAATGCTTCTCTTGCCGAGGACATTCACGGACAATTGCTGTCTTCCCTAATTAAAAACATTTGGCACCCAAGTTTTTGAAAAAATAATTCCAACAAACCAATGGGAGCCGAAATCTTCCAGAAGAGTGAGTCGCATTTCATTGCAAAAGTCTACCGGTTAAAATGGGTTCCCCCATTGATTTATATTTAATGCATAGAC
The DNA here is from genome assembly GCF_015708825.2 of Lethenteron reissneri. Lineage (NCBI taxonomy): Eukaryota > Metazoa > Chordata > Hyperoartia > Petromyzontiformes > Petromyzontidae > Lethenteron > Lethenteron reissneri. Next base: position 10,409,166 of record NC_083825.1, on the reverse strand, counting down.
CGCCATCAATCACATGGTGCTCTAAGGCTCTTATTGAATGGTACGCTGGAACACGGAGCGCCTTGCACGGGTGGTGCTCAGCCAATGAGTGTGTGCGTTGCGTCCATGGAGAGTTCATAGTCACGTGTGGCGCCTCCGGTTGGCTGGATTTTGACACGTCCACGAAAACGCTCAACGAGGCAGCTCCTCAGACCGTGCTCTGCCTTGCTACGGCGATGCGCTCTGGCCTGCTAACCACAACGTTCAATGGTAAAGCCCTCCGGAGCACTCTGCACATTGACCGCGCCTCCGACGTTTAGGCAAGACCTCATCGCCCCTTGAGCCGAGCCTATGATTCTAGATTTGAAGCTTTCGTGACTGCAAGGATTCCTACTCTTAGGTTTTTTCGGTAAAGTCACGTAGGTAAAAAATAAAATTAATAGAAACAAAAATAAAATTAATAGAAACAAAAAAAAACATTTCATTTTGTTTCTATTAATTTTATTTTATCTGCAGAACGTGAATAAAATTAATAGAAACAAAATAATAAATATTTTATTTTGTTTCTATTCATTTTATTTTTTACCAACGTGACTTTACCGAAAAAACCTAAGAGTACCAAGCCTATGACTTCACCACGGTGATGTCACGTGATTGGGCTGAATGGTGACGTCATCGCGCTTTACGCCGACTACCCACGCAACTCGTGCGGTGGTGACGTCACCACCACCCCGCTCATCTGCACGATGACATTAACCACATCTCGCAGAAGCCGGGTTCACGCACTCTGACGTAATGCTCCCCTCTATCACCCGCCACCCCGGGCGTGCATTCCATGCAAACATACGGGCAGTGCGAGGTCAGAGACTCCTCTACTTACGAACATTCGACTTACGAACTTTCAGAGATACGAACCTGTCCGTATGTCCAGTTGGCTGTTTGGACCGAGAGTCGTAAGTTCAACCGCCGCGCAATAGATGGCGGTGGTGCCATCTACACCTGCAGAACGTGAAGAACCAGTGGCATCTACACCTGCAGAACGTGAAGAACCAGTGGCATCTACATCTGCAACACGTGAAGAACCAGTGGCATCTACATCTGCAGAACGTGAAGAACCAGTGGCATCTACAGCTGCAGAACGTGAAGAACCAGTGGCATCTACATCTGCAGAACGTGAAGAACCAGTGGCATCTACATCTGCATAACGTGAAGAACCAGTGGCATCTACATCTGCAGAACGTGTAGAACCAGTGGCATCTACATCTGCAGAACATGACGAACCAGTGGCATTTACATCTGCAGAACATGAAGAACCAGTGGCATCTACATCTACAGAACATGAAGAACCAGTGGCATCTACATCTACAGAACATGATGAACCAGTGGCATCTACATCTGCAGAACATGAAGAACCAGTGGAATCTACATCTGTAGAACGTGAAAAACCAGTGGCATCTACATCTGCAGAACGTGTAGAACCAGTGGCATCTACATCTGCAGAACATGAAGGACCAGTGGCATCTACATCTGCAGAACGTGAAAAACCAGTGGCATCTACATCTGTAGAACGTGAAGAACCAGTGGCATCTACATCTGCAGAACATGAAGGACCAGTGGCATCTACATCTGCAGAACGTGAAAAACCAGTGGCATCTACATCTGTAGAACGTGAAGAACCAGTGGCATCTACATCTGCAGAACGTGTAGAACCAGTGGCATCTACATCTGCAGAACGTGAAGAACCAGTGGCATCTACATCTGCAGAACATGAAGGACCAGTGGCATCTACATCTGCAGAACGTGAAAAACCAGTGGCATCTACATCTGCAGAACGTGAAAAACCAGTGGCATCTACATCTACACTAGACAATACAACTTTTAAAGCCATCCCCCGTGTTTAGTGTACACGCCGTACATGGTTGGAATCGACTTACGAACAAATCGACTTACGAACAGACCCAAGCTGTTCGTAAGTAGAGGAGTCCCTGTACAGGAACCCCCCGCGACACGTCAGAGATGCGGTTCCTAAGAAATGCTCCTTAAACTCGAATTGACTCGCAGCAAACTCTCATTTCCCACAGACTTGTTAACAAAAAGGGGTTACATTCATTCTGGCCAATAATCGATACGTATAATTCGATACAATTTACCAGAGATGATTGAAGAGTTTTCTGATCGAGGCCTCTTGGGGTGGAGAGGGAGTGGAATTATTATGCAGAAGAAAGCCACGCCTTCTTGAAATATCGACTGCCTTTCACCTGCTTTAAAACGCTTCGAAGCTTCTAATTTAACCTCTAGATTCATACTTTGCCTTCTCTTGCCAGAGACACTTATCATCATTTACTGTGCATTTTGCAATGATCTTTCCAAGCCTTTTGCACTTATTTTAAGACTATCATCTCGCGCACGGGTCGGCGGCAACCTGCGGCTCAGGCGCCGCGTGCCGTGCCTCTTGAAGGACTGCTGCTCCGTGCCGTCATTTATTTAAGGGACCCACCGTCTCGTATTCACGTTGCATTGCCAAAAGAAATGTCTCTTCTTCTTCACTTGGTTGCCGACCCCCTGACCTAACGCTACGCAGTATTTCTACCGCGCACGTGCACAGCGGTCACGCGAAACGGCGGGCTGGTAGACGGAAGCCGATCACGGGCCGGAGGGGATTTCGGTGGTCGGCACCGCGCGTGTACAGTACGGTAGAGCTATTACATCGTAAATCAGTCCCGTTTTCGCCCGCACGCGTTCCTCGTTGACAAAAAAAAATAGCACGAAAAATGTTGCGCAATTTTCTGAAAAAAAGAACGCATACGCAAAACGTTAACACTCATAGGGCAATACGTTCCCTAATTAATAGGCAACATGCACGTGAAACAACGCATCACGTGGCCACTTACAGCGGGGGATTCTTGTAACCTTTACAAAGCTTCCACAAAGAGGTCAATTGCTCCCTCTCTTCTGGTGCCCTCACTGCCTTTCGCCCACGTGGTGTGCGACTGAAATTCCTACGACAGCCCCCGTGTATTGCTACAGTCCCAACATCGGAATCAGTTCATCACACGGCTCATGGTTACAAGGTTGAGAGGGAGAGGTGGGAGAGCACGTGATTGTAAAAGAGTGAGATGTGAGGTCAGAAATTGCATGGGGAGGAGTCGAGTGAGAGGAGAGAAGTAGGCAGTGGTGAGTGTCCATGGAGGGCCACGAATACGGTGACACTGACATGAAATCGGGTTTACATTGGCAGCCAGTGGAGAGACTGGAGTTTCGGTGCGATTTGTCTCATTTACAGGTGTGGGTAACAATTCTGGCAGTGGCAATTGAAAGTATTTTGCTGCTGAAAATTCGCACTTGATAAGCCACTTCGTTACGATATCACTTGTGGCCAGGTTGCTTCTGAAAAGAGCGATACAGCTCGGTGGGCTTTACCTGGCAAGATAAAAAATAATTCATAGTTTTATTTGCATATTTTTGTTAAAGTAATTTATTTACCTTTCCCTATATTTTGCACCATCGTGTTTTTGTGTTGTTTGTTGTTGTAACGTTCTGACCTGCCCCTACTGGACATCTGTGAACAAGAGCTTTATAGCTCATCGGATTCCTCCTGCAGTGTCAATACAGATTCAGATTCTGATGATGAGGCGTACACGAGTTTTTGGAAAAATTTTTCTGGAGGAAGTTTTCGAACCGATCCGAGACGACAGAATGCGAGAGTGGACAGCGAAGTTGGGTTTGTGTCGTCCATGGGGACATCCAGTTGAGAGTCATCAGCAAGGAAATTGTGGTGGACATTACGAGGGAACATTTTTGGCAAGGGCGATGAGAAATATTCAGAGCATGTAAAATGCTTACTTGGCACGGATTATTCGAAGTGCATAAGTTGATGATCATGTTATATTAAGAGATTCCCAGTTTCTTCCGTATTCACATCTATTCAAAAAGCCAGAAATTAATTGTGGAGTTGCGCTCACATAGTGCTGCTCCTGGCTCAAACCACTCGTCCCTTTAACCGCCGTGCAGCATGACCATCGCCAATCGCTGGGCTAGTTGTCCTAGAGGAGCTATGACAAAAGCAGTAATTAGCGGGGACAAACAATCGGGTTATTTGTGGACGCAGCAGTCGCTAAACTGATTCGGGCATCTGCTCAGATAGCAGTGCCAAGCCCGAATGATGTCGCCGCGTGCGGGCGGGCGGGTGGGTGGGGGGGCGTGCGGGCGGGCGGCGGCGACGACGCGAGAGCGGCAGCGACGAGGCTAGAGCGGCAGCGTGAGCTCGGCGTGCATCGGCTCTCCCCTGAGTCCGGCCAGAAGGTTCTCCGCGGTCATCACGGCCATCTTGCTCCGCGTGTCGGTCGTGGCGCTCCCAATGTGCGGCATGATCACTGCAGGAGTCAGAGTTTCAAATCGGGATTAGGGCACTACAGGGGTCAGAGTTGAAATCGGGATCAGCACACATAATGGCGGCTCCCACATGACCCAGTCGAACACACTGTGGCATTTCTAGGCTATGGAGAATAGTAGCTTGTTTATAATTTATAGCCATTCGTTAATCCATTGCTAAATGAAGGACATCCTCTGCTATGTCAGTGATGGGGGTTGTTTGACCATACTTTTCCCATGCTCGTCAGTGCTGGTGGGTAAATAAGCAAGGGAGGCTCCCGGGGGAGATGCAGGACCAGTTCAGATATCACCCGCCACTGATGTTAGCCATGGCCACAAATCGACCTCAAGTCGCCGGGTTCATCGCGTAGTGCGGCCGCCGCTGCGCCAGTGTGTGCTTGAGCGTGTGTGCACACACACATGCAAGCGTTGTTATTATCGACATTCGACGCTCTACATCACTGTTTATTTTCTCAATGCGCGGACCAAAACTGCCTCGCTCTCCAATTAGTGATGAGCGCCGCGGCGGTGTAGCCAGCATTTATAAAGAAGGGGCAAAAACATGTGAGGCTCGTGTTGGCACTGGGGTAATGCCAGGGACATTCTGTCTCACGAAGAGTGGGCTGTACTTCGGGGAGATTTTAGGGGTGGGACCCCATGGCCAAATTTGGGGTCATGAAGACCTCCCTATTGGGTAGTGGGTGGCTACGCGTGGGTGGCTACGCGTGGGTGGCTACGTGTGTACGTGCGCACGCAAGTGCGGGATGCGCCCATCGCTACACTTGTCTGGCAATCCCCTGGAGAGTTCATCTTGTACTCAATAAAGTCAAAAAGCATTTCACTGTGAGCGAGTGCCCTGGGCACAAGTCAAACCTCAAAGCGTCTCCGTGCTCTCAGATGAGTATTTGTGCGGTGCTCATCTCCATTGGCAGCCCTGAGCCAGCGGTGGAAATTCCACATTACTTGAGCGGAGGCCACTTGCAGTTTTAAGAGCATCGCGACTTTGTCACATCATTCAATTTTACCCACCCAAGTTGAATCAATGCATGACTGGGATTTGAACCTTGCAACCTTCTTCCCACTGTGAGCAAAGCATCCTGCTGCAGCACTACTTGGCCAGATACATCGATTACCAATCAAATGTTAAAGTGTCTCCATGGCTGCACTGAGCAATTTCATGTTCCTGAGCGGTGCTCCCTTGACACCACGACACAATACCCTTTGACTCATACAGTGCCCAAGTGCGACCGCACCTCGAGAAGCAAATACAGAGACATTGGGCAGAGTCAGTTTACAGGTTGAGGCGGTCCGTCATGGGCAGAGGGACACACAGGAAGGGATCTTGAGGCTCGACTGGAACAGGGGCAGGGTGTTGACAGCACGGACGGCGGGGTGAGGGGAGTTCCAGCAATGGCGACAGTGCAGGAGATTGAGCGACCTTCCTCCGAGCGGAGCGTGACCAGGGCGGGGCTCAGACAGCAAGCGACGGCTGCTCGAGCGGGAGAGTGGACAGAGTAAGGCGAGATGGATGGATGTTTGTATGTTGAACTTCGTTCGGAACAGTACGTAGCCAGACCGTGCTAACCTGAAGTGCGGGTGGAAGGGTAATAAACTAAACACAAAAAGCAGAGATGAGAGGGCAGGGGTCAGAAGTAGGCAGGGGAGGCTCCAGATGGATGAGGCGCTACGGACTCCCAATCGGAATCTGGAACTTGCAACCCGGTGCTGAGTCGGGTGCTACCTGGCCAGATCCTCGAAAAATGTACTTGGGAATTAAAAAGTTCACTGGGCAGCTAAGAAGGGGGGGGGGGGGGAGGGGTGCGCTTGGCAGGACGCGGCTGAAAAAAAAATTCCTGAGACTCCTTGAGGCCTTCCAGATAAACGAGTGGAAACAAACAAACAAACAAACAAATAAATAAATAACTAACATTAAGCACCGAGCTAATCCTGCTCGGGTCGTGCATGTTCTCAATTGAGACAAAACTTCACAGCGCTTCGCAATTCCAATGCTCGATGAAGAAGCCCTCCTGCACGCTGTGTCAGTCCTGGTCGCTGTTGGACCAAACTTCACCGCGTTGGTCACAGTGCGGTTTGATGGAGGGGCAGAGGCTCAGGACCCGTGGAGACATCACTCACCAGCGATGTTAGACGTGGCTGGGGTTCAACCTCGGAGAGCAGTGGGTTTCATTGCGCAGCGTGCTAACCACTATACCACTGCTTCACCCAGAGTAGGCCATAGTCCAATAGTCAAGCAGTCTCACCCTTCCAGAATATTATTACAAGATTAATCAAGAGAGATGTGGCCACAGCATAAAAAAAAAACACAATGGCCCTAAAATTCAAAACAAAAATATATATGTATGTAGATATGTTATGTTTAGGCCGTTATAGTGGACAGGTGGAACGCCGTACCACAGTTGCGGAGGCTAAGAAGAGGGTGGTCGGTGGGCAGGGGCTCCGGCGTGGTTACGTCCAGCCCGGCCGCCGCGATCTCCCCCGACCTCAGGGCATCGTAAAGGTCATCTTGGTTCACGATGAGGCCCCTGGGGCAGACGAACAAAAACAAAAAAACTTTCCGCGGGAGCCAGAGCGGGGAAAAAACCAAGCACACGTGTTGGAAATATCAAAATTCCTCAGCCATTTTTTTAAAGGGCTAAGTTAATTAGAAACAAAAACGCAAGGGGAGGATGCCTTTAATGGTGCAAATTGTACGTGCACGATCATCATCAGCATGATCAATCCCCTGCCGGATGAAGGGCTCCGCAAGTCTTAGCCATCTCTTCCCATCCTGCGGTGTAATATGCACAGTTAAAACAATGACATCAATAGAGATTTGAAAGTGGCCTCTGTATCTAGAGCATAGCACTCACTCGTGTTTAAGCCTGGCCGGGTGGCGCTGTGGTCAAAGTACTTGACTGAAAGTTCAAATCCCGGTCTGTGGTCGACTCGATCATCATCCATCCGCGGCCAAAAAAAAAAAATGTACCACTTGGTAATGGGCATTGACAGTGGTTGCCTTAACGGACACTGGCTGCCTCCAACCACAGGAATGAGGAATTTACACCACTGGCTCAGCATTGCCAACAGGAGACAAGAATTGCCCTATGGTTGTTTGTGCAGAGAGAGGCTTTGGGTTTCTTGTTGTGTCTAATGGAGAAACTAGGTAATGAATAGGGAGCCAGTATTACAAGTAGTCTTTCGCAACCAATATCATCCATATTACAGGTTTTTTGGGTTAGATGTCGTAGTCAGATTGTAAATGTTGTGACTTTGCTCTCCAACACAACAGTGTGCTGTACTTGTACCAAATTGGCCACGTTCTGTTTACGTGACAAACCTTACTAGTTGGCTGTGTCGGGTAGTGGCGGGTTTAATGACACAGTTATATATTTAAGCGGGCTAACCCAATCAGCAGCCATAAAAATTATGTTTGAATCGGGGGGGGGGGGGGGGGGGAAACTCGAATGCACGCAGTAAGAATATTCACCGATGAATCATAAAGCAAATAACTAAATTGCCACAACTGCCTTAAAACTTGTGCGGGGAATTATCAAAGTACATTTTTGGCTGCATAACAATGGAATGTGAAAGACCATTTTACGTCAAAAAGATCCCCCCTTTCGTGCAATAAGTGCGTGGTAAAAACTGTTAAAATAGGGAATGGCATGCACATGCATGGTTTCTGTAATGTTTTCCAACGTGTTTGTCCTCGAAAATATTCAGCCGTTTCTCGTAACGTCACGTTTCACGCTGCACAATGACGACATCAAACTGCGCACGACGCGGCGAGATGACGCCACGCGTCACGTGATGCCTTTCCTTTCGGCACTGGATTTGCGGCTCCTTTTTAGCGCCGGCGTTCATTTTCATGTTTTTGGGCGACACAGCTCAATTTGGCCGGTTTTTTTAGCGGGAAAGTGCCTAATGGCAACACGACTTTGCACTCAGGTTTCGTGCTTATCGGATCATCGCTCCAATACAAATTGGCACGCACGGTTGGCTACGTACGGTGCGAACGAAAGCCAATGGACATACATCGTTACGAGCGTCATCGTGCCCGCCTGTTACAATCAAGGACAGATGCCACGAACGCTTTCAACCTCGGTCGAAAAGCCTCCCGAAAACTGTCTCGAAGGTTAATCAGGAGGCAGTGGAGGAAGTTACCGGCTGATGTTGATGAACACGGCGGAGCGTTTCATGCGGGCGAACGCTTCGCGGCCGAAGAGCCCCCGCGTGGCGTCCGTGAGCGCGCAGCTCACCACCACGAAGTCGGCCTCCCGCAGCAGCTCCTGCAGCGGCACTGCGCGTGGCGGCAACGTCGGCACGTCCGGCAACAAGGAAAATAATCAAGGCCCGTCAGACGCAAACTAAAGTCACCCAGCAGGGCGGAGGTGCTGTGGTTAAAGCAATGCGAGCGCACATCTTGATCACGTGTCGGCCTATGACCACTTTATAGCGTCATAAGAATTTACATTTGTCAAACCACTGCTGGATGTATGTTAGTTGAACTTCTTTCGCACCGTACGTAATCAATCGTGCTAATTCGAGGTGCGAGGGAAGGACAACAAACTAAATAGAAAAATCAGTTTTAAATGAGTTTTCAATCGAGATTTAAAAGTGCATAGCTCCAGTGGCTTCCCAATATCGGGTGAAGGCCTCCCCGCATGCAACATCGATCACTGCAGATGTTGGAAGGGGCGGCCCAAGCTTGGTGAAGCAATCACTCGTCATTGGTGTTGCCATGAGCGGGAATCGAACTCGGGACGCTGGCTTAATATAGAAGTGCACAAACCACTGCACCACCGCTTCTTCCGTTTACTGCTCTGGGGTTGAAGACAATTATAAACGACCTTGTGGGAAGTTAACAGTGGTCACATTACAGAGGGACTAGCATCCAACCAGGGGCATGTGGATTCTACATCACTGGCTAAGGGCCTCCAAGGAAAATGGGTAGAAGCCCTCATTGCTCATTGGAATATCGAGGACACTGACTTTGAGATGCACAAGAGGAAAGGCAGCACGAACTACAAATCGGGAACACCGGTCAAGTAGCGGTGTGATTGAAAGCCCCGATTTTAAACCCGAATGTATCCGTGCACGACAATCACAGCAGCAGGTATCGGGAAACCAGGGCTGCGAGTGAAAACGCAGCTGGCGTGTTCGCCAACGTTGCAAACTCTCAAAGCATTTCCTGCACGTGGAGATTGAACTGACCCCAGCTTAATCAGTTTCCAACCCTGAAGAAAAGAAAAAAAAGGGAGCATGCCGAGTAATATTCGGGCGGTCGTATTGCAGCTCTCAGAGAGTGGGGGGGGGGGGGGGAAGGATCTCAAACGGAAGGCTGCATATTCAAAGGAAATAATTAAGCCTATTTTGGGGTTGTGGCGTCAGTTGCCGTGCCATTAGGCAAAAGCTACCTGTCTTTCTACTGCCCCGTGATTAAAGGTCAGACCGGTGCGTTGAGTGAAGCAAGGTCTCCCCCCCCCCCCCCCCCCCTCCTTGGCGTCATCTTAATTGGCCTGAACCGTAGCCGGTCATTAAATCTATTAGCGATCGCACATCGAGCCAAACACACATTCCTTGTGGATCAGATGACCCGCAGTACAGCTCGGAGATTCATAATTAAGCACTACCCTTTAAAGAGTGGAAGCACAGTAGGAAACTGAGATTGTTGAAATGTATGTTTTAAGATGTAACTTAACATGTTTGAATTGTACTTATGTTCGTTTGCATTTAAGCACTAGCCACTTCTGCAGTTTGCAGGCATTTCTGTCTGCACTTGGAAATAAATCAGTATGGCTCTGAACAAATGAGCAACAGCTCATCTCCCATGTGCAGCCCTGAGCCACTGTCGAAAATTCCACTTCTCACGAACTGTAATGATCCAGATATCATAATAATCATAATGATGGCCCGAGTCGATCCTTGACCGGGATTTGAACTTGCATCTTTTCCGCTCGTTCGTCAAACACTCTAACCGCAGCGCCATCCAGCCAGCTTACGTTAGTGCAGCTTCACGTTAACTTGCTTCCCAGATGGCCAATACACCACTCGATTGTTTACTAAGAAAAACTTCTAACTTTTTACCTTTGTAGTGGAACTGAGCAACAGTTGGCGATTAATTGTTTTAAGCTCTTGGCCCGGGAATAAGAACCCACATCCGCCTTGAGAAAGCCAGGCAGATGCTCTTCTAACCGCGAGGCAACGAAGCTCATTAGGCCCCTCTCATCTCGCACGGCTGCAAAATTGCTCCATTCCATCTTCGGCCCGCTTCCACAGGAAATCTCTTGGCAGGACGCGGAGTCACACAATTGCGCATGCCACTGTTCCCCTCTCCGCCACAGGCGGTGGAGAAAGTTGCCAGGACTTTAATCCACTTGGTGCCACACAGCTCTGCGCTCAGCTCTCGCAGGGTACGGCGGATTTTCTGCAAACGCCGTCGCGACGTAATGCCGCTTCCCTGTGAATGCTTCGGCACTGTGAATAAACTGACGTGCTGTGTCGTCTCTCAGGTGAGTGGCATCTGAACGTGATGAGGTCGGTCCATATGCTGGGGCAATAACAGCTCGACATCTGACGATTTTGCTTCACATGCCTGGAGCTCCTTTACAAACTGAATTTATACGGTATGACCCACAAACACATCGGAGGGCTACACAGCACAACCGCGAAAGCCTAAAATATAAAAAAGAAAAATTACCGGGATAAGGCGCACTGAGCTATATAGTTCTTTTTCAGACACTACCTGGCCACAAATAATAGCTGAACGAAGTGGCTTATCAAGTGGAATTTTATAGCAGCCACATACTCTAAACGCACGTTTCTAAATGTGGAAGGGAAAACCGAAGGACCCGGAGAAAAGTCCACACGACCACGGAGAGAGACACGCAATCTCCAAATATACGGCAGGCGTCAGAGTTGAGATCGAACCCACGACCTCCTGCATACCGGGCAAAGTAGTTAACATCTCGCCATTACGGCGCTACTACGTGCGTGGTAGCAGTCCCAACTTCTTTTTGTAATTGTGGTCGGCTGCGACGTATTATAACTGCAATCCGGAAATGAATGTTTGATCCTCACAGAACTGAGCGCCCAGCCTCTGCTCCACGTCCGGCTTTGGGTTGCGTCCCGTGTACAGCACTCGCCGCACGCCGAACGGCTTGAGACGCTCGCACACCGCCACCCCTGGGACGACGCGGGGGGGGGGGGGGGGGAGGGAGGGGGAGGGGAGACACGGGAGGGGGGTTTGCGATGTTCACGACGACGCACAAGGCAACAAATGGCCACCGGTGCCGCTCCGTTTGTGGGTTTAATCCGAGCCTCGTTCAATCCGAGCTTTCGAGGGTCAACAGCCAGCGTTGCGCATGGAAATACATTTAATGGCATGCAATTGATAAAAGTAATCGGCGTAATTAAGAAGTGCAAGCATACGGTCTGTTTAACGCGGGAGGAAACTGAAGTACACAAGAATTAACTGGTCATCGATCTTGACAACCTTGTGTCTGCAGAGAAAAATCTACCGTTCTATGCTGGGGGGCCAATATTCCCAAACTGCTGTTGACCTCCAATAAAAGTAACCCTCACTTTTGGAACATGGGCTGAGGTCCTTCCCCCGCACCTCCGATTAGCACGGTTGGTTACGGACAGTGCAAAAGAAGTTCAACATACATATACAACCTACTTCCTGCGCTGGAATCAGCAAGGCTCCCCTCCTAACACAGCAGGTGGGTGCCTCACGTGTAACAGCGATGACCTGAACTACCCTCCTAATCCACCAACCCCCCCTCCCCCTAAACCCCAATGCAGGTCAAAGTTGAGTGCCACCACGCGTGGATTTGGGGCCAAATTACAACCTTCATCTGGACCCAATAAACGGCAGGGCACGGGGGAAAGGGCACGGGGGGGGGGGGGAAATGAAAGTCTTACCAATGCGGCCCAGCCCCACCACACCCACAGTGCTGCCACTCAGACCCTGGCCACACATCCACATGGGCTTCCACGTGCCCCATCCTCCACTGGGAAAAGGGGGTGGGAAGGGGGTGGCACGGGGGTGGGGGGTGCGGTGAAGGGGGGGGGACAGAAGGAGGATTGAGTTACGGAGTTACGTGCCACTGTGTGGGTCTTCACGGACGCACTGCTGTCCAGCCCTCCGCAGTATTCAAGGGGTCGTACTGACGCGCTATCTTTGGGCCCGGCCGCGATGCCCGGGCGTTTCGCTTGCATGCCGGCAAACATCGTCAGGAACCCGGGGGCGGGGGGGGGGAGTCGAGGCATTTTGCTCCCAAGCACGTGGAGTGAAACGTCGGACAACATGCCGAACAAAACGCGGCACGACCCGAGATCGCAGCGGAGAGCCGTAGGATTGAGTTACACCCCGCCACTGAGAGGGGCTGTGCCGCTGCCGCGTATTTATTTACACCGCCGCCACGGGGTTTAACTCGTCAAACATTCCGTTTCCACTAAGCGCTTTCAAAACGACCTTTCGCCGGCAAGACCGCTTCTGCGTTTGCTCCAGCGCTTATCTGTCAAAGTACTGTGCTTGTCGCGTGAGATTCATCGATATTACACCTACGTGACATATTGTCTTGCTCATAAATTAGCTATTACACTTGCACCTGTATTCAACAGGGTAGTAGTATTATTATAGCCCTGTTAGAGCAGGCAGCTCAAATCATGATTGGATTTTAAATCAAGATCAAGGGGTTGACTCAGCTCATCACCCTCGTGGGACTGATGTATTGGGTACCACTTTGTGACGAGTTAGCAGTGGTTTTCTTGTGAAGAGGCTGCCACCATTATGTATGTTGAACTTCTTTCACACCGTACATAGCCAACCGTGCTAATCGGAGGTGCAGAAGGACAACAAACTAAACACAAAAAATCATCACTTTCGCTATCAGCCATGATCAATTTACTGCCAGATGAAGGCCTCCTCAATCTGACACCATTTTTCGCAGTCCTGCAATGGAACAATCCATATGGCTAATTTTATTGCTCCATCTCCGTGGTTAAGAGCATGTTCCCTCCTACTGCACATCTGTGAAAAAGAGCTTTATAGCTCATCGGATTCCTCCAGTATAAATATTCTAATTCGGATTCGTTGGCTGCCACTCTTTCATTCGTCTCGACCATCGACCATCATCCCTGCTATTGAAGTGCCGAACTTAATACACGTCTCTCGGTGGAACGCAACATATAATCAACCAACTCTGGGACTCCAACTGAGAGGAGCTAACCAACCATTCCAATATAGGACCACAGAGCTTGGACGATGCTTGGCGCACGCAGATTCTGACTGCTCTCTCATGCGTCGGTGGTTTGCCACGCCTCCGAATAATTCTCTCTCTCACTACGGGGGAGTGGGGGGGGACGAGAATGGGAGGAGGGGGGTTGGTAAACAAGAACTGTGCACATTACAAATTCTGCGCATTTGGCGCTGCTCATCGCTCGTTTGTGCACACGGAGACACCGAGTTTTGGCATGTTTGTCAAAATTGTTTCTCAATAGCACTCTGAAGCCAGTGTGCTTCCCCACCGAGTCAGTTTGCATTGACGTCCAAGGTCAAATTCCTGCAGCTGTCCAGTAATACATGGAACGAATTATCAAAATTCAGAGTAATCTACAAAGTGTTTGTTAACACAGCCTGCGGTGTGACACGCACCAGACTATTCCCACTTCGTGCCCGTATCACAAAACCGAATATTATCACAACCAGATTGTAAAAATAGGTTATAATTGACAAATAATATCACGTTGATATTTGCCAAAACTGAATATAGTCAGATGTATGTGCTGAACTTGTTTCGTACCATACGTAGCCAACCGAGCTAATCAAAGGCGTATGATTTGATAACACATCTTAAATGGGCTTTCACTCTATTAATCTAAGGAGCATTAAGCCACATTATTCTGTCCAGGCAGTCCCCGGGTTACACAAGGGTTAGGTTCCCCAGAATGATCCATAACCCGAATTTTCCGTATGTCGGAAACTGAAACATTTCCCCCCAAAATGAAGATAAAATCCCACAGCCGGAAATAGTTGGGCCTCCCCTACCCGACTACTAGTCGGTTTTCTCTCAGTATCACACAAAATGAAAATAATTACGTAACGCTACGAAAAATTCCTTAATCCTAGTGCAGCTCGGGCTTCGTGAAGGCGGCGTTTAGGTGGAGTGAGGTGCACGGTGAGCCACATGACATCTCGCTCGGCGGTGTTCATCCGCGATCTCACCGTGCTGCACCATTTGCGCTTCCGTAGCAAACGCAAACATTTCCGCATGCTGAACATTTTTGTTTACACGATTTATGGAAGCATTTCCGTAAAGTCGGATTTCCGTAAGTCGGGTCTTCCGCAACACGAGGACTGCCTGTATGTGTCACATTCAAGAATTGTAAATCGTTATTTGATCTTGGGTGTAGCAGTGCCAAAATGTTTAGCGCACTGAGCCATGGACCTGCCAATCGCAGCGAACGTCAGCGGCGAGTGATATCTGAACCAGTCCCGAGCTTCCCTCTCCACCGACGAGCACTCTCCCACGTGGTGAGTATGGTCAGTCCACATGACCAACACGGCCTTCAGCCAGTAGCGGATTGATACACGACTGTTAATTATACATAAAAGTTAGAGAAACCGTATTAAATAAACTGCTAGTAGCAGGTAATTAAAACTCGCAAGATGCTCTATTAAGCATCAACTTACAATCAACAGTTCGAATACAGAAAACCGTTGCCCATCGCGGGGGTTACGTTCTTGAAAATAGTCGCAATCGGCAAATCCGCGACCCGCAAACTCAAAGGCAAATGGGAAAACTCGTTAGTTGTAATTACTGACGGAACGTCGTACTCAGATTGTAAATGTCGTGACTTGGCTCTCCAACACACCGGTGTGCTGTACTAGTGACGAATTGGCATGTTCCGTTTACGTGACAACCCTTACTGGTTGGCTGTGTCGGGTGGTGGCGGGTTTAATGACACATTTATATATTTACGCGATTTAACCAAAAAAACCTCTATTATGAATGATATTGTTCGCGAAACCCGACGTGTTAAACTGCATCTCACAAACTGTGGAACCACAGCTCAGCTAGAAGGAAGCCAGGCATTGAGCTGGCACCAACAATTGCCAAAGTTCTGCAGTTCTCTTTATATTAAGGCATTATCAGCCAATTATTGAGTATTTATATACATGTGGAATGAAACTGGTGCGCCTGGAGAAAACCCACGCCAGTGAGGTGGCAACACTCTCTGCTCTACAGAAGGGACAGACGATGTTAGTCCACACTTTGCTGTGCCACCTTCTCCTGGCGAGCCAGGATATGGCACCTCGACTCCCCCGGGAAGGGAGTTTTTTAAAAATGTGTGCAATTCACCAACCCTCGCCTCCACAGTGCTGAATTACTGGCATGCATAACCACCACCACCACCCAGTTCTGTTCACTGTATATGAATACATCCTCCGCTATCCAATCTGCAGCTCAACCAACCAGTCTGAAGCTGCTCTTGCATCAGGGAAACATGCTACTTGGCTGCAAATGCCGCAGTTGTGCACCCTAGTCTTCCGTTGCTTCAAGTGTGCACAGGTAGCGTCGAGCGACTGGTCAGGCCATTTCACCAATGCAGACGGATCACATTCTCAGCAGCAGCAAGCAGCAGCAGCAGGTGGCAGAATTATTCCTCTTTGCCGAGGAGCGTCAACCGTAGCGCAACATCGACACGGCGTGACAAGAGATCCATTAGCATCACGCGGCCACGATGCACCAGATACCCCTGTGCAAAGACACGGCGGGGGTGCGATGACGCCCGCGTGTGAAGTCTTAGTTGACGTGTCGGGTTGCAAGACGGATCGCCCAGCCCCTGAGAACAGAGCGGTTCACCCTTTTCAGCACGGCACCCCCCCCCCCCCCCCCCCCCCCGAGCCATAACTCTATGACTCGAGTATTTTGTGCAGCTGCTATTGAGAACCCCTCTGAGATATTTGTATCCACCTACCCGAACCCTAGGGATCCGCAGACCCTAATTAAGAACCCCCCCCCCCATGCCACCTTGACAGTACACAGGTAATGATGCATCGAGTTATCAGTTTAAATCAATGCTTACGATTCTGGTGCCCAGCAAAAGCCCTCATTGTCCCCCCCCTCCCCCCACGTATTGTGGGAGGGTCACCCTGGGCCTCACCTCTTGACCTCGGCCGCAGCCTCCACCAGCCTCCGCGACGTGGCGAGCAGCAGACCCACGGTGAGCTCGGCGGTGGCGTCCGTCAGGACGTCGGGAGTGTAGCCGACACGGATGCCCCTGTGGCGAAACAGCGTCGGCACACACAAAGCACCTCCCGTCAACGTTACACCGTTGCCCTTCGCTTAAATTAACCCTCTCGCGCATTGTGGTGTCCGGTGTGGTGGGGACACTGCTACGATTTGTTTGCATTTCAGCCACGGTTGCTCATGCCTGCAAACCTGTGGCGCGCGTAATTCTCCCCTCCCATAGAATGTCACCTATTCAGGGTTGCGATCGAGTGGCGAGCGATACGACCACCAGGGTGAGAATCACCGGTTAAAGCAGAGCTTGGCATTCGAGGCGGCGGCGCCTGACGGAAGCTCAGTGTCCACTGTAACGGACACGATTCAGAATTGTGATTAAATTCGGTGAAAGTTTTCAAACATATTTGGGAGAATCCTTCGACTCAAATCATATGATAGCAACAACACAATGTTCGGTTTTGAGAGCCCAGAGGAGTTCTATGTAATTTAGCAAGCCGCTACCAAGCCTGTTCTATGGACAAAGAGGACATTTTTTTTTGGAACTACAGCTCTTGATTAAAAATAATAATTGGAAGAGTGAACCGAAAACTCGTTATATATGTAATGCGGGCGTAAATGACCTTCCGGATGTGACGTCATGGGGGGGAGGAGTTACGTCACGTGGGGGTAAGGGTTCAGGTATTAAAGGGGGTGAAACCGGAAGAGGAGGGGGTGACTGGAGACTGAGCGAGTGTGAGGCCACGTAGGGCGAAGGAAGGAGGAGTGGCGAGATCGCCACACACACAGAGTACGGTCGGCACCGTCGGCCAGCGGTGACCGACCCCGAGGAAACGGGGAGCTGCGGGGAGACCGCAGCAAGGGCGGCCGGGGAGGCTGCACGGAGAGAGGGGCTGCGTCAAGGAGGAGAGAGAGACAGCAGCGGTGGGGCTGCGTCAAGGAGAGCCAGAAGGCTGCACGCAGAGAGCAGCAGCGGAGCTGCGGTGGGGACGCGAGAAGGCTACAGCAGCTACAGCAGCTACAGCAGCGACAGCAGCGTCGGCAGCGGAGTGGAGAGTCTCTGGGAGAGAGCCGTGTGGGGGAAGAAACCACGAACCCAAATAAAGGACACCAAGCCAGATACCGTGGTCGAGTCCTTTATTACATATATTTCACAGCTTTTAGAGACCAGGCCGAGATCATTAACGATCTCAGGAAGTGCCGACTGGGCGCTCACACCTCTGACTCAGCAGGCCGCCCCTCCGGCCAGGTGATTGTTAACGGAGGCGCGGTGTCACCGAGCTCACCTCTTCTTGCACTCGTCCAGAGAGAGGTGATCGAACCCCACTGACATGGTGCTGATCACCTTGAGGCTTGGGCCTGCTCGCGTGAATGGAAAACCGTGCTCAGCAACCCGCAGTGTTTCACTTTTCATTCAAATTTTCATTCAAATTTAAAAAAACTAATGGGATAGAAAAAAACATCGTTATACATATTATAGATGACCAATTTACCGAGAATACACCTGACCTCATCAGATCTCGGAATCTAAGCAGGAGTGAGCCTGCACATTGCTTACATGGGCGACACTACGCATGCCGGGTTGTTATAGACGAGGCTGTGCTAAGTGGTTGGCAGCCGATGGCAATGAAGCATAATCCGATGTTGCCCTGTGATTCTATGCTCCCATAACTATGACCGAAG
This sequence comes from Lethenteron reissneri, assembly GCF_015708825.2. Lineage (NCBI taxonomy): Eukaryota > Metazoa > Chordata > Hyperoartia > Petromyzontiformes > Petromyzontidae > Lethenteron > Lethenteron reissneri. The sequence continues at coordinate 10,390,879 of NC_083825.1, read as the reverse complement.
TGACCAGCATGGTGAAGTATGTTCAAAATAACTCCCACAACCCACAGTGGGGAAGCTGCCATCCAGCAGTGGATTGACACACAGGGCTCTACGTGTACAGTCCAGTACCTTTCGGTTACAAGACATGTGAGGCCAGTGAAAATCATTTGAGGTGGTGCAGTGGTTTAGATGTGTTATGAAAACTAGAAAAAAATTGCTTCAAAATGACATCCCTACATATTACTGGGATGCTTTTTGATTGTTAGACCTAATTTTTGGAACTGCACAGGATGTAATGGCCACACCAAAGCCCAGTAAAGTTTGCGGAATAATAAAAATATGATTAAAAAAACAAGTCAAAACGCGCACATTTTCACGTAAAGACAGTTAGCATGACAATGGTGGTACAGTAGTCAAGTCGAGCCACCACAACCTCTCCTGATCCACTAAAACACTCTTCCAAAGCAATGCATTTTAGATTTCTGCCACCGTGCCTGGCAGAAGAAAACTACAATTTATCCAAACTCTAAGTGAGGACTTTCATTCAATTATGTTTGCATTACAAAACCTCCCTCTGCAGCACCATCTGGTTTCAGCACGACAGATCCACTGGGTAGACACCACAAGTGTTGTTTGCAGTATCGTTTATTGCAAACGACAGCACTCTACTGCCAGTTATTGGATTGGTAGAGATGCCGCTTCAGTCCGATAACACCACTAAAATATCATCAAGGAATATCGTCATCGTTATCGGCCATGTGTGCCGGTGCCACCGCCAAGGTTTGCTAATTATTAGCAAATGACATCACTGGGTAGAAAGCCACACAGCAACATTACCTCCAACTGTGAAACTACTCTCAGACTATGCTCGTCTGTGAAATGTAGCGCCTTTGGGATCGTGTGAATTCCAAATGTACTGATTCATAACAGATGTCTGTGCCATTAGAAACTGTCCACCACCTGACACAGCCCAATGATTTTTCACATGTACAATCTTCTAATTCTCTAATTCTAACTGTTTTAGCTCAGGTGAGTTGAAAAACAATCCTCACAACCGTACGCATGTATGTTGAACTTTTTTAGCACCGTACACTAGCCAATCGGAGGTGCGGGAGAACGACAACAAACTAAACACAAACAAGCAGTTCTAAAAAAATACATTTTCAATCTAGATTTTAAAGTGCATAGCTACAATGGCTTCCTAATATCGGAAGGAAAAGTGTTCCAGGCGGCCGCAAAAGTGCATCTGAAAGTGCACGATGTAATAACCGTCTTTGTTCGATGGTGAGCCATTTATCAATGTACTTTTAAATCTAGATTGCAAACTCATCTCTTTAGAACGGCTTTGTGTCTAGTTTGTTGTCCTTCCCCCCGCACCTAAGATGAGCACGGTTGCCTATGTAAGGTGCGAAAGAAGTTCAACATACAAACACGGCAATTCGATTTGAAATAAAACTATAAACAAAAACTATTTCTATTTTAGCAGGTAAGGCCCACCGAGCTACATAGATCATTGTCAGAAGCGACCTGGTCAGAAAGGAAAGCTCAACGAAGTGGCTTATTGCGTGGAAATGTATAGCAGCCAAAGACTCTAAACGCACAATGTTGATTCGAAATGTGGAGGAAAAAAACGGACGACCTGGAGAAAAATCCACGTGACCACGGGGAGAACACGCAAACTCCAAATATAGAAGTGTCAGGGTCAGGATAGAACCCACGACCTCCTGTATACCAGGTGAGGTAGTTAACATCTCCTAGCCACCGTGGCGCCCCAATCTCCGTGGGGGGGGGGGCGGTGCTGTGTTACCGGCGGCGTCCAGCACGGCGGCGTCGACGCGGTCGGTGAGCAGGCAGTAGAGGCCGTGGATTCCTGGCACCCGGCGGAGGAGCTCCTCCTGCGGGATCTGGTCGTCGCTGTCCCACTGCTGCACCTCGCACCTGCCGGGCAACACCGCGGGCCCAGTTCCAGTACATTTCAGACACTTGAATGGTGTGGGCAATCATTGACATAATCAGATATACTCTTTGGTTCTTTCGGTAAAGTCACGAAAGAACCAAAGAGTATGGATTCCTGCAGTCACGAAAGCTTCAAATCAAGAATAATCAGATATAATGTTATTATTTATCCCGGGTCGATGTCCGGTAGTCAGCTGATATCCTTCATGCTGCTTAGTGTGCATCATTGCTCAGATTGAAAGAGATCGATCAACACAAGCACCGTGTTAAGATTGCTGTCTTTCTCCCATATATATAAAACCTCGATATCTACATATATGTTGAAAGAAAAAGATGTGTAAGAGGAAGTAGCAGTGCATCGAGCGAATTCAGATGCACATATTGTGCCCACCTGGAACGCTCTTCCTTCCGATATTAGGAAGCCAATGGAGTTATGCACTTTTAAATCATCTAGATTGAAACCTCATTTCTTTAGAACTGATTTTTGTGTTTAGTTTGTTGTCTTTTCCCCGCACCTCCGATTAGCAATTTGCTTGGGCATAGTATACAAACCAAATTATACTGATTCTGAAAAAAAAAGCAGTTTGCGGGACAACACTGAAAATGTGCGCACAGACAAGTTCCTGAATCCACTTGCTGTAGCCACCACCTCTTGGCCACCTCGCAGCCCAGTGGGTTTGTGAGTTTCACTATTTTGCCCGATCCAATGCAGCAGCAACTTCTGCTCTAACGCCTCTATGTGGCAGCACGCACGGTCGAGAAAAAACTGCAAAATCGGTGATGTGTGTAGCAGGGTGTCTCATGGGCATGTTCATGGGTAGCAGACAAAACCACGTATGGGAAATAAAGACAGCCTTAGGGACCGGGATCACGGATAATATTAGGAAGACGAGTACAGCTAGGGATTGACTTAAGAGGTTACGAATAAGGTTAGAAATATTGATAAGGTTAATTTAAGGTTGGATTTATGGATGTTGCTGTAGAGATAAGCTTGGGGTACAGTTTAAAGTTGATTTGGTTTAACTGTTGAGAGTGCAATAGACCACAAAATAGAGTCGCATTTGCCAGCGCGATCTGGGCCACAATGACAGGAGCAGACACAAAGAAAATAACGTGCAGCAACGAAGCAAAAAGTAACTGGAACAAAAACAACCGTGTCACACGAGAAATCCAAAACACTGCACGCACGCCCACACAATCATTGCCAAATAATAAACGTCCTGCAGTGCAAGGCGGCTCAGGAAGATTATTCTCAGGGTGATGACAGAACAATAACGAATTAAGTTACAAAAGCATCAAACAGATATAAGGGTGACCATTGTGCCTGTCTGGAAAGAGGCAACGATACATTTCAAATGCAATTACAAGTGAAGTGATTGTAAAAAACCGAGAGTTTAGCGTCAAATTTGCGATTCAGATGGAAGGACATCTGCCTCCCGTTTGTGACAAAAGGCAATGAATGATTAGAGCCAGGGCTTGAGTCATGGATAGGGCTTAGAATACAATTAGCAACAGTGTTATTATGGCTTGGGTTGGGGGAAGCTGTCGTGCGCTAGCATCTCGGGATGTTCAACAGGGCTGGCTGCTACCGAGTGGTGGCTGCAAGCGCCGCTATTTCAGAGCAATCGCCACAAGCACCGGCGACATCCACGCCGCCACGGCAGCTGCTGTCACGCATCTCCTGACATGATGCTTGACACTGCAGGGCTGGTGGCCACCACGTGCGCATACCGTGTGAACCCATACGGTTTAACCCGTATTCTTGTACAGGGAAATTGAGTTCAGGTCCAAACGGCGTACAGCCGTTTCAATACGGGGACAAAAAAAGATGTGTTTTCGTCTATTTGTTTGTGTTTCTCTCCTTGTGATGGGACTTTGTAGGATGAACGTTGAGATGTATCAGGGCAAGTGGTGACCAATGAGGTCTGAATTGCTCTGTTATAAGGTAGGGCACTGACAAGGGGTTGGCAGGTGTGCGTGTGTGTGTGCGTGTATATATATATTCACCTTAATTCTCAGGATTATGAGCCGCTCCTCCCTGGCCCTAATTACCCATCAATTTGCGACACTTTGCAGTCGAGTGTGGTACTTTGCGGTAACTGCTCTGTATTTGACGGTAATTTAGCGTCGGGGAATTTGCGTTGGTAGTTGTGCGGTTCTCCGCGAAACTTTGCTGTAACTCGCGAGGGGCCGACACGCGGGAAAGTAAGACGCACCCCAAGCGCGTGCCGCCTATGAATTGTATGTCAATAGTTACGCAAAATCTGGTCACACACACGCACTATCAACAAACACACACACACACGCGCACTATCAACAAACACACACACACACGCACTATCAACAAACACACACACACACGCACTATCAACAAACACACACACACACGCACTATCAACAAACACACACACACACGCACTATCAACAACACACACACGCACTATCAACAAACACACACACACGCACTATCAACAAACACACACACACACGCACTATCAACAAACACACACACACACGCACTATCAACAAACACACACACACACGCACTATCAACAAACACACACACACACTATCAACAAACACACACACACATACATTATGATGAAGCTTGTTGTAATTACTGGCGAAACGTCGTACAGAGATTGTAAATGTTGTTGCTTTGTTTTCCAAAACACCGGTGTGCTGTACTAGTAATGAATTGGCACGTTCTGTTTACGTGACAAACCTTACTAGTTGGCTGTGTCGGGTGGTGGCGGGTTTAACGACACATTTATATATTTACGCGATTTAACCCCAAAAAAAACCCCGTATCATGGGCATTAGGAACACACACATACCAGATGGCTGTACATTATTCTATAATACGCACTCCCCAACTCGTACTTTAAATAACTGAAGGGGTGGTGGGGGGGTGCTTATTATAATCTGAAAAACACGGTACGGTCAATCGTGGTGGTGTCCATCCCGCGTGTTTGTGTGTGTGGGCTCGGCGTGTGTGTCCGGCAAAACAATCCCCTAACCTCCTCGTTGGTGATGGACGGTAACGCTGTGGTGAGCAGTGCCATGGGGGGCAAATTTTGATTGGCCAGTCCCCTCATGGCGTTTGTAACCACCACAGGGGCCAAAGGGGGCTCTGGATGGGTGTGAGGGGCTGGTAACCCCTCCACCTTCAATAAATTACCACAAAACCACGAAATAAAACTCGTATTAAGCTTGTGCCGGAGGCCCCCGGGGGACAGACGTCTATGACGTCTCCTGGCCAAACCCCATTTGGCGGAGCCAGGAGATTTAATCCTTACCCTCGGGGCTTCTCCAGAAACAGCAAAAAACCACTGCGGGTGGCCAGGTGGAATGTTCGAATGCTCACTGTGGAGGAGAGGCTGCCACTCCTCTGTCGGGAGCTGGACCGGTACCGCCAGGATCTCTGTGGTATTCAGGAGGTCCGGTGGACTGGCTCTGGCTCTTGCCACCATGAGAGATGGACAGTCCTCTACTCGGGGCAGGAGACTGCCAAACAACATGGAGTGGCTCTACTTCTGAACAAAAGAATGAAGGGGACGTGGGAGCATGGCGGTGAGGTGTGGGAAGCTGTAAGCCCCAGGCTACTTTGGGCTTGCCTTCCCATCAACCAGAGGCGAGGAGTGGTGGTCATGGTTACTTATGCCCCCACCGAAGACGAACATCCGTGGAGGAATGCAGGCAAGGCTGATGAGTCAGATGCCTTCTATGACCTCCTGTCACAGGTGCTAGCTAAAGTGGCCCCTCGGGTAAGAGTCATCTTGTTGGGTGACTTTAATGCCCGAGATGGGCATGATGCTGGCACCTGGTCTGGAGTGATTGGAAGGCATGGACCAGATCAGCTCAACAACAACGGTAAGGAGGCTGCTAGACTTTTGTGCAGCCCATGGGCTTGTAATTACCAACACGCTGTTCCGGCATCGGTGCATCCACACAACATAATGGATGCATGCCGGGTCCAAGCAAGAACATCTGCTGGATTACATAGTGACGGAACAGCGGATGTGGGCCCATGTCCTTGACACCAGGACCTACCATGGAGCTGATCTGCCCACTGACCATCGACTTGTCATCTGTAAGATATGCCTGCCATTCTTCCACTCCGTTTGTGGGTGTACACCCAGGATCCAATTCAACCCCATAGTGGCCTGGTCTCAGCTAGCTGATGAAAGTTGCAAACGAGAAATTAATCATCCCTTACGGCTGGGGTTGGCATCGTCCCCCATTCCTCCTGATGTCGAGGGGAAATGGGCGAGGTTTAGGACTGTGATTCATGTAGCTGCACGGTCCAGACCTCCCCAGAGACCCTGGCTGACAGAGGAGGTGTTCAGGCTGGCTGAGAAAAACCGACAGGCCCACTCTCATCGTCTACAGCATCCCATGTCAGAGAATGAGGAGGCTTACCGCAACCTTCGCTCAGAGGTGCGGAGAGCCATGAGGCGCTGCAAGGATGGATGGTGGTCACGGATTGCTGAGATGGAGTCTGCCTCAATGGCCCACGATCACAAATCGTTCTTTAACTCCATCAAAAAAGTAACTTGCAGCACCACACCTATTGCCATCATTAGGGGAAAGAATGGTGATCCAATCTCTGACCCCCAGGAACAGGTTTGCAGATTTGTTGAGCATTTCTGTGAGGTCCTGGGGGAGAGGACATCTCTCAGCCTGCAAAAAATCGTGGGACAAAGTGGGGATGATCCTGCTGAGGCAGTCGTGCCTCAAATATTGGAAGAAGTCACCCCTTGTGAGTGGCTTGCTGATGTGCCATCTGTTGAGGAAGTAGTAAAGGCGATCCAGAGTCTGAGAGCAGGAAAGGCACTGGGCAGAGATGATCTCCCAAGCGAAATGCTGAGGGGTTGTGCACAGACTGCCCTACATGACATCATAACAGCTGGACCACTGGACAGGTTCCGCAGGATTAGAAAGATGCCCTGGTGGTCCCCCTCTTTAAGAAGGGGGACCACATAGACTGTAACAACTACAGGGGCATTTCACTCCTCAGTGTGCCGGGAAAGGTCCTAGCTAGGAATATTCAACATCGCCTTGCCAGGCACACTTAGGTTTCGGGAAAGGGCGGTCCTGCACAGATGCCATATTTTCCGTCCGTCTGCTACAGCAGAGGTATAGGGAATTCCAACAAGACCTACATCTCTGCTTTATTGACCTGGTCAAGGCCTATGATATCATCAGTACGCCTGGGCTCCGGGTTGTTCTTCGTGCTTTCGGAGTCCCTGACTCTCTGCTCATGATCATTAAGGACCTTCATAATGGTGAGTGAGCCCGGGTAAAACTACGTGGCCGGGAGTCGGAGTCATTCCCTGTACACCTTGGGGTGAGACAGGGATGTCCTCTGGCTCCCACATTATTTAACATCCATTTTGACCACGTAGTTCGTGAAGCCTTCGATGGCTGTACCGGAGGAATTTCCATCTGGTACAGATACAATGGGAGGCTGATCGATGCCTGGGTGCGGTCAAGGGATGGCTCCCTATTGGTTAACCATGTTATGTATGCCGATGATCTGGTAATTGCTGCTTAGAGGAGGAGGCGCTGCTGCTGAACCTGCAGCGTACCACGAAGAGGAGGGGCCTTACCATAAGAACCACCAAAACTAAGCACCTGCCTGGGAATGTTGTACCATTTGACACTCCACACCCACAACTCCCAATTGGTGATGGGGCAGTTGTGGAAAGAGTGGAAAGTCTCCCATACCTGGGCAGTGTGGGCAGTATGATCATGACCGGCTCCAGCTTGACAGCAGAGATCTCACTCTGAATCAGTCGAGCGGCATTATCTTTTCATCGGTTGTGTAACGCTGTGAGGAAGCTTCAGGTCTTCTCGGCCACCGTCATTACATCCCTTCTCTATGCTTGTGAAACGTGGACCCCCCTAATGGAACATCTTAGCCGGTAGAAACATTTAGGCTGTCCTGCCTAGATCCATCCTGGGTTTAACCAGGCTGGATTGTGTGAGGAGCTCACAAATCCTTGAAAGATCTGGGCAAAGTCCCATCGGTGAGCTCCTCCGGCAGGCAAGGCTGCGTTGGCCTGGTCATGTAGCCCGCATGCCCAGCCACCGCATGCCTAAACAGCTTTTGTTCGGGCTAGAGAAGAGATGGAGTGATGTGGTACAGGAGGACGTGGAGCTGAGTGGACTTGCCTATGACTGGTACCAGCGGTGTCAAGATCGGCCTCTGTGGAGGAGGCTCGTGAAGGACGCTACTGGGCAGTTGGAGGCAGTCGCCCTCCAGCAACAACGGAGGGCGGAGGAGCGACGCTCACAACAACGAGCGGAGCGCCGGGTGGCTAAAGCATAGCAAGTTGGCACAGTAGGGGGCACAGGTGGTGCATCAGCCAGTCATCTCGGTCATCTCAGTCAGTCGACCCGTGGCACCTGCTGGGTCTGCCCCGTGACCTGCTACCAACGGGCGTTCGACACTTCACGTGGCCTCAACGTGCACCTAGCCTGGCACAAGCGCCGTGGTGACGTCACCGCCACTTAGTGCCGAATAGCAGTTGTTGTGTGTGGGCGCTCGGCGTGTATGTGTAGGATCAGTGTGTGTGGGATCACTGTGTGTACAGTGTGTGCGGTGTGTGTACAGTGTGTGTGTACAGTGTGTGTGTACAGTGTGTGTGTACAGTGTGTGTGTACAGTGTGTGTCTCACTGTGTACAGTTTGTGTGTGCGGTGTGTGTACAGTGTGTGTACAGTGTGTGTGTGCAGTGTGTGTACAGTGTGTGTGTCTCACTGTGTGTGTACAGTGTGTGTGGACTCAGTGTGGCTGTGCCCCTCACTCACTGTGTGTCTCACTGTGTACAGTGTGTGTGTGTACAGAGTGTGTGTACAGTGTGTGTGTGTACAGAGTGTGTGTACAGTGTGTGTGTGTCTCACTGTGTACAGTGTGTGTGTACAGAGTGTGTGTACAGTGCGTGTCTCACTGTGTACAGTGTGTGTGTACAGTGTGTGTGTCTCACTGTATACAGTGTGTGTGTGTACAGAGTGTGTGTACAGTGTGTGTGTATCACTGTGTACAGTGTGTGTGTACAGAGTGTGTGTACAGTGTGTGTGTCTCACTGTGTACAGTGTGTGTGTACAGAGTGTGTGTACAGTGTGTGTGTGTCTCACTGTGTACAGTGTGTGTACAGTGTGTGTGTACAGTGTGTGTGGCTGTGCCCCCACTCACTGTCCGCTCGCCTCCAGGGCCCCGACTCCGGAGTCGGGGACTCTGCGGGTCAGCAGAACCCTCCAGGGCCCCGGCCCCGCTCCGCGCCGGGTCGCCTCAGCGCTCGCCATTGCGAGGAGCTTCGACCAGGCGGGTCGCACGCCTCGACGCAGCAGAGGCACCAGCGGTAGTCGATGCAGCAGCAGCGGTGCAGGCATCCGCCGTGAGTCTCTCCCCCACCACGACCACCACCAGCTGCACCGCCTCCCCGCACGCCACCAGCAGCAGCAGCGAGAGAGAGAACGGCTCAATTCAACAACACCAAACACAAAACGCAGTGCTATGGGTACGGCGTAATGAGTCGTGCAATTATAACTGTGATGGCAACCGTAGATATCCGTCGCGAATTAAGGGGTCTAGTATAGCCGCTGCCCCAAAACGTGGTACCTTTTAAATGAGATTTTATAAACGCGAAACAAAAATTGAGCCGCGACGATTGCCGTAGTCGGCTCTACGGGTCGCCTCGATGGCCAAGAAACGCGAAGATGGAAAACGCGTTTTGTTAAGTGCGCAGGCGCGCGTGATCACCCACGTGGACGTCCACATGGGTGATCACGTGAGCACCCACGTGGACACCCACGTTGACGTCCACGTGGCAGCTGCGACGGAGCGACGCGATCGGACACCCGACGCGATCGCCCCGATCGGAGATTTTTCCAACGTGTGCCTGGCGTCAACCGGTGTCAAGATCGGCCTCCATGGAGGAGGCTCGTGATGGAAGCTGCTGCTACTGGGAAGTTGGAGGCAGTTGTGGGGACCGACATCCACCCCACCGCCCTCGCCAGGCAGGTGGGGCGCGAAATCCGCCCCTTCCGCTCCCTCCTCCACCGCGTCGACCGGCTCTCGCCGGGCCCCCGCCGACCAAACGAGCGGAACCCCCGAGCTCGCGCCCGCTCTGAGAGACATATTCACACTGCTGGCTCACGGCCGCACGGTGTTACCCCACACACCCGCGCACACCGCAGCTATCGTTAACACAGGCGCGCGAACGCCCTCGCGCGATTATTTACTAACACACCACAGCCAACGCTAACGCGGCGCACAGCGATACGCCCACACCCGCGAGCGATTACCTCACGGCGCGCCCGTGTCGCGGCTCCGCAGTCGCTCTACACACAAATCACAGACACCACACCGATGCTCTGTGCTATCTTTTATTCGCGGCACAAATACACACTCCCTGGGGGAATATTTCGCGAGAAGAGCCGAGCCTACTGCTGCCTAAGTGCTCAGTCACTCACACGTCCTACCACGTACCTCAAAGCTGTACTCATGGCGTCACACGGACGCTGTGAGAGTCGGAGGGAGAAGGACGAGAGAAAACTTTACCTATCACTGCCTCGTAGCAGCACTCGCTGGCATCACACGGACGCTGCGAGCGGCTCGATGAGGCAGGGCGGCAGAGAGTGGGCCTTGGCGGCCCAGAGGTTGAAGACAAGAGTCCGAAAATCATCCCGGGATACTCTTTTTATTCCCTTAACTTCAAAGGGCCGGGGTGACGTCGTACCGCGCGGCCAATCGTGCGCCTACCTGTGGTTACCGCCTCCTGTTACCGTGTCCTCCGTCGAGTGCCGCCGTGGCGGCGCCGGCCATCCCTTGTCCCTCGTTACTCATTGTCTGGAAGGGCGCCCAGCTGGCAAACACACAGCCTGCGAGTGTGTATTCGGTATGAAGGTCGAGATGGGGAGGGGGCAGTGGCGCTGCGATTCTTCATAGTCTGCTCTTCTTGCTTAATATTCCATCCTCAGTCCCTCCTGATGTCGTGAATAGCTCATTGCGGCTGGTCCAGTGAACCTTTTCTTTTTGCGCCCATACAATTTTATGCCAACTAAGGGGCACCACAATGTGATCTGTCCTGCGAGGGTCGGCCAATCTCCTGGCGCCAGGAAACCGTGGGACTATCCTTCTGGGGAGCCTTCGGATGAAAACCCATTGTGCCAGGCGATCCCCCGCCAGGACACTACGTGTGTGTGCTGCATGTTGGGTGCTCGAGTGTGTGTGCTCGGCGTGGGGCCAGGGGGGAGTCGCAACCCTGGCAGAGTTGCTCCGCGACCGTGGCACCACACAGTCGCCCTCCAGCAACAACGGAGGGCAGAGGAGTGACGCTCGCAACAATGAGCGGAGCACTGGGCGGATAAAATGCAGCAAGGTGGCACAGTGGAGGGTGCAGCTGGGTGTGTCTACCGGTCATCTCAGTCAGCCAACCTAAGGCACCTGGGCCTGTTCCGAGACCTCCAGTCAGCGAGCCTTCGACACTTCACGTGGCCTCAAAGTGCACCTGGCCTGGCAAAGGTGCCGTGGTGACGTCACCGTCACTAAGTGGCGAATGATGGGGATTGGTATTGGCAGTTAACCGAAGGGGTGAGTCTTTGCCCATATATCAGAATCGGAATATTAACACTGCAGGAGGAATCCGATGAGCTATAAAGCTCTTTTTCCACAGTCCATTCGGTGAGGAGGGTAAGAACGTTACAAAAACAAACAATACAATGATAGGAGTGCAAAGTACAAGGGTAAACAAATCACTCAAACATATACAAATAAAACGACAACATCCCCATCCCACCCAGACAAAGCCCGCCGACTCTTGTGGAAAGTGAATCGCGGATAATTGTTTCGATTCCGCTCAGTCAATCCGGCGCCCAGCTCAAAGTCGATTGGACAGCCATCTTTAAGATGTCCGATTTCGATCATAAATGTAATTCCGCGGTTCACAGGGTGCATACAAAACAACAGTATTGATGTCCGATTTTATTATATGGAGATCTGCGAACCGCAAAATATTGATTCAAGATAAAATCGGACATTTTCAACTTTGAGCTGGGAGTCGGATCGACTGATTGGAATTGATACAATTACAGTTAATTTCGAGTCACAATCCGCAACGACTTGATGTGGGGGACATGTGGTCGGTGATTTGGTCGGGTGTGCGATTGTGTAGCTCCATTGCAGCACCACGCGGACTCGAGGGAACACGTTTCGTGACCTCGCTTTAAAAGCAACAACCGTAAGTTGTGACATTTTGACTATTGTCCGCATGAAGTGCTCGCATACCTGTCAACCCCTTATCAGTGCTCTATCTTATTACATACCAATTCAGATGTTCATCCTACAAAGTCCCATCACAAGGGAGAAACACAAATGTTTTTTTCTTTTACGGCTGTAGACCGTATGGACCTAAAAACTCAATTTCCCTGTACAAGAATACGGGTGTTATACGCTAGCGCCATCTCCTGCATTATTGTGGAGTTACATTTACATACTGTCATGCAGTACTATGGATTCTATCTGGGGGAATGGTTAATGGGCGGATCTATTATGGAAACCTCTGGAACATTCCCGAAGATTCCTAGAGGGGCGTGGCCAGAAGCGGGGCTTAGCCTCGGAGAATGGAATATAAGCCGGGGGCACAGCAAAGTGAGGGGTCGGTGTTTGAAGATCGAAGAGGAGCTCCCCGCCGCTGCTGCCCCGCCATCTCCACCTGCCACGTGGCGGCTCGACCTCCAGCCGCTCAAGCCGCTCCCCGGCGCGCCATCAGCCGGCGGTACAGTGGAGAACGGGGAGAGCGCCACGTGGCGCGCCATCAGCCGGCAGTGTGATGGAGAGCGCCACGTGGCGCGGGGCAGCGCAACCACGAGAACGGGTCGGCATCCGCGGAACGAGAGGAGTAGCTGTACCGAAGTCTAACTAAATTTCCTGAAGTACTTACCGTGTCGGAGACACTTATGACACGGGTAAACCGTATGGGTTAACACGGTTTGTGCTCGTGCTGGTCATGGCGGGTTGGTGGAGGCTTCTGTAAGGGTGCAGCAGCCAATACGATGATGCTCTGCCCACGTTGTTGTCTGTTGTCATAGGTCTTTACATGTTCTTGGTTCTCACCTCTCTCTCGTGTCCGGCTGGATGAATTTTTTTTTTCCTCGGCAGCGGTGATTAATAACTCCGGCAAGGGCATTGCTTAGAATCTGGACTCGACAGAACACCACACTTGGCGCTCGACAGAGGCAACCAAAATATGACCGCGACTGATGGTAATGCCCAATATTTACCTTGGGATATTTGGCCGACTCCACAAATGGCTTCGTGCTGGAGGAAACCAAAAACAACCCCGGAGAAAACCCAGCGGCGCACACCGGCATGTAGGAATCAAAGTTCCGCTCAGGTAGAGGCACTACATGAGTACACGCACATGACGTCACTACGTGTGGTTGTGGGAATGACGTCACGGCCGGGCCGGGGAGCCTGGAGGCCGTCGGTCAGTGCCACGGGGATCGTGCGAGGCCGCGGCACTCTGTATGAACCCGGCCGGACACGTGACCGAATCTAGGTGGGGGCCGGGGGCCCTGGGGGGACCTTGGAGGTCACGTGGCCAGAAGCAGAGCCTTCTCGAGGGTTCTCGAAGGTGGGCGTGGCCTGGGTGTGGCTTGGCCACGCCGAGGCGCATATAAGCGGCCTCCGCACGAGGTGCGGGGCTGCTCGGGTCCGGGATGAAGACGCCTCATGAAGAGTGAAGCCAAGCGTCAAGTCAGTGTGGCCAAGCAGTAGCCCTCCGGGCTTAGCCACGCCAGTCGACATCAGAGTGTCAGTGTTAGCGAGAATAGGTCGGTGGTCACCACCCTATGTGTAGTGTAATTACTCATTGCCTTCCCATAACAGTGTGTGCGCCTCCATTTCACTCATAACTAGAGTAATTAGCAGACGCATGCATTTTTGACATGGAATAATTTATGGAACGTTTGATTTAAAAAACAGTAACAGATAATTTCACTGCCATGAGCATTTTTGATTTCAAGATGCACGCGATGCCCTGGGTGAGAAAGACAGCCGTCGGACCAAAGTCTCGCGGTCGAGGGACGCGGCATTAAACTTCGCACAGCAAAATATCAAAAGACGAGCTTTAAATACAAATATTTTTAAAACTCCACGCGAAGGCTCTTTGCTGAAGTTGTAACGCACGCGCTTAAGTGCAGATGTACGCAAACATTACCACTGCGGAACAAAAATTTACAAACGAACCCCCCGCCCACGGAGAAATAAATAGAGTTAAACACGCAACACCCGGGACGGCGATGGCCGTGGCCCAGCGGTGGTGCCGTCGAACCTCCATCGCAGCGGTTCGAGGCGAGCGGCCATCCTGGTTAACACTGCAGCGTGCTTTATTGAAGGGAAATGCTACGCGCTGCCTGCTTCACAGTCGACGTTAAAGATCCCGCGTTGTCATTCATGACAGAGTGGGAGGCCACACGTGCCGACGTCGCCGTCCAAATTTGCCGAATTGTGAAGATTACGTTCACCTTCATTTGGGCAAAACCCACATCACAATGTCCCTCCCTGCTGGCGGAATCTACTCGTCTGCGAGAAGGTGCCACCACCATAGCCTTTGCACGATAACGATAGCGTAAATATAAAATACACCACAATAATTCAAGGAAGATGCAATCAAAACAGCTCTCGTGTCGGATCCGAAACCAAGCGGAAGACTCCGCAACTCTCACCAGACGGACGAGCGCGTACGGGGGGGCCTGGGAACGAACGAGAGCCGTCGTGAACCAAGGCGGTGAGCGGCTTGCATGCGGCGCGGTGATGTCACGTGAGAGTGTCTACAGGTGAGAGTGTCTACGGCTGACTGTGTCTACAGGTGAGTCTACTGCATGGCCCCAGGTGGTGGTGGCCCCAGCTGGAAATGGCCTGGGTGGGGGTGGCCCAACCTGAGGCTGGCACCCGGGTGGGGGTGGCCCTGGGTGGGGGTGGCCCTGGGTGGGGTGGCCCAGCTGGGGGTGTTCCCGGGTGGCTAGAGGTGGCAGGCCGCCTTGGCCACCTCCTCGAGGCGCGTGGCGGCTCCCAGGTCTCCGCTGATGCGGAGTCGCCCGCTCATGTAGGCGGTGAGCGGACGCAGCTGCCCGCTCATCACGGCCACCAGGTCGTGCTCCGTCATCTCCAGCACCGCGTCGGGAGGCTGGGCCGCCGCGGGGGGGGGCCCTCGTCCCACGGCCCCCGATCCTGGCACCGACCGCACGGCGATGAGCGAGGCGAACAAAGGCCGTAAAGCCACAGATCGCCATAAAAACGATAAAGATTCCCCATGTAGCCCATGCAAGCTGTTGGGGCAAGTGCTGTTAGCGAGCACCTATGAAGGCTGACGCAGCGCAAGAGGGGGTGGGTGGCCGGCATCGCGCCCGGCCGTATTTGTCTCCCTAGTGGCAATGTTCACACACCGCACCAGGTACCTATGGGAGGTTCAGTACCGGTTCAAATAATCGTCACTTGTGTTGGGCCTGAGCAGGAATCTAACTCGGGTCACCAGGTTCGTAGTGCGGCGTGTTAACCACTGCGCCACCGCTCCCCCACACACACTGAGTGCAATTCTGGCGAAGCTGGAATGGCTATCCGCACGCCGATGGTGCGGTGCAGGACGGTTCTCACGACCAACAATCTCGTTGCCCAACTTGGCTGAGAATTGTTCCTCAACTCGCCTATGTGAGCTGCCACACGAGAATGGGCGGCGCGTCGTTAAACGTTTGCCTGCGCCGGGTGGTGGAGGGTCTTCACGACACAACCTTGGTCGGATCCCCTTGTCGCGCGACCTACAAATCAATTGTGAATGAAACCGCCCGGCGCCGACGAACGTGCCGCTCTCACCGGTCTTGAGGTCCAGGTGGTAGGTCCGGCAGGAGCCGTCACGACACTGCACGTCGAACCGGTAGACGGCGCCCACCCTCTCCACCAGCGACTCGCACAGGAGGGGCCCGACGGCCGCCAGCAGCGCGTCGTCACCGTTGTCGCCCCCCTCCCCTCCCTCCTGCACCGCGGACCTCGCCGCCTGCAGCGAGCATCCTGCGGCACAGGGGAGTGGGCAGCGTTCACGCCAGGGCCGGGCAGACCCGTCGCTCCCAACGCAGCCCCGACGGTCACCACGCAACCCCGGCACCGCGCCGAGCCAAAGCGTTCATTCCGGAACAGAACCCTCACAGCCGTAGACGCCCCGCAGCACTAAAGTGCCTCGTGCCGAGGACTAAAACCCCGGCGGGTTCTCAGCCGTTTTCTGCCGATGCCCCAAACACCCGGAATTCCACCGATTGTAAAACACCCTTGTGGTTCATCTACCATCTGTCGACGAACCTCACCTGCAGTTGTATTTGACATCGTACTCCCTTGTCTCTTTGCATTCCAGAGCGATCCTCGGCAAAATCCCCGCCAAAGTCTCCCACCACTATTACCCGTCTCGTGCAGCCAAGATGCTCGTAGCGATGGATAGCGGTCGCTCGTGGTGGACTCGTGTTGCCGCGGACCGCGTGCAATGAAGTTGCAGGCCGTGGCTGGGCCACGGGCCGCAGGTTCCCCAGCCCTCGTCTGAATCTAAAGTTGCCACCTACAGCCATCTTGAGATACACACACAGAGAGCTGGCTTTTTACTTTTACTACGTTACATTCCGCTTGTTTTACCCCGGGAGAGCCTCATCGAGTCTCAAAACTCTTTTTGGGGAGGGTCTTGCCAAGTTTTTTTGCAGTAAGGGGCGATGTTGCTACTGCTCTGTAAACCCAATTGAGTAATTTTCAGGGACATTTTCAGCATTGGGATGTTTCAGGCCGATACTGGTTACATTGTGGGGTTTTTTGTTTTTGCAATGGGAGGAAACTGGGGAACCGGGAAACCCGTGCACGCCTTGCGGAAAGGCACCAGAGTCGGGTATCGAACGCAGACGCTTCTTGCTGCGAGGCACGAGCGCGATGATTTCTGCGTACTTTTACTTGCGATTATGGACAGCCCTCAGCCAAGAGAAAGAATCGAGCGACTTTGTTGCTCACCGGCGTCGCGCCCTGCCGCCTGCCGGTCGCTCATTGCCATCACGCCGCCCAGGATGGTTTGCACCGGCCCGGCCAGCGCTCCCCACGCCTCGGGAGTGAGGCCCGGCACGCACGGCGGCAGCAGCGGCGCAGAGAGGCCGGTCGCGCCCGGCGAGCACAGCACGGCCTCCAGCGCCAGCTCCACGCGCTCCACCTCCAGGCCCCACGGCTCCGTCACCTTGGTCACCTCCAGCTGCGTGCGGGCCGCACAGAGGGGGCGGGCCAGGTCAGCCGGAGTCGCGCGGAGACTCGGGGGAGGGGGGGCAGGACGCGCATGAGTTTCCCCCGCAACGCACCCGGCGCACCACATCCAGTACACATCTTGCTATGGCTGTGGCTACTACTAGTCACTATCCTATTGTATATGTTGTATATACTATTGTGTATACAGGTTGTCCTCGCTTTAAGTGGGTTCGGTTTGTGCGATTTCTTTGCTATGTGGCTATACGGTCGGAAGCTGGACATGTGTGCTGTGTGTACTGCATGTGCTGTGTCTGTACTGCGTGTGTGTGTACTGTGTCTGTACTGCGTGTGTGTTTACTGCGTGTGTGTTTACTGTGTGTGTGTACTGCGTGTGTGTGTACTGCGTGTGTGTGTGTACTGTATGTAATGTGTCTGTACTGCGTGTGTGTACTGCGTGTGTGTGTGTACTGTGTGTGTGTACTGTGTGTGCTGTGTGTGCTGTGTGTACTGCATGTACTGTGTCTGTACTAAGTGTGTGTGTGTACTGTGTGTGTGTGTACTGTGTGTGTGTGTCTGTACTGCGTGTGTGTGTGTACTGTGTGTGTACTGTGTGTGTGTGTGTACTGTGTGTACTGAATGTACTGTGTCTGTACTGCATGTGTGTGTGTACTGTGTGTGTACTGTGTGTGTGTACTGTGTGTGTACTGCGTGTGTACTGTGTCTGTACTGCGTGTGTGTGTACTGTGTGTGTGTACTGCGTGTGTGTGTGTACTGCGTGTGTGTGTGTACTGTGTGTGTGTACTGTGTGTGTGTGTACTGTGTGTGTGTGTACTGTGTGTGTGTGTACTGTGTGCGCTACTCGGCAGGAAGCTGTCTCGAGTGTTCGCTGGCTGTTGCAGAGGTTCGCGGTTCGAATCATGCAGACAGCCCTGGTTATTCCTGCGGGTGTATTAACTACAAAAATAAGCGCCGTCTGTCTCACTGGATGTTATAGATCCCATGACACCAATCGAAACAATAAGTCCATTGTGTCGGAGTCATGCTCAAAAAATTCAAACATTTAACTGAATTGGGATTAGACGTGGCAATCATCGCCCCCTACTGGCAGACTATTGCCCGCTTGCAGCCCGTTGCCGAGTCACCTTGTGCCCCGTAGGCACAGCTGCCACTGGGGGTACCCTTTCGTACGTGTTGACATGAGAGGTGATGCGAGTCGAGCGCTCCGACACGCCCTGGCATCACAGAGCTCGCCGTCGCGATCAGGACGAAGCCCTAACCCGGGCCGCGTCGTGCCCACGCCGCCGTCTCACCGCGAGCTCGTCGGCCATCTTGGCGCTCTCGCTCTGCAGCTCGTGCAGCGAGTGGCGGGGCAGCAGCGAGGCGAGCGCCGTGTGCGCCGCGCTGCGCGAGGAGCGGTTCACGTCCTGCGCCGCGGTGAGCAGCAGCACGGGGCAGTGCACGCGCACGCGCACGTCGGCGCCCACCGACACCAGCGCGCCGTCCCGTGTCATCGCCTGCGCCGGGTCATGAGGAGGGAGAGCGGAGAGGGAGAGGACTGGCGGTTGGCTCAGAGGGGAACCATCACAGCATGAGTTTCGTGTTGAGTTTGTTAACCAGGTGGGAAGTCAAGAGACAAAGGGAGCCCAGTGACTAACCTGGGTCACCAAATGACAAAAGCAATGATCCAATAAAATAAAGTACCAACTTGAAAATAGAAAACAGGGCAAAAACAACCGTGTCAAAGAATCAGTTGAAAGCAGCGCAGAAACTTAAACAAGGTTACATAAATCGGGTGGGAAACAAATACAAAAAACGAAAATAAAGCTGTGCTGTAGCACGCAACGGCAGTAAGGCCCGACGCCCATCCACACGCCTTGCGTGCGTGTCACGTGACCGCACATTGCCTGCCAAACCTCTAACAACCGACAAGTCGTGCGACTCCGGCCTGCACCTAGCAACCGCATCAGCGACGAGCTTGGCCGAGCGGTCGTTGGGCCCGCCGCAGCGGCGGGGACGGGGACCGGGCGAGGAGCGACGCACCCTACAAGGAGGAACGTTGAACGCGCGCGGGCGCGTGTCCACGCGGCGCCAGCGGTCGATGCAGGGCAGCACGAGCGTGACGCCGGGGCCCAGCGGCGCGCGCAGCCTCCCCAGGCGGAACACCACGATGCGCTCGTGCAGCGGCACAACCTGCGGCCGGGGGCGGGAGGGGCGGAGGTCACGGTCGAGTGGCCGTCCGGCTCGGCGGAGTCTTAAGAGAGGCCCCCCCGTACGCGGCGAGGCCTTTGTGGTTTTTGTAGCGAGGTCTTCTTGGGCAACCTTTCCGTAGATTGGGGCGGTTCGTCTCTCGCAACGCAATTTGACTCTACAGTTTTGTTCGTATTGGATCAATTTACCAGTCACCGTGGGGACCTTGTACAAAGAGACGGAAGCCCAGAGGCACTGCGCCAACGCTTTCAAACTCAGCTGGAAAGATAAAAAAAAACAAAAGAGTGTACACGTGCACGTGTGTACATGTACATCCCTTTTGTCAATCAACTGTCACATTAACGCCTCCCTATGCGGCGCGAATCGTGGGGGTTATTCAACCAGACTTCACGATAATGGTCGGTGCGGGTTCGTCATGGTGAGGTGCTAATAAGTGGGAGCATACGAGTAGAGTACAATGGATTTTTCTGCACCGTCCTCTGCCGTCCACGATCCCCGCAGCCCCTACGGCAACCTGTTTGCGCGTGGCGGTGACCCATCGGAGCGCTATCCAGCCTCAACCCTGCATGGCTTCCGAGACCCGACGGTGGGGAGCGCCGCGGGCGCTCGTGACGCCGGGACGTGGTACCTTGAGGCAGAACCACACGGACAGCGGGAAGGTGAGCAGCACGAAGACGAACGTCAGGGACGTGATGACCAGCGAGCAGAACCACGACAGCCATGACTCGACGGACTCGGCCTCATCTGAGCACAAGACATACGCAGCGTCGACACACGCACACGGGACTCCATGCCAGGGAGAGGTGCTCGCGTCGCGAGTGCGTGTACATGAGCAGCCCTGCTGTCAATCTGCTGCAGCACCCGGGCCTCCACTTGCCGTCCGGGTCACGGGGATTGTTGAAGGGTCACAGGGATTTACTAATAGGGTTTTTCCCCTTTTTTCTGGCAACAAAACTGACACCTTTTGCAAGGAATCATGCTTACATTAACCACAATACTTGCAGTCAAATGCAAACAAAAAACAATACTCTGATAATTTATGCATTGTCTTTGAAACTGATTGGTCCACACCAGAGACAGCTTTCTTTAGAGCCTCGTCTCATATGGTGTTCGACCAGATGACGCCAAAAGGCGCACAGTTCAAAGACAACGTACTATCAGAGTAATGAGAGCTCGGGTTGAGCAGCTACATCATGGGACCTCCTTTGCCAGTACTAAAATATACTAATAGGGTTTTTCCCCTTTTTTTTTCTGGCGGAGATCCCATGATGTAGCTGCTCACCCCGAGCTCTCATTACTCTGGTAGTGCATTGTCTTTGAACTGTGCGACTTTTGGCGTCATCTGGTCGAACACCATATGAGACGAGGCTCTAAAGAAAGCTGTCTCTGGTGTGGACCAATCAGTTTCAAAGACAATGCATAAATTATCAGAGTATTGTTTTTTGTTTGCATTTGACTGCAAGTAATGTGGTTAATGTAAGCATGATTCCTTGCAAAAGGTGTCAGTTTTGTTGCCAGAAAAAAGGGGAAAACCCCTATTAGTATATTTTGGTACTGGCAAAGGAGGTCCCATGATGGTCACGGGGATTGTTGAAGGGGCCCGAGTCCTGCTGTTGGTGGGGATTTATATCGAAAGTCACAGTGACTTTTCTTGTGGAGGAAACTGCACGTGGATGTTTGGACAATGTCACGAATCGTTGAGAGTTTTGGCTTCAAGTGGAAGAAGACCGGATGGTCCGGAGAAAGCCCAGCACCGTGCCACTGTGTACACGAGGGGAGAGATCCGGCACTGCCGTGTCCTGGCCGCACCTCGCAGCCCCGCGCCTACAACACCTGGCAAGCCTTGGTGCTCGGATCCCTTTACAAATGGTGGCCACCCCACACATCAACAGTATTCACGTAGACAATGCGACGCTATTTTTACACGTTTGCATTTCGCGTGAATTTTAGATTCATTATTTTTTGCCTGCCGACCTGGTCGGGCTGAGCGTGAAACTCCGGCTGCCTATCCGCTGATTCCCTGCAATACCGAAGTCGTCGTCCTGGCTGAGGCCGCCGCTGCCCTTGGTGGAGTCCGGGCTGCTGTAGGTGAACACGGACTGGAAGGACAGCGCCTGGTACTTGGCACCGGCCATGACGCCTCGGGTCGCACCTCCGATTAGCACGTGTGGGCTGCGTACGGTGCGAAAGAAGTTCAGCATAGACACACACACGCGGGTCACGTGGCCTGTCCCTGCAGTGAGAGGAGACCCAGGCAGGACAAGTCAAGCCGTCGTCGCCCGATGGGAAGCAATTGTTATTTTCCAACCATCTGGCGATGTGGCTGCTGCTGCTTAAGAAGAAAAGACGTTTCGGGCCATGGCCCTTCTTCACAGCACATAGGAGAGAGAGAGAGGCCACAGCAGTTGCCAGCGTCCCGTCTCTATATTTATACGCGCTGCGTGAGTTTACACTTAGCACCGCCAGTCCACTGCTGGATGACGGCCTCCCCACGCAGTGCGGGTCCGCGAGGGGGTTGACAGGCCATGCTTCACCAGACCGCTCACTGCGCGCGTCGGTGAAGGCGCGGGAGCCATACAAGTGCAGCACAACACTGATTGCTGCTGCTGCATCGCCCTCTGCTGGCCGCCACGTGGCCCCGTCTCAATGAAGCTCCGTACGCAGCCCCGTCAACAACAACCACCACCAGGAGACAAAGGCACACTCATTGACCTACATAGGCCGAGTTAAATCATCTCTGCCTGCACCCGGCAGCGCTACAGATGGGCAACGGCGCAGCGCAGATGGGTACGGCGCGGTACAGATGGGCAGGGCGTGCGCGCTCCTACCTCCTTGTCTGGCCAGCGAGGAAGAGTAGGCCAAGTCAAACGCGCTTCAGCAGAGACAGTGGTTGGGGGGGGGGGTCTCTTTAGCGGCCACTCGTGGGAGCCCTTGCGCCAGCAGTGGCGGCGGGAGCGAGAAGCACTTGCAGGGCTGCGCCTTTGGCTTCCGTTCGCTTCCGCGTTGTCTGTGACGTCACGCGGCGGCCTCTCACCCTCAGGGGGCGGGGCGAAGATTGTAGGGGGCGGGGCGAAGATTGTAGGGGGCGGGGCGAAGATTGTAGGGGGCGGGGCGAAGATTCTAGGGGGCGGGGCGAAGATTCTAGGGGGCGGGGCGAAGATTCTAGGGGGCGGGGCGAAGATTGTAGGGGGCGGGGCGAAGATTGTAGGGGGCGGGGCGAAGATTCTAGGGGGCGGGGCGAAGATTCTAGGGGGCGGGGCGAAGATTCTAGGGGCGGGGCGAAGATTCTAGGGGGCGGGGCGGCTCGAGAGCTTTGTTCGTATTTAAAAATAAAAAAATGTTGGGATTTGGAGCATTCGTGACTGCAGGAATCCATACTCTTTGGTTATTTCGGTGAAGTCTACCGACGTGACTTTACCGAGAGAACCAAAGAGTACAAAACAAACTGTGCCAGGTAAGGCCCACTGAGCGATGGATCTCTTTCTCAGCAGTGCATCAGCAGCTGCATCAGCGCCACGTGGAAATGTAAAACGCGCACGATGTCCATTCTCAGCGTGCAGGGGGAGAACCCGGAGGACCCGGAGGGAAAAACATCCACGGGGAGAGAGACACGGCCGCAGAAGCACGACTTGTGACCGTCAATGACCTTATTTGTTCGATGGTTATCCACTTAGCAGGGCACTTTTATATTTCGATTGTAAACTGATATTCTTCAGAACTGCGTATTTGTGTTAAGTCTGTTCTTCCCCGGCACCTTCGAATCTTCGATTAGCAAGGTTGGCTACGTCCGGTGCGAAAGAAGTTCAACATGCATACATGACGATTCGATTTTAAATAAAACTATTTTAAAAGATGTTTTTATTCTTCCAGGTAAGGCCGACTGAACTATTTTTTTCAGACGCGATCTGGCGATCACAAACAATCGCTTATCGCGTGCACATGTCGAGCAGCCGAGACTCAACGCGTGTTTATAAATATGGAGGGGATGAACACAGCGGAGGACCCGGAGAAACATCCACCTGACCATGGAGAGAGAACGAGACGCGCAGACTCCAAATACACAGCAGCAGGCGTCAGGGTCGGGATCGAACCCACACGACCTGTACACCAGGCGAGAGAGTTAACATCTCGCTACCGTAGCTTAAATATATACAAAATTCAGGATTTATACATAATGTGTTTATATATAAAACGTGTGTTAACGCCATTGTGATTGTGTACTTGATGTATATGTTTTGGTGCAGTAAGCTTCTGCACGTTGAGTAACCCGCATGAATGGGTGGGAGGCCACGTGGCGGCCTGCAGAGGGCGGTGCAGCAGCAGCAGCATTCAGAGTGAGACCCCCACCAACAAGACAAAGATCCCCCGTATAGCCTTCACAGACTGCTGTTGGGCAAGTGCTGCACGCCGTTCTCGTACCACCAGAGCTGCAACGACAAGACACGCGCACAAGGCCACTCGCACCAACTCGTGCAACTCTGTTCTCTGAGTGTGCTACAAAGACAGATCCCCCCGTGTAGCCTTTACAGACTATTGGGGCAAGTGCTGTCAGCGAGCACCTATGAAGGCCGGCACGGCACACGAGGGGGTGGGTGTCCAGCACCACGCCCGGCCGCCTTTGTCTCCCCAGTGGCGATGTTTACACATCGCACCAGGTACTCATTTGAGGCTGAGTAGACCTAGGGGAGGCAAAGGACCGGTTCGGATAATCGTCACTCAGTGTTGGCCATGAGTGGGAATCGTACCCGGGCCGCCGGATTCGCAGCGCAGCGCGCTAACTGCTACACCACCGCTCCCCTTGACCCCCACCACCCCCGCACTGACCGGCGTGGTGAAGTATGGTCAAACAGCCCCCATGACTGACGCGGCTTGGGAAGGAAGGCCTTCATACAAGAGGTGGATGGCACAGAGCTGTATTACTCCATAATAGAGGTTTTTTTTTGGGTTAGATCGCGTAAATATATAAATGTGTCGTTAAACCCGCCACCACCCAACACAGCCAACTAGTAAGGGTTGTCACGTAAACAACGTGGCCAATTCGTCACTAGTGCAGCACTAGTGCATAGTCGTGTATAGTGTAGTGTATAGTGCAGTGTATAGTAGTATAGTGTAGTATACTAGTACAGCACACCGGTGTGTTGGAGTGCCAAGCCACAACATTCAGAATCTGAGTACGACGTTTCGCCAGTAATTACAACCAGCTTCATCAGGCGACAGACAGATTTGTGGAGAAGTCCACCTGCTTCGTTCCTTACGTAAAGCCGTAGATGTGGTGACCACGCTTCTGCGCTCTTACGCAATGATAGGGGGTGACTAAGTCAACGTACATTATTGCACGTGCATTATGAGAGCCCTTTGAACTTGTCCTTCCACCGGTGTGTTGGAGAGCCAAGCCACAACATTTACAAATGTAAATGACAAGCCTAGTTGGCTGTGTCGGGTGGTGGCGGGTTTTAACGACATATTTACGCGATCTAACCCAAAACAACCTCTATTATGAATGATATTAGTCGCGAGAGCCTACGTGTTAAACTGGTTGTATAACTGTTCATAATAGTTGTATTTGTATTAACCAATACAATAGCCACGTGAACTTTATCAACAAACTTTCGTATAAATGATTCCTTTCAAGGTTTATTCATTAGTAAGCCAAAGTACGATATGTATTTCTGTACAGTACTTGCATTTAATTGTCTTTATATTCCTGATGAGTGTTTTTTTATTGTGTGCTGACACATGGCCATGAACTCCATTTTCTAGATAGACGTCATCGATTACCCCCCTTCCCCAGTGTGGCAATGAAGGCGCTGACTGATGGGTGGATGGCTATCAGCACACAATGCTGATTACCGCCGGGCTGAAGCTCACGTGGGCGTTGTTATTGTGACAGCTATGAAACGGGAGGCCCCCCCACCACCACCACGTTGTATGGAGGACGTCGTCGAGTAAGTAAACACGCCAGGGGGTGGTGTAAAGTTCACCGCCGGCACTTGCAGAGTGTCTGGGGATGGGGGGGAAGCACCCATGAAGGCACACACGGTCATCAAACTTTAGCCCTCACCCTAACACCACGGGTGGGGATGAAATGGGGTTTTCTTTCATTACTGAACAAAATACCGACAGAGGCTCCCTACCTACTGCGTGGTCGCACTTACAGAGAAGAGTCTCGCTCGCGCAGTGAGCAGAGCGACACCGCTGTTGGGGTGGAGGAGGAGGGCTGCTGCCCGTGTTGTTGTTGATGATGGCTCGTGGCTCGCTGGACATCATCCAGAGTCGGACGGTTCGATTCCATCTCCCGGTGCGGCAGGTGCAAACGATGGTGCAAGTTCCAATCTGTGCACTCATTACGAACATTCCACCGGAATCGGTTACCGGTTCCTGAACCGGTAGACGATTCTGAAAACAACCCGAATCCTAATCAGAGTAGTCAATCGGATTATAACCTAAATAGGCCACTTTCTGGACTTTTTTGAAATGCGTCGTTTAGACGCAATACAGAGAAACAATGTCCAGTATAGACTAGCAGAGACCCATATACCAGCAGAGAACCATACACTCGCATAGAGTCCCAGTCTTACACAGAGACCCACAGACGCACACAGAGACCCACAGACGCACACAGAGACCCACAGTCTCACACAGAGACCCATAGACTCACACAGAGACCCACAGACTCACACAGAGACCCACAGACTCGCACAGAGACCCACAGACTCGCACAGAGACCCACAGACTCGCACAGAGACCCACAGACTCACATAGAGACCCACAGACTCACACAGAGACCCACAGACGCACACAGAGACCCACAGACGCACACAGAGACCCACAGACGCACACAGAGACCCAATGACTCGCATTCAGTGTTTCATCAGCAGTCAGTTGAGCCAAGACTGCTGAAATAATGCACCCCCATAAAGCGATGGGATGTGTAATACAAATACTTTTATTTTTCGCGAAGAGACAGATATGATGTGGAGGTGAATCGCCTGCTCAGTTAATTTGTCACATGAGGCAGTGTCATTGACAAATGTGTTGAACTTATGTCCGTGGTGCCGACTCAATGCCACGACTGTATGTAGCCTATGATACATGTGTACAGAGACTCCTCTACTTACGAACATTCGACTTACAAACTTTCAGAGATACGAACAAACCTGTCCGGATGTCCAGTTGCCTGTTCGGATCGAGTCACAAGATCAACCGCCGCGCAATAGATGGCGGTGGTGGCATCTACAGAACATGAAGAACCAGTGGCATCTACATCTGCAGAGCGTGAAGAACCAGTGGCATCTACATCTGCAGAGCGTGAAGAACCAGTGGCATCTACATCTGCAGAACGTGTAGAACCAGTGGCATCTACATCTGCAGAGCGTGAAGAACCAGTGGCATCTACATCTGCAGAGCGTGAAGAACCAGTGGCATCTACATCTGCAGAACGTGAACAACCAGTGGTATCTACATCTGCAGAACGTGAAGAACCAGTGGCATCTACATCTGCAGAACGTGAAGAACCAGTGGCATCTACTACTGCAGAACGTGAAGAACCAGTGGCATCTACATCTGCAGAACGTGAAGAACCAGTGGCATCTACATCTGCAGAACGTGAAGAACCAGTGGCATCTACATCTACAGAACGTGAAGAACCAGTGGCATCTACACCTGCAGAGCGTGAACAACCAGTGGCATCTGCAGAACGTGAAGAACCAGTGGCATCTACATCTGCAGAACGTGAAGAGCCAGTGGCATCTACGTCTACATGAAATTATACAACTTTTAAAGCCATTCCCCGTGTTTTGTGTAGACGCCGTACAACGTGTTTGGAATCGACAGGGTTTGTAAAGTTGGACTCACGAACAGACCTCTGGAAACCAAACTCGTTCGTAAGTCCCTGGATTGCATCTTCCTATTCTTGCAATCTTAATTTGAAGCTTTCGTGACTGCAGGAATCCATACTCTTTGGTTCTTTCGGTAAAGTCGCGTAGGTAGAAAAATAAAATATTATTGCATTGTCTGTGACGTCACGTTCGAGATGAGGCGGGGGGCGGTAGTTAGGAGGGGGCGGGGCCACGCGGGGGAGTGAAGTGGGGGGCGGGACTAGAGAGAGGGGCGGGGCCACGCGGGGAGTGAAGTGGGGGGCGGGGTACCACGTGGGGGTGGAGCGGTACTTTTGAATGGGGGCGTGTCTACGCTAGGGGCGGGGCCACGCTAGGGGCGTGTCTACACTGGGGGCGTGTCTACACTAAGGGCGTGTCTACACTGGGGGCGTGTCTACACTAGGGGCGTGTCTACACTGGGGGCGTGTCTACACTGGGGGCGGGGCCACGCGGAGGAGTGAAGTGGAGGTGGGGGGCGGGTTCGAGGCCTTGGCTCGGGCGGCATCAGGGAGAGAGGCAACAGCAGCAGTAGCAGCAGCACAAGAAGTCGCCATGTCGTGCAGCCGCTCGCACACGGAGAGCCGGGCCATCCCCACGCGGAGGGTGCTGCTGAGCGACGCCTCTCAACTACCTCACGACTACTGCACCACGCCGGGCGGCACCTTCTTCTCCACCACGCCTGGGGGTGCGGCGGCGCCACGCGTGGCCCCCTCCACCATCATCTACACCACCATCATCTACACCACCACGAACACCACCATCATCTACACCACCACGAACACCACCATCATCGTCGTCAAGCGCCACTCTCATCCGCAGTAAACGCTATCGTCAGCAGGCACACGCTCGGCAGTAAGACTGTCATCAGCAGTATCATCGGCAGTAGAATTGTTATCGGCACTGTGGCCAGCACATGGCCGGTCACAAGTTGCATCATGGTCGGCATCTCTGGCTACTAGCGCGGTCAGCAGCAGACACCAGCTGGTATCACCAGCCCCAGCATCGCGACTGCTATTGCACCGTCTTCATCACTAGCGTCATCAGGAGTATCATGAGTAGCACTACCACCATCATCAGCCTGCAATAATATCACCGTCGTCATCACCAATATAACGACCACCATCAGCAACACCATCGACATTAACATCACCACCAACATCACAAACATCACCATCACAAACATCACCACCATCATCACCACCATCACCACCATCATCACAAACATCACCACCATCATCACAAACATCACCACCATCATCACAAACATCACCACCAACATCACAAACATCACCACCAACATCACAAACATCACCACCATCATCACAAACATCACCACCATCATCACAAACATCACCACCGCCATCACAAACATCACCACCATCACAAACATCACCACCATCACAAACATCACCACCAACATCACAAACATCACCACCATCATCACAAACATCACCACCATCACCACCATCATCACAAACATCACCACCATCAGCACAAACATCAGCACCATCATCACAAACATCACCACCATCATCACCACCATCACCACCAACATCACCACCAACACCCGCACCAACATCAACCACCATAAGCACCAAACTCTCACACTGCTGCTGTGGTTGTGGTTGTTGTGGTTGTTGTTGTTGCGAATCTCGTGGGGTCGCCTCGCCTCTAACTTGTGGGTGGTGGTGATGGGGGGTGGAATCTCGTCGCGATGTCGAGGTTTCAAGGCGGGAGGGGATCGCGTCTTGTTGTGCCCTGGGGCCAGAGCTCGAACCCAGGAGACGCCTGTAACCGCAGGCACACGCCGAACAACTCTCACTCGACCAGGACCCGTCATTCACAACCACCACCAACACGTTGTTACAGCTTGGGGAGGGTGGGGGAGCCGAGATGATAATGAGTTTAATAACCGAGACCCGGGGAGATGTTAACTCCCTCGCCTGGGACGCAGGAGGTCGTGGGTTGGATCCTGACGACGCCTGCTGCTGCTGTGTATTCGGAGTGTGCGCTGTCTATCTATCTCTCTTCTCGCCCTTTTGACCATCGTGGATTATTCTCCATGTCCCCCCCCCCCCCCACACGGGCTACCACCACCACGTTTCGTCGAATCGACACGGCACGTTACGAGCACTTGGCCGATGTAAATGTCCACGTGGTGATGGGCCACTTCGTTGAGTTTGTCGTTGTGGCCAGGCCGCTTCTGAAAGACAACGAGTTGTATAGCAGCTAATTGAGCCTTACCCGGCTAAATAATAAATAGTTTAAAGACTTCAGAGTTGGCCTGCAGCCCATGACCCCGGACTTATTTGGCCAACAGGGTTCTGGCTCGAACTGAGAAGCTTTGGATGAGGGGGTTGGGGTTGAGCCAGGAACACCGCCCTGGTGGGTAGCTGCGTTCTGGGTTCAGACTCGGGTCCCTTCAGCAAAACAAACACCACCTTCTCTGGTATAATGATAACTTTTGTAAACAAAAAATACGTAACAGTCTGCTTAAATGCGCTTTTGTGAGAATTGTAGCGAGAGGCGGGCCACGTTTCGCACCAATCGTTATAACTGGCAGCAAACACGAGGGGAGTTGTACATTAAAAGTTGAAAAACAAAGCGGGAGCGGAGTTTCGTTGCATAACGCGGGGGAGGGGACCCGCCTCGTGCTGCGGCCATGCGGCCACGCTGCCGCTACCACGCTGCTGCTGCTGCTGTCGATGCTTCCACGCTGCTGTCGATGCTTCCACGCTGCTGTCGATGCTTCCACGCTGCTGTCGATGCTTCCACGCTGCTGCTGCTGCTGTCGATGCTTCCACGCTGCTGTCGATGCTTCCACGCTGCTGTCGATGCTTCCACGCTGCTGTCGATGCTTCCACGCTGCTGCTGCTGCTGTCGATGCTTCCACGCTGCTGTCGATGCTTCCACGCTGCTGCTGCTGCTGTCGATGCTTCCACGCTGCTGTCGATGCTTCCACGCTGCTGCTGCTGCTGTCGATGCTTCCACGCTGCTGTCGATGCTTCCACGCTGCTGTCGATGCTTCCACGCTGCTGCTGCTGCTGTCGATGCTTCCACGCTGCTGTCGATGCTTCCACGCTGCTGCTGCTGCTGTCGATGCTTCCACGCTGCTGTCGATGCTTCCACGCTGCTGTCGATGCTACCACGCTGCTGCTGCTGCTGTCGATGCTTCCACGCTGCTGTCGATGCTTCCACGCTGCTGTCGATGCTTCCACGCTGCTGCTGCTGCTGTCGATGCTTCCACGCTGCTGTCGATGCTTCCACGCTGCTGCTGCTGCTGTCGATGCTTCCACGCTGCTGTCGATGCTTCCACGCTGCTGTCGATGCTTCCACGCTGCTGCTGCTGCTGTCGATGCTTCCACGCTGCTGTCGATGCTTCCACGCTGCTGCTGCTGCTGTCGATGCTTCCACGCTGCTGTCGATGCTTCCACGCTGCTGTCGATGCTTCCACGCTGCTGCTGCTGCTGTCGATGCTTCCACGCTGCTGTCGATGCTTCCACGCCGCTGCCGGTTCATTTATCTGTGCCTCTGATGATTCTGATGCAGTGGGGAGGCGAACTGCCCCCGTGCTTTTGCGGTGTTATGCTGCTTCTGCTTCCAATCATTGTGCCGCTGTTAATTATTCTGCCCTTGTTGCTGTTTGATTCTAGGGATGGTTTTTATGCATCTCTCGACTTAAGCGATTGCTTAAACTTGTACTGATACTCGCTGCTTCCTTGCTTCAGCCACTGCGTATTTGTTTCAGGTTATTCTCCCGTCAGCTGCTGCCATCTCCTTGTTTCAGCATCTGCTTCTTGCTTGCTTCTCTCTTCAAATCCTGCTCCTCACTGCTGCCCCTTGCTTCGACCTCTGCTTCTTCCTTGCTGCTGCCCCTTGCTTCGGCCTCTGCCCCTGCTTCTCCCGTCAGCTGTCAAGGAAGCACGCGTCAGTCACCACGTGTTTACGTTTTGTGGAGCGCATCGGCATGCCTGCCGTTCGTGGCGCCCATTGGCTGCTGACACGTCACGTGAACTTCCATTGGTGCATTGCGATTGGCTCTGGCAGCACGCCCCCCCACCACCTCCCCGCCCCTTTACGCACTGTCCCACACGTGACTCGTGGTGACGTCAGCACGTGTCCCCAGCGCGAGCACGTGCTCACTGTACTTGTTTTTGTCTAGTATCTGTAGCTCCGCGTTCTTGTTTTAGTTGTGATGGGGCACTGCACGTGCAGCCCTGTGGCAGTGCCACGCAGTGTCGGTCATGGGGGATGCCTTGTTTATTTGAGTTATTGACACTCCCTTGAGATGGAATATCTCGCTTTTAGCAAGGGTTTCCAGGGTGTCCGCTGACACGGCAAACACGTATACACAACATTTAAATATCGTATAAGTGTACATGTATGCAATGAATCGTACTTCACCGCACTTTCCAACACGCTGGATGCGAAGGTCGGGTTCGGACATCGATCGCGACTGAAGTTATTCGTGGCCTGGAATCTAACTCGGATTTCTAGCTCAGAGCGCTTAACCACTGCCAACGTTCCACCCACTCGCCGACATGGCAACAATGGCCTTGGTTTCTTTTTTTTTTAAATCCAACTTTGGTCTTCATCCAGAAGTGGATAGAAATGTCAGATGATGACCTTACTGTGACGAGGGAAGCCACATTGTGTAGATGTACAGGCCGTGATGTCAAGTC
This sequence comes from Lethenteron reissneri, assembly GCF_015708825.2. Classification (NCBI taxonomy): domain Eukaryota; kingdom Metazoa; phylum Chordata; class Hyperoartia; order Petromyzontiformes; family Petromyzontidae; genus Lethenteron; species Lethenteron reissneri. The sequence goes on along the minus strand of NC_083825.1, from coordinate 10,358,910 downwards.
AACTGCTGGATGATGAAGGACTCCTTGCGGGCCTTGACGGATATTTGGTCATACTTCACCACCCTGGTCGGTGCGGGTAGGGGCAGTGCACAATGATTGTGATTGTTTTGAGCAGGCAGCGAAGGCACCCATGGCTGGACTTGCCAGGTGAGGCATCTCTAAAGCACACGCGAACGTGAATGAGTTGACGCGTGAACAACTCTTGGGGTTGACACCAAGTGGCGCGGCTGTAACAGAATAAGCATCAGGGGAGCTGCTGCACCCAGCAGCAACAACAACATTGGTCTCAAATTTCATCGTCTCGCTGTGACCCCGACAGTTCAAGTACAACTCGTGGGGGGGAGGGGGGTGGTGTCTGTTTGTTTTTCTTGGTACTTTAGCCACCTGTGCGAGCTGGCTCGGCCCAGTGGCTGTTGCAATCGTGTGGTTTATTGATGTTTACAAGGCGCGGGGCCCCCGTCCGTTTAGTACGTAACGCATGGAGGGGGGTGAACCCAAATGCGTACGCTGCGTATGGGGGGGGGGGTCTACTGACAATGTACGTAGCATAGGAAACGGGGGGGGGGGTGAAGCCTCGATAATAACGCAGCCGGCGGTGGACTATGTGTTTGCTTAAACACGTTAATATTATTAATCATTGATCGTTTCTGCGTGGATTAAATATCGGCCGTTCTATAGGATGGGAGGGGGGTCAGGCGTACGTACGCAGGTTGGGTGGGGTGTAAAAAGTCCGCGTGCGTACAGGGAGGAGGGGTCCAGTTTTGACAGCTTTTTGCGTTCCTACTAAATGTATGGGGCCCCTAAGGAGTGTAGTGTGACGTCAGGGATAACACACGTGTGTGTGCCCCCGAGCAAGGAGAAGCCGAGTTCAGTTCCCGACTCGGCAACTGCTTTACGTGACTTTACCGAAAGAACTAAGAGTATGAATCCTTGCAGTCACGAAAGCTTCAAATCTAGAATTGCGTGTAGGAGTTTGTGCGCTCTGCCGTGGCTTTGGTCGTAGGCGGCTTCCGCGTTCTACACATATTCTTCCCGTAGCCTACACACAAAACTACGAAACAAATTTGAAAACCCACTGGATACGTCTTTCTTGAGCTGTGATATGGGTTTCCTGGGTCGATAATAATTAAAATAAGGAATACGTCAGATATGGGTGGAGGGGGGGGCGTTTAAATTCTGTTTACGTTTGTGGATTTTAGCTTCATAGGTTGATGTGGACTGATGGGTCTGGACACTTATAACGCTATCGTGTGCATCATGTGCACGGAGAGGCTGCGGACAATTCCACTGCTGATAAAACGGTTGCGACAGACGGGAGCGAGCCGTCAACAAGGGCTATCTGGCAATCGGCATCGTGTGATCGATGATTATTTGGCAGATGGGGCCGCCTGTGTGTTTTCGAGTGGTCACGTCTGTGCGAGGTGGAAAACCAAGCACCCGGTGCCCCCTGCCTCGTTGCGCTCGGTCGAATTCGCCGTGAGGCAGTCGACTGGGTGACTGATCCAGCACTTCGCTAATTGAATCCACCTGCGGCGAGTCGCCTCAACCCTGTTCTCGGTATTGCCGTGGTTTCTCTTCCTGTGATCTTCGCTTATTGATCCCTCCACCCGTGGTGCGAGGACGCGCTCTCTGCTCGAGGCTGCTTCACCTTTCATCCCCGTTGTGTTCACTCGCCACACTGCAGGTCACAACAACGCCCCTCTTTCTGCTTCTTCCCTCGCTCTGCTCCACTTTGGGATTCCCTCCCATCTCTTTTCCCAAAGCTCTTGTGACCTTGCACATTTCAAGAAGCCTGTTAACCCTTAAGCAGCATCTACAACTTTGGTAGTGCTGGTTGTTGCTGGCCATTGTAACATGTGGTGCACTGCGGGCCACTTTGCGACTGGTTACTCGCAATTATCATTTAAACATTTGGAATTTGTTCCATACTTATAGCGCAAGACTCGTGAGGGCGCTGAGCTTGACGGACTGCAGTACGTTTGCAGTGTTGGCCGATGTTGCCATGTGTTTTCCAAAGGAGTATTTTGCTGTGGATTGTTTCGACTTTTGGTAAATGTGTAATCGTCATGTGACGTCAGGCGATCTTTAGCGTTCACCGTGAAACAGACGGCGTGTAGTATTGGACGTTTTTACATGTGCAGTCATAACTAAGGCGGCCTACCCGATTTAAACCGCAATCCTCGCCACTGTTACGTAACGCGCCAATGTGCCAGCAAACCAGCCCTCCGACTTCATTGAATGTTGTTGTTCTCCTGGCAGTGGCGGCGGCGGCGGCCCCATTGGGACGTAGGCCAGAGCCGGGGTGGGAAGGAGCCAGGACGCCCAGGGGCCCGCGGTTTATTGCAGAAGTTTATCTCGTAGAATGAGCTAAATACATAAGCTTACATTATCCATTACTAGGGTTGTTCAGAATGGTTTTTAACGTTGTTGGTAACTGACGGAAAAGAACGGGTTTAAACGGTTACTGATTTACCTAGTGTAGACACATTGTTTAGCAATAAACACGTTTGTTAACCTTTTTAATCGAGAAACGAAGGAAGCTGCCGCGGTGTCATGGTTAGTGCACTGAATTTGCAACCAGAGACTCACTTCAGTGGAGGCCACTCCACCGGCAGTGGTGTGAGCAAGGCATTTCAGGGCTGCACCCTTACCCCGTAACTGAGACATGAGAACATGTACCCTGCGGTTTGTACAGCGTGTGCGTGCGTGCGTGTGTGCGTGTGCCAATCGGTGTTTTGACGAAAATTCACTGGAAAACAACAACCGGTTCCTGACTTTGGTAACCGGTTATCGCCTGTGGTCAACAGCAATTACCGGGTAACTGTTAACGGCCTCACCCATTACCCATCCCTGAACTCTGTGTACTCACGATCATTGCAGTGTGAAAGTACGTCGTGTGTGTGTGTGTGTGGTAGTCCCATGAATCGCGTTTGTGTCTCGTGGTCTCTGGATCCTTGTCTTGCTTGGTCCAGCATGTAAACATCAGCACTCGAGAGACAGAGAGAGGTGGCTGGCCGTGGTTCTGACCCGATGTACCCAATCGTGCACTTCCAGCCTTCGTAGAAACTTGCAATGGAAATTGCACATGAGGTCACAAGGTTAACCGTGGGATCTTTGTTGTTCATTAATACGTAACCCGCTGTACAAGGGTCTGTTCCGTGACCTCGCGGTGAACGTTTGCCACTCCACATGGCCTCAGCGTGCACTTGGTCTGTCACAGGCGTCATGGGTGACATTCACATTTGGCACTGAACAGGGGCTGCTGTTGCGTGCGCGTGATGCTGACCACACCACTGCTTAAACTAAGCTAGTGCGCTAGTGCGTACGAACGCTCACAAAGAAAAGAGCAGTGACAGTGGTTAGGGCAGTGCGCTATTAATCCGCTCACCAAGTTTGATTCATGGCAGAGGCTAACATCAGTGGAAATTATTTGAATCAATACTGGGCCTCTCCTATTTTGCCTCTGCCTTTCAATGGGTGCTCTGATGTGACGTGTTAACATCGGCACTGGGGAGGCTAAGGCAGCCAGGCGTGGTGCTGTGAACACCACCACCCTCGTGCTCGCTAACATCACACTTGCCCCAGCTGTCTGTACGACTGGAAGGGGTGGTCGGGTGGGGGGTGCGTCACGGCGCAGCGGCAGTAATAATCGTCCTCGAGGTCTCGTCTCGGCTCCAGGACTGCGGCGATGTCGCCGCTCTCTCTGTGTTTCTCTGTTCTGTTGCGCAATGTGTCGCACGGCCCGTTTCTTGTTTGTTTTTATTGGAAAGCCGCGGAAAGCTGTTGAGGTTTGTCATCGCTTGAAAGAGGACACTCAACGAAAAACTGAAATCTGCAGACCTCGCTCCACCCCTCCCACAAAAACAACCCGCCACTCCCACTGACTTGGCGCTGGCAACAAAATGTGCGGCGTCATTTCCTGTTGCCGCAGCCCACGAGGGTATTGGTCGCGCGATTTGAGTATCAGTGCATCACGCTGGCGGCATGTCCTGGCACGTGCCCTCCGTCCGTCCGTGCCGTGGCCTCTGGGTTCTGGCCGGCGGGCGATGGGGACCGCACGAGACGATAACTGGCCTTGCTTTAGTCTGCCCAGGCTTTCGTTCCCTTATCCACCGACTCTTTGCACAGATACAGACGGCGATGGGCGGTGTACTAGGCCTATGGAGAGACTGTGCCCCCCTTTGTGGATTGTGGAATTTCCACAGTTGGCAGGGGGGGGCAGTGGGAATGAGCATTGGGGCACGGCCACTTGAGCAGATGCTGTTTAGTTTCGCGCCTCGCACATGAAGCCGTGTCAGAGTTCGATGCGTTATTTCATTGCAACCTAAATATAAAATACGACATAAGCTTAGCATTCACCCAGCGAACAATGTCAGAGTTGTTGATTTACCAGATTTTAATGGGATCGTCATCATTACCCGTGACCCCAATCACGTCGTCTCTCGAAAGCATTGTTGATCCTGCTTAGTCCTTGGATGGGTGACCACCTTTGGTGCTTGCCAGGCGTTGTAGATGTACAGCTGTGAGCTGTGGGCCAGGAGTGTCTCCTCTTCGTATGCAGCGTCTGCTGGGTATTCTCTGGGTTCTCTGCCCTTTTTTGTCCCACGGCTAAAACTAACTCTTATGTAACTGGTATTGGCCAATCATCCCATTGCTGCACAACTCAGTTGGGATTGCACATGGCAACATCAGTCCCTTCTGCGAACATTGGCAGGACTCTTCAGTCAGACTGTCCTTTGTAAAACAAGGGCGGTAATAACAAAGATTGTAAAACAATTGCATCCACGAACTGGACGGCACAACTGGTGAACACCTGCGAAGCGATGGGTTAACAATAATTAACATTCGGTTTTGGCGCATTTGCATCCGTAGATGGCAATGCACCTCTCGCCCCCCTGGCTTGCGCAATGGCACCACACGGCACCCCACGCAACGTGAACCCTGTTTACTACGAGCGTGCGCCCGCCAGTATGTCTTGCACGTAGCCCGGCCCCATCGGCTCGCCATAAGAAAATAACAGAGACACTTTAGGCTCTCGTGGGAAGATAAAAAAACCCCACAAGTTTTGCAAGAAGCGTTTGACAAAAAGCAGCGGCGTTGGAAATGACAAGTCCTGTTCTGCCTGTTTTGCTTGCAGAAGGCTTGGGAGTGACCAACTCGCACTTGTGGTTGCCTGTGTACAGTGTTGGATCGGAACGCCATGTGCTCACCCGCTCTCTCGCCCGCCCGACCCGAGCTGGCTTTGCAAACAAAAGCAATGAGGAGGAGGCGGCGGCGGCGGCACTGCGAGTGTTGTTGGGGCGACCTTGTGTGCTCCCTGCTCTGGCACGCGGCGCTCGAGCCTTTTGGCCTGGTCACGTGCCGCATTTTTGTACAAATTGTCAAATGCCTCTGCTCGCCCCCCCCCGCCTCAGCTCTGGCTCTGCCTGCATCATGCGGGGGGGGGGGGGGGGGGATCTTGAATGGCACGTGTTGTGGTGTTAGGGGGCGCTTCTGCCATGGAGCTCATTACTGCGGCAGCTGATTGAGTCAAAACAAATCTGCGAGGAGACGCGATGCTTTGAGGTTGGTGTGGTCTGGCAGGGTGGTGGGCACCTTTCTGAGTGGGGTTTGCAGGTTTTCTCCATCTGATCTGCATGGGTTTTCTCCATCTGATCTGCATGGGTTTTCTCCGGCTCCTCCAGTTTCCTCCCAGAGCCAAACACAATTACAACACACGTCATTGGTGTTGGGCAAATATCTCTCCTGTGTAGCAGGACCCTCCCTGAAAATAAGTGTGGTTGGCTTTCCCGAGTAAATAAATAGTTGTTATTGTTTATAATGAACGACCGCGTGGCGCAAGAGGGCGGTGTTTTATTTCGAGGCGTTTGGTAATTATTTTGCTGCTCTTCAAGATTTTTATTTTATGTCGCTGGGGGGACTTTAAATCATCCCACGTGGCTTGGGGGAAATGCACAGTGATGCATTGTGTGTACCCCAGAAACGGCTGCCAGCCCGTTTTCGTAAAGAGGCGTTGGATATACTCGCGCCGTGGTGCGGCGGGATTGGTGGCTCGATGGTTGACGCACGGTGTTGCGAACCCAGCAACCAGCGTTCGATTCCCCACCCAGCACGCCTACCATGTCAGACCACTCCCGGGAACCCCCCCCCCCCCCCACTTCTGCATCCTGCACTGACCAACTTGGGTGATGTATGATCATACAACCCCCACATGATGACGTGCTGTGTGGGGAGGGGCATTCATCCAGCAGTGTTGTCGAAGGGCTGCAAGCCATCATCGCATTTAAAGTTGTATTTAAATAATTATACATTTTTCAAAAATGTTGATAAATGACTCTTGGGGAAAGAAAAAAACATCGCTGCCCCCTACTGTGCGAACTCGGTGACGGCTGAACACGCGCCCGCCCCGCTCCGTGCTCGCAGGCACCCGCATCATCTACGACCGCAAGTTTCTGATGGAGTGCCGCAACTCGCCGCTGGCGCGCACGCCGCCCCCGCTGCTGCCGCACATCCCCGGCGTGACCAACCCCCGGAAGAGCTCCCCCACCGCCGTCGTCAACGCGGCCAACGCCGCCGCCAGCGCCGCGGCCAGCGCCGCGGCCGCCTCGCCCAACGCGGGCGGCCAGCAGGCGGCCACTCCGACCGCGTCGCCCACCAAGGCGGTGGCGGAGAACAACGTGGCCAACCACAGCGACAAGCCAGGTCGGCACCACGTCTGCACGTGCCGCTGTGTCCGTGTGTGTGTGCGTGCGTCATTGTGCCCGCGCGCGCGCCATTGTGCGCGCGTCGTGTGTGTGTGTGTGCGTGCGTCATTGTGCGCGTGTCGTGTGTGTGTGCGCGCACGCGGTGTGTGTGTGTGTGCGTGCGTCATTGTGCACGATTCGTGTGTGCGTGTGTCATTGTGCATGATTCGTGTGTGTGCGCGCGCACACGCGGTGTGCTTGCGCGGGCGGTGTGCGTCATTTTGCGCGTGTGGTGTGCGTAATTGTGCGTGCAGATGCATGCGACATTTTGTATTTTCTGTGCAGGTGCGTGCGGCATTTTGTATTTGCGTGCCTCGTTTTGTATTTGTGACAATTATCTGAATTGGGCCTGGGCCTCCCCTAGGTCGTCTCAGCCTCAAATGATTACCTGGTGCAGTGTGTAAATATCGCCACTGGGGAGACGGAGGTCAGGCATGGTGCTGGCCACCCACCCCTTCGCGTGTCGAAGGGGCGCTCGCTAACAGCACTTGCCCCAACAGTCTGTTAAGGCTATACGGGGGATCTTTGTTTTTGATCGCGTTTGGGGGAGTGATGGTGTAGTGGTTAGCGCTCTGCGCTATGATCCCAGCGACCTGAGTTTGATTCCTGGCCACGGCTAATATCAGTACCAAATATCTCAACAAATCGGCGTAAAAAATGAGTGCGTGGTGCAATATGTAAACATCAGGCCTCGGGAGACAAAGGTGGCTGGGTGTGGTAATGGCCATCACCCCCTACATTGCTCTGCTGCCCTGAATCAGTGCTCAATAACAGCACTTACCAAATCTGTGCGGCTATGGGAGACGTTTGGCCTGCTTTGTGCAATCTAATAGTGTACCTAGCCTGGCGCAACCGCCGCGGTAACGCCACGGACGCTTCCGGATGAATAGCGACGGCTCTCGTGGTCTGTGTGTCTAGTTCTGGTTACGCAACTCCTTTGTGTGCCGTGCCTGCCTCAAAAGGTGCTCGCGAAGCATCATTTGGGCCTGCAGCGTGATATGGACGAGTGGCGGTGTTTGCACGTGGACGTGTGTGTGTGAGGTGGGGGAGAGCCGTCTCGTCGCTGTGTGTACTGTGCTCTAGTCCTCTACACCCAGGTTCGATTCCAGGCTGTGATTCGCAATGTTTCATCCCCGTTGCTCCATCGGTATCGCCGTCATGAGACCCAACGTCCCCGTGCAGAAGCGGATACTGCAGAGTTGGCTCTGAAATTCTTTCACCTGACTTTTGGCCCACGCATCCTAGGGGGGGGGGGGGGCGGGCAGCATTTTCCCACCCGCTCTTGTCACAGAGTACGACGTTCATCCACGGCACCGATATTCAAAACCTATATATTTTTTAAATTCTCAGCGCTCCACTTTGGCCAAGTTAAGTGCAGAACCGAATTTCACGTTGTGGGTTTTATTTTGTGCAGTCATGGGTGACCCAGGCTGAGAACATCGCCCCACAACGCTTGTAGCCCCGCGTTAATCGCCGGCGGCTGAAACCTGTATCGTAACCCAGGATCACAGTCCCAGCTCAGTGCTCCGGCCTCTTGAGCCATGCGTCCATCTGTGAACAAAACTCACAACGGGCTCTGCCTCCACGGGGGGAGGGGGGGAGGCCAATAATTACTCCAGTATTTGTCTGAGCCGTTGTTTTTTTATTTGTGGAGCTGCTGCCAGTGTCGTTGTGCTGCCGGACGCTTGTCTATGTTCCGCTTGCCGCTTGCATCACCGGTGTCCGGGGGTTCTTCTGCCCCTGCTTCTCTCGAGGAAGTGGGCTCTGTGTGTGTGTGTCTTTGTTTTTGTGGGTGGGTGCGTATCGGATTTGTTTGTGCGCTGCGGGCAGCAGTGACTCTGTGGTCAGCACACCGTTACGAACCTGGTGACCTGAGTACGATTCCACCTCGTGGCCAACACCAGTCGGTCCTGGGCCTCCCCTAGGTCGACTCGGCCTCAAATTAGTATCTTGTGCAGTGTGGCGCTGTCCACCCACACTCGTGTGCTCTGTGTCGGCCTTCGCAGGTGCTCGCCCAACAGCACTTGCCCCGACAGTCCGTTAAGGCAATACGTGGATATCTTTGTGTGTGTGAGAGCACCGACGGCTGTGTTTGTGCTGTGTTTGCCGGGCCACGCCCTGGCGCACTGACTGACGTGGGTCGTCTCTTTCTGTGTTCCCTGTTTGCATTCCGACATGCAGGGGAGGATGCTCAATTCGAGATGGACATCTAAATGGATGTCTCGCTGAAGATCCCAGCTGTTCCACTCGACAGTTTCCACCGCGCTCGTCTGGCTTGCACCCCGTTTCAGTCGCCCCCGTGCAAGGCGAACCGATGTTTTGTGTTCTAAGAAAAAAAAATCATGAAAAGTTGGCATTAAAACGGACACGTTATTATAGTACTTTAGAAAGCATGCTACTACTCCTGCGCTTATATTGTTGCCTTAAGGTAATCGTGTCTGCTCTCTACTCTTTTTTTAATCTAGTTTATTCAACCGAGCAGACGATTAAAGTCTACTTTTTAATTTGAACCCAAAGTTTAAAGACAACTTGGCTTCGAAAGGAAATGTGGCCATGGTGCCGTGTCGGTTCTGGCGTGTAACGGTGCCATCGCAAGTTTTGACTTTGATTAATTTTTTTGTTCTAAAAAATGTGTCGCTCAATCATGGCAATTGTTTTTTTTATTGCTATACAAAACGACCTCCATGGAATACGGCTGCAAATGGACTTGGCGAAATGTACGATTGCGAAACTTTTTCGTAGTTGATATGGGCGCGTGTCCTTGGCTAACGTCCGTGCAGAGTCTCTCGCTTGCTCGGTTTCACCGTTTCCTATCAAAAGCATGGCGCTCGACTCGCAAACAAACTAAAGCCGGAACGATTCTTTATCGAAGTTTTTAAAAGGAGTGCATTTCAGAAACGAACTCCCCTTTTTGAAGGTGTTAACTTCACAGTAAATTTTTTTTTGGTTCGCCAAGTCCCAAGATTGCCCCCCCCCCCCCCATCTTACCCGATGAATCCACCCGAGACGCTTAAACGTTGACGTAACTTGGGGGTGGAGCTGTTCTCTTGCAAGCTCCTCGCATCGCAGGAGCCGTCGTGCGGTGGGGAGGAGGATGATTCTGTGCCTCGTTGAGACTCCCAGTCCGGCATCTTCCACAAATCCTTCCTGAAAGGTCGGTTACTGTGCCTCGATGCAGGACTCTTTTTGGAACGTGCTTGTTTTGGATTTGGTTCCTGCGCTCGTTCCGCCTTGATTTAAGCCCGGCAGGAACGAGCCTCTCTCCCCCTCGTGTCTTTGCAACGATCGGCGGTGTGGAATTGAGGACATTTGAAGCCACCTGCCTCCCAACCAGCATGGAGAAGTGTGCGCGAGCGTGCGCGCTCACAGAAGTTTCTATCGATATTGTGGATTTTTTTTACAGTTCAGTCAGTTAATGTCATTGCAAGTGGAGGTGCTAAATGATTTGTATTTTTTTTTATCTCGTAACCCCGGAACTTGGCTCTTACCGAGAGGTGCCGCGTGCCTTCACGCCCAATGCAAATTTTAATTTAAAAAATTGTGGCGCGTTCAGGCGACACGGGCTCGCGAAATCTTTGGTTGAACGAAATCCAACCCAGGTCAGGTGCCATTGACGCGAGTTAAATTGAATTACCTGGTCATATTTCTCAGCCTCTTGTGACCAGTGGCCAATCGGGGACTAATCCTGGACTCGGTGGCATCTTGGTCGCAGGATGTCGTGGATTCTCCCGTAACTTTGCGGCGTGAATATTTCTAAGCGGAAGTTTCATTTCTGTCCATGCGCGTCTGCGAAGTTGCATGCTCGTGAATTGCGAGTGGACGGGCCTCGCCATCACGCGGTGGTGGCGTCGAGACGCCCCCCCCCGGGGATCCCTTTGCGTCGGGTGAGTCCGCCGGCCTTTCCCGTTAGTCCGGAGGCGCCGGCTGCGAGCGCGCGTTGTGTTCCTAGCGAGCACCGGCCGGGGGGGGGGGGGGGGGTTGTCTTGGTGCGTTGCCAATCCATCCGTGCGACGGCGTGCTTCGCCGTGCCCGGTCCTCCGTAGATGAGTTGCACGGAGGAAACCAACAACCGTCGTCTTCCTCTGCTAAGTCGACAGCAGCGCTGGCGACCTTGACCTTTGCCTCTCCGACGGGAGGGGCGGTGGGTCTGCCGCACAGGTCAAAGGGCACGTGGCGTGTGGCGGTGGCTCGTGCTCCTCGCCACAATGAGGAGGAGGGGTTGCTGTCGTGCAAATGCACTCCCTTAAAAAAAAATTTGGAAGCAGCAATTTTTTTTCTTGACTCTTGAAAAGTTAATAAAACTTTTTTTAAACAGCGGTGCGTGCCAAAACGGCCCGGAAGGGTTGCGAGTCTGCGTGGAATTTCTCAAGATTCTGAACGCGTGCACCTGCAGCTTGCTGTATGGGGGGGAAAAAGTGTTGGCTCTCTTCGGCTTAAACCGCAGCGACGCTCCCCGCTCCTCCCCTCGGTTCTTGGCTTTTGTTTTGGACTTCTCTCCGGAAAGGGATGAGATGAGGGCGAGGGACCGATTTACTTTTGTTCCGTGGAGCCCGTGAGGGTGGGGTGGGGGAGTGTGTGGGTGGCAACAAATGCCCTTGTTCATACTGTGATTGTGTTTGACTACCAGCCGGAGTCGCGTGCGAGAAGTTGAAATTGTGCTTGCGTTGAGATGAATGGGATGTGTACAGTTCACATTTCTGAAATTAAAGGTTACAACAAAAAGGTGAACAGCAGCACCACGGCGTTGGAGCTTTTTGTGCGTCGTGGCTTCCTGTGAACTTTCCTCGTCGATTTGCTGCCCCCTCCATCCGTGTTGAAGACTCGGTCGAGACCACACACACCGCGACCGTCTCAACCACCACACTGCATGGCACAACAAACATCGCCACACTTCAACCACCACCACTGCAGGCCACAACGCACATTGCTCAAACACTCGCTCACCACACTGGGTTCAACCACCACCACACTGCAGGTCGCAACAACGACATCCACTCGCCACACCACGCCCAACCACCACCACACTCGAGTCACAATGCACATCACTCCTCCACTTACCACAACTACACTGAACCACCACTGCAAGTCGCAACAACGAACATCCACTCGCCACATTATGCTCAACCTCCACTCACCGTTATCCTCTCTCCCCCGAGCTCTCAGGACAATGGCTCAAGTCGAGAAACGTGTTAGCTTCTTTCTCTGTTTATTTAGCGCCTTTTGATTGTGAACTTGTACAAATATATCGATACCCTCAGACACTAGGAATAGCCTTCACAGGGTACAAGGGGTAACTACACTTCAGCCAGGACAGCCAACAGAGACTGCCTGGCTGACGACGCCGAGAAGGTGAAGACGGTGACGAAGACTGCAGCAGCCCTACGGGATCCCACTCCAAACAACAGCCCCGAACCTTCGCTCGGGGTCCCCTTTTATCCTCCTGGCCACGCCCCCCTTCTGGAACCTACTCGTGAGCTCCCGAGCTTACCTCACGTGCCCCCTCTATAACCTTTGCCCCACACCCCCCTCTCTGCTTATCACGTGACCTGACTGACGGATTCCTGCAGTATAAATAGTCTGATTACATTAGTATTTAAACGACTTCCTGAAGATGCTCGTCGACGTTTCCAGCCAAACGTCGCGAATCTCAAGTCGCTGAATGTGGTCGTGAGAATTGGCTCTTCGAGTCGTCTGAGAGCGAGCGGGAGCTCTCAGGACAGACGCGTGTGCACCCCGTGGCGATTTGCTTGGCTACGTGAATGGGTGGGGGGGTGAGCAAGCGAATGGTTGAGTGGACGGAAGGAGTGGGTGAGTGAGTGGACTGGTGACGGTGAGCGAGTGGGTGTCGACAAATGGGTGAGTGAGTGGATGTGTGGTTGGGTGATGGTTTGCTGGTGATAGTGAATGAGGGGGTGATTGAGGGTGAGTACGGGTAAGTGTACAACGCCTGCGGTGGTGAAAGTCTACCCTGAAACCAGACGACTTTTCCTTTGGATCTTTCGGTCAAGTCGCGTAGATGGAGAACATACAACAGATTAAAAAACCACGACGTTTCGATCGCAACACAAGCGGTGTTTTTTTTTCCCTGATGATGACCGCTTGTGTTACCATCGAAACGTCGTGGGTTTTTTTAATCTTTTTTTTATTATTTTCTCTATCCACGTGACTTTACCGAAAGAACCAAAGAATACGAATTCCTGCAGTCACGAAAGTTTCAAGTCAAATTTCAGAGGACCAACCTTCCTCCGTGCTCCGAGCGAGTCTCTTCCACTCCCCTCTCGCAGGGGAGTGGAACTCGTTCCGTGCCGAGGTCCGCGTGGCACTGTGAGGACGTTTGGCGGCGGCGGGCGAGCCACGCGCCTCGACGCGCTCCGCTGCGCCGCTGACAAAGAACGACGCTCAACCATAGCCCAGGCCGCCCTCGCAGAGGCGATTCGAGGGCGACGCGGAGACGAGCACACGGTGTAACACGCGTTTTGTTCCTGGGTGCGAGGTGTTATTTTTTTAATGGCTCCTGCCTAAACAGTATAGAAAGTTGCTATTATGCTCCACGAACTTTGCTTTCGTGACCAGGACTTTGTGTGAAGGAAAGAGACAAGGGGCCGTCCATAAATGACGTCACGCGATTTTGGACGATTTTTACCCCCCCCCCTTCTTCACACGGCGTCACAAAGTCAGACCCCCCTCAAATATGACGTCACAAAGCTCTGCCCCCCCCCCAAAAAATAAAACATGCTTCAAATCGCTTTAAACTATTGTCATTGTAGTGCGTATTTTATGTGGCGCTGCCCTCTGATGTTGTAGGAGAAAACATTAAAAAGTCTATTTCATTAAGTAGAACGTGGTGTCTATATTTATTTAAAGTTGCGCATTTTGATGTGACGTCACATTTCTCAAACCCCCCCCCCCCCTCGTCACAAATGTCTGACCACCCCCCCCCCCCCCGAGGTGCGTGACGTCATTTATGGACGGCCCCCAAATGCACACCACGTTTTCTCATTGAAAATATTAACATTTCAAAATAGCACTATCCTGGTCACAAAAGCAAAGTTCGTAGGGAATAATCGCCACTTTCTGTACTTTTGAGGCATAAGCAATTAGGAAATAACACTTCCTACCCCAGAGACAATTGTTTTGTTTCGCAGTCATCGCAGCGTCGCTGGCCGCGTCAAGAATATGCGCCCCCTGCAGTAGACCGATGATCAGTGCAGCCGACACACACTTGGGTTGGATCTCGTAAATGTATAAATGTGTCGTTAAACCCGCCACCACCCGACACAGCCAACTAGTAAGGGTCGTCACGTAAACAGAACATGGCCAATTCGTCACTAGTACAGCACTAGTGCATAGTGTAGTAGCGTAGCATATAGTAGTGTATACTGTAGTGTATAGTAGTGTATAGTGTAGTAGTGTATAGTCGTGTATAGTGTAGTGTATAAAGTAGTGTATATAGTAGTATACTAGTACAGCACACCGGTGTGTTGGAGAGCCAAGCCACAACATTTACAATCTGAGTACGACGTTTCGCCAGTAATTACAACCAGCTTCATCAGGCGACAGCCAAAAATGGATGTCGCTCTCCAACACACCGGTTAGTGCTGTACTTGTGACGAATTGGCCACGTTCTGTTTAGGTGACAACCCTGACTAGTTGGCTGTGTCGGGTGGTGGCGGGTTTAACGACACATTTATACATTTACGAGATCTCACCAACAAAACCTGTATTATGGATGCTATTGCTCGCGAAAGCCTCCTACTACAACTGCTGCGTGTGAAACTGATCTGTCTGGCGTGACCAGCTGAATGTGAAATTGCAGTTGTCGCTTCTGCATCGACATCGGCAGCCGTGCGACAACAACAACAATAATAATAAGACGACGACGCAGGGGAGATGCTCGCGGTGACGGGTGGAGGTCGTCTGCGGCAGTCTCGAAGTGGGGGCCTCGTGTGGCCGCGGCGGCTCACGTGAAATGAAGTTGCGGTCGCGTCCAGAATGTGGCCAACAGCCCCGCCGAGGCCTAGAACATCTGGTGTTTGGTGGTGGTGGTGGCCTAGAACATCTGGTGTTTGGTGGTGGTGGTGGCCTAGAACATCTGGTGTTTGGTGGTGGTGGTGGCCTAGAACATCTGGTGTTTGGTGGTGGTGGTGGCCTAGAACATCGGGTGTTTGGTGGTGGTGGTGGTGGCCGGGGCGGCGGTGGTGGCCGTGTGGTTGGAGGGGCACGGCACGGCGAACACGGCCGACACGAGGGCCTGGTAGACGGCGGCCAGGCCCAGGGACACGAGCAGCCACCCCTTGCCCTCGTCCTGCGGCCACACGCACGGCACACCGATACAGTTTTGGTTCCCTTACTCGACTATTTGGATCACGCGGTTGACAGTCATTGTAGTAGTTCGGGCAGGTAGGTGGGGGGGTCACGCATCGGTTCCCCGACGCGTGCCGCTGGACGGGAGGTGATGGGCTGGTCTTTTGTGGGGGTCATTGGCAAAAATATGCAAACGCGTCCTTGAAGAGCGGGAAATCCAACATCCGAAATGTTGGAATCCAAAACGCGCTCCTACTCAATACGGTTCTAACAGTTGCGATTGTGATGCGGTAGGGGACGATTCATGCTCTGTGTAATCCTCGCCGAGTAATGTTTATACTACAATTAACGGGATCTCGGAGGTAGTTCTGCGGTGTCAGCTTCCGCAGGGCGTTCTCCGCCACGCGGGGCGACGCGCCACTCAGATGCGTTGCCCCGCGGTGTGACGCCGGTCACGCGAGTGGGTTGTGCTATCGGAAGACTCACCAGCACGCCGCTCTTGTACCACCAGAGCTGCAACGACAAGACACGCGCACAGGGCCACTCGCACCAACTCGTGCAACTGTGTTCTCTGAGTGTGCTACAAAGACAGATCCCCCCGTGTAGCCTGAACAGACTGTTGGGGCAAGTGCTGTTAGCGAGCTGCTATGAAGGCCGGCACGGTACACGATGGGGTGGGTGGCCAGCACCACACCCGGCCGCCTTTGTCTCCCAAGTAGCGATGTTTACACATCGCACCTGGTACTCATTTGAGGCTGAGTCGACCTAGGGGAGGAAAGGGACCGGTTCGGATAATCGTCACTGGTGATCGTCACTGGTGTTGGCCGCCGGATTCGCAGCGCAGCGCAGCGCGCTAACCGCTACACCACCGCTCCCCGAGACCCCCACCACTGACCGGCGGGGTGAAGTATGGTCGCATATACCTTCGCGACCCTAATATCACGCCCAATCATTTGGTGACATTAACAATAATAACCGAATAATCGAATTCATGATGACGATAATATTTCTTAGTCTCCTGCTGCACAACAGTAGGAACCAGGAAGAAAAACCACGCATACGCATGGCTCCTGCGTAGTGGTCTGGTGGTGATGCTGATGCTGCATTGGCCCTGGTGCACAAATAAACAAACGCTCAACACATTCCGCAATACCACTGTGTGACCGTAAAAGGGAAAATGTATAATTTGTGACGTTTCGGGCAATGGCCTTTCGTTTACGTGCCATAATATAATTTGATCTTTTAGAAATCAATGTATATTGGGGGTGAAAAATCAATTAATATAATTGACATTACAAGCTGAAAAAACTGGCTAAATTTGGTCTTCATGGGAAGTAATGGGATCTTATTAAGATAATGGATAGACCGGGGGGGGGGGGGGCACCCCTTTTATTTCGAGGACACGTGCTGCACTGGTCGGTGGAATATCTGCCATGCCCTGAGCACACATACACAACCAGGGAGAGTGTGGGGAGAGCGTGGGGAGAGTGGGGAGAGTGTGGGGAAAGCGTGGGGAGAGTGGGGAGAGTGTGGGGAGAGTGGGGAGAGTGTGGGGAGAGTGGGGAGAGTGCAGGGAGAGTGCAGGGAGAGTGGGTGGAGAGCGTGGGGAGAGTGGGGAGAGTGCAGGGAGAGTGGGGAGAGTGGGGTGGAGAGCGTGGGGAGAGCGTGGGGAGAGTGGGGAGAGTGTGGGGAGAGTGTGGGGAGAGTGTGGGGAGAGCGTGGGGAGAGTGGGGAGAGTGTGGGGAGAGTGGGGAGAGTGGGGAGAGTGGGGAGAGTGTGGGAGAGCGTGGGGAGAGCGTGGGGAGAGTGGGGAGAGCGGGGAGAGTGTGGGGAGAGCGTGGGGAGAGCGTGGAGAGAGTGGGGAGAGTGTGGGGAGAGCGTGGGGAGAGCGAGGGGAGAGTGGGGAGAGTGTGGGGAGAGTGGGGAGAGTGTGGGGAGAGTGTGGGGAGAGCGTGGGGAGAGCGTGGGGAGAGTGGGGAGAGTGTGGAGAGAGCGTGGGGAGAGCGTGGGGAGAGTGGGGAGAGTGTGGGAGAGTGGGGAGAGTGTGGGGAGAGCGTGGGGAGAGCGTGGGGAGAGTGGGGAGAGTGTGGGGAGAGCGTGGGGAGAGCGTGGGGAGAGTGGGGAGAGTGTGGGGAGAGTGGGGAGAGTGTGGGGAGAGCGTGGGGAGAGCGTGGGGAGAGTGGGGAGAGTGTGGGGAGAGCGTGGGGAGAGCGTTGGGAGAGTGGGGAGAGTGTGGGGAGAGTGGGGAGAGTGTGGGGAGAGCGTGGGGAGAGTGGGGAGAGTGTGGGGAGAGTGGGGAGAGTGGGGTGGAGAGCGTGGGGAGAGTGGGTGGAGAGCGTGGGAGAGTGGGGAGAGTGCAGGGAGTGTGGGGAGAGTGGGGAGAGTGGGTGGAGAGCGTGGGGGAGAGTGGGGAGAGTGCAGGGAGTGTGGGGAGAGTGGGGAGAGTGGGGTGGAGAGCGTGGGGAGAGTGGGGAGAGTGCAGGGAGTGCGGGGAGAGTGGGGAGAGTGGGTGGAGAGCGTGGGGAGAGTGGGGAGAGTGCAGGGAGTGTGGGGAGAGTGGGGAGAGTGCGTGGAGAGCGTGGGGAGAGTGGGGAGAGTGCAGGGAGTGTGGGGAGAGTGGGGAGAGTGCGTGGAGAGCGTGGGGAGAGTGGGGAGAGTGCAGGGAGTGTGGGGAGAGTGGGGTGGAGTGCGTGGAGAGCGTGGGGAGAGTGGGGAGAGTGGGTGGAGAGCGTGGGGAGAGTGGGGAGAGTGCAGGGAGAGTGGGGAGAGTGGGGTGGAGAGTGCGTGGAGAGCGTGACCCCGCAGCTCGTGGTGAGCGTGCCCAGGGGGTAGTGGTGAGCCGCACGCCACCGCAGCACTCACCATGAAGAGCCACACGGAGCCGCTGACTGCAACAGACGGAGACACAAACAGCGCGAAGCGTCACTGCGCTGCAAACTTCGCCAGGCGCGGTGCGTCCACGAGGGGGCGTTGCGGCGCCGCCCCACCAAATACTGGTCTATAAATAGTGTTGTGTTCACATGTTTTAATAAAATGATTCTTTCAACGTGGATTGTTTCTATTAGAAACGGCTGCAACACGGCCGTCTGATTTGTCTCTGGCGGCTGTGAAGGCGTCCCCGAGTGAGAGATGTCCCCCTTCAGTCACTGCCATCAGCTTCTTCTTGGTTCTTTCGGTAAAGTCACGTAGAAGGGAAGTAATAAAATAATACAAATAAAACATAATAGAATAATTCTCACGACGTTTCGGCCACAACGCAAGCAGCCGTCCTCGGGTGAAGAACAGGTCTGTCGGAAACACAGCCTCTGAATGGGCACCACCAGGCTTGGCAGCTTATATTTCTTTCCGACAGACCTGTTCTTCACCTGAGGACGGCTGCTTGCGTTGTGGCCGAAACGTCGTGAGAATTATTCTATTATGTTTTATTTGTATTATTTTATTACTTCCCTTCTACGTGACTTTACCGAAAGAACCAAGAAGATGAATCCCTGCAGTCACGAAAGCTTTAAATCGAAATTTAACTGCCATCAGCTTCTCACATTGTGGCCACGCCGTTAGAGACGCAATCAAAAGCTGTGAAGAAGTCTGCAATGAGAGACGATGTCACGGCGCGAGGTTGCGCTGTGCGAACACCGCAGGTCACAGCCAACAGATGGATGTCGGACGGCGTGTGGCTGGTACGGTGCGGTACGCGGTGTCTTGATTGCCGGGGCTAATCTGTGGAGCCGTGTCAGCTGATCTGCAATTGTTCTTTCGGCTTTTGGCAGTGCCAACGGGGTTGTGTAGTGTGGACTTGAGGGTCATGGGGACAGCATTTGAGTGCTTTGTTGTTTTGTCGAATTGTTTATGAATGCCTACCGTTGGTAGATAAGAGAGCTGTATCACTATCACGGGAAGGCCAATAACACGACGAGGTGTTTCTTCACTACGACGCTCTCTTGTCAGCAGAGGTCACTCACAACAGCCCCACCTGGTGGAGACGCCACGAGCCGCCACTGCGTTTCACTTCGTGTGCACATGAGCACAGCAATCGCCCCCGTATCGTATCAACGCGTCCTGCAACTCAACCGTGTCATTGTGTCCATGAGCAGCCTACAAATAACCTGCCCGAGCCGACTCGCGACGCAGGGAATTCGTCATCAAACACTGACTTGGGTTAGATCGCGTAAATATACAAATGTGTCGTTACACCCGTCACCACCCGACACAGCCAACTAGTAAGGGTTGTCACGTGAACAGAACGTGGCCAATTCGTCACTAGTACAGCACTAGTGTAGTGTATAGTGTAGTGTATAGTGTAGTGTATAGTAGTGTAGTGTATAGTAGTGTATAGTGTAGTGTATAGTAGTGTATAGTAGTGTATAGTAGTGTATAGTGTAGTGTATAGTGTAGTGTATAGTATAGTGTATAGTGTAGTGTATAGTGTAGTGTATAGTCGTGTATAGTGTATAGTGTAGTGTATAGTAGTGTAAAGTGTAGTGTATAGTGTAGTGTATAGTCGTGTATAGTGTAGTGTATAGTGTAGTGTATAGTGTAGTGTATAGTATAGTGTATAGTGTAGTGTATAGTGTAGTATATAGTCGTGTATAGTGTAGTGTATAGTGTAGTGTATAGTAGTGTAAAGTGTAGTGTATAGTGTATAGTCGTGTATAGTGTAGTGTATAGTCGTGTATAGTGTAGTGTATAGTGTAGTGTATAGTAGTGTATAGTGTTGTGTATAATGTAGTGTATAGTGTAGTGTATAGTAGTGTATAGTGTAGTGCAGGGGTCCTCAAACTTTTTAAACAGGGGGCCAGTTCACTGTCCCTCAGACCGTTGGAGGGCCGGACTATAGTTAAAAAAAACTATGAACAAATTCCTATGCACACTGGATATATCTTATTTTGAAGTGAAGAAACAAAACGGGAACAAATACAATATTTAAAATGAAGAACAAGTAAAGTTAAATCAACAAACTTGCCAGTATTTCAATGGGAACTATGGGCCTGCTTTTGGCTAATGAGATGGTCAATGTCCGGTTCCATATTTGTCACTGCTAGTCGTAACAAGTGATGCAAGTGTGCATCCGTTAGTCTAGATCTGGTTGGAGATTTCAAATGTTTCATTCTGGAAAAAGTCTGTTCACAGACATAAGTGCTGCCAAAGATGGTTGCCATTTTGAGTGCATGGTTCCTGAGATGAGGATATGTCTCAGAGGGGAGAGATGCATAGAAATTATGAAGGCTGCTTGACTTGAATGCGTCTTTCAGAGAGTCACAATTCTGCAGTTCAGCCAGTTCCATTTGGTAAATTGTATCCACATTTTCAATGGCAATAGAAAATGGGTTACGGAAAAGCTGTATGTCCTGTTCATGGAGATGAAGCTCTTTAAATCCAAATTGGAACTCCTTTTGCAATTTTTCCAGTGAATCCACACATGTTTTGTTTGGGAATGCAACCAATGGTTTTTCCGCTAACAGATTTTGAGTAGTGGGGAGATGGCAGAAGTTTTCCTCCTTCACTTGTTTGATGAGGAGGCCTAATTTTACTTCAAATGCTTTGACATGTGATTGCATATCACAGATGAGCTTCCCCTTTCCTTGAAGTTGCACATTGAAACTGTTGAGTAGCTCTGTTGCATCTGTCAGAAAGGCAAGGTGCCATTTCCATTCTGCATCATTGAGCTCTGGTACTTCTTTATTTTTCTAAAGCAGAAAATCTGTAATCTGTGGAAGTAAGTCATAGAAACGTTTCAAAACTCTCCCTCGACTCAGCCAACGGACTTCTGTGTGATACAGAACATATTCATAGTCAACATTTAGCTCAGACAGAAATTCCTGAAATTGTCTGTGGTTTAGTGCATGAGCTCTAATGAAGTTAACACAAGATACCACAAATTTCATAACAGAGTCCCACTTCAGTGATTTACTACACAGCGCTTGTTGGTGGATGAGGCAGTGTATGGCTATTGGATGAGAATGGTTATGTTTGTCCATCTCTTGGTTAATGCGAGCAATTACTCCTTTCTTAGACCCCACCATGCTAGGAGCACCATCAGTTGTCACACTGGCCAGTTTAACCCAGTTCAGCTCCAAACCATTCACAGTTTGGCAAACCTTTTCATAGATATCCTCTCTTCTTGGTTCTTTCGGTAAAGTCACGTAGAAGGGAAGTAATAAAATAATAAAAATAAAACATAATAAAATAATTCTCACGACGTTTCGGCCACAACGCAAGCAGCCGTCCTCAGGTGAAAACCAGGTCTGTCGGGGAGACAGCGTCTGAATGAAACAGCACACGAGCTTGGAGCATATATAAGCTGGGTTGGAAACGGGGGAAAGAGGGCCTTGACAAAAGAATTTGCATATCAAGAGGAATTTAGCATATTTATGGGAAATGCAGGAATGTTATTAGTACTACATATGCAGCACGGGCATATGTAGTCTTTGAACACAGACACTATATTCTGGCATATCAGACACACAGCTCTTTCCTTGTACTGCATGAAAAAGTAATCATAAGTCCACTGTTCTTTGAATATCCTACACTCCGAGTCAGTTTTTCTCTTTCTTGACATCATTGTTTCCTAGGGAGTCAAAATTGCTATTAGTAAAATACCAATATATACAGCGCTACAAAAACAATATACCAGCAATAATTTTGCCCAAACAGAGACATACAGACTGCACTGCCCATCAATGCAGTCTGATTGGGGGGAACTCCGCCCCCTCTCCCTCTTCCACCAATGACCGTCCTTCTCATGTAGAAAAAAAGTAACAGACAGGCAGCGGCGGCAAAAACACCCGGCGGGCCGGATAAATGTCCTCGGCGGGCCGCATGTGGCCCGCGGGCCGTAGTTTGAGGACCCCTGGTGTAGTGTATAGTAGTGTATAGTGTAGTAGACTAGTACAGCACACCGGCGTGTTGGAGAGCCAAGCCACAACATTTACAATCTGAGTACGACGTTTCGCCAGTATTTACGACCAGCTTCATCAGGCGTAGATGTGGTAACCACGCTTCTGCGCTCTTGCGCCACGTGGAGGGGGATGGTTACTGAGTCCACGGGTACGTTTTGCATGCGCATTATGGGAGCCCTTTAAACTGATTTGTGTCTGCGCGACATTGCCGTGCCCCCACGCGGCAACGCGGCTTGTTCACGCGGCAACGCGGATTGTTCACGCGGCAACGCGGCTTGTTCACGCGGCAACGCGGCTTGTTCACGCGGCAACACAGTCTGTTCACGCGGCACTCACGCGCCACGCTGAGGGCCAGGAGGGCCATTTCGGGCTGCCGCACCAGCGTCGTCGTGGCCGCCCCGCACACGATCGTGGACACCTGCGGCGAGGGGGGGTGTGAGGTGGGGGGTGGGGGGGGTGAGGTGGGGGGGGAGAAGGGGGGTGTGAGGTGGGGGGTGGGGGGGGCGAGGTGGGGGGGGGGAGACGAGGGGGGGTGGGGGGGGCGAGGTGGGGGGGGAGACGAGGGGGGCGAAGGGGCGAGCGGGTGAGGTGGGGGGGGGGGGATGAGAGGGGGGCGAGGAGGTGAGGTGGGGGGGAGACGAGGGGGGGGGGGCAAGGGGGGGCATCAGCCGCGTGTGGTGGTACCGAGCTCACACGAACGCGAAGCAGTGCCCCCCCCCCCGCCTCTCAGACCGCCGTCTCCGCTCCTGCTGCCGCCTCGCCCCCTGCACACTCCCCCTTCCTCAGCGCAGAGTCCGCCCACTGGCATCTCTCCGTGCAGGTGGCACGACCGGTGTGACACGTGTAGTAGTAGCTACTACAGCTACTACAGTCGTTGTAGTAGCTACTACAGCTACTACTACACGTGTAGTAGCTACACATGCTACGGGCCCCGCACTTTCAAGGGCCCCGCGATAAACGCTTTCAAGCTATCAATTCCGCTTCAGTGATTCTGCACTTGCTCTATTACTATAGCACTATACCGCCTTCAACTTTTACGAACGACTGGGTGTTTAAAGTTAGCGATTTGTCGTTTTAGCTGGCTGTATAGCAAATGAAAACATACAATTACTTTCCTGTGCAAGTTAAACATGTATGTGTTTTAATATTTACATGTTTTATTTTATTTAGGGCCCCTTCATAACACGCATGCTACAGGCTCCGCACGAGCTTAGTCCCGCACTGCCCTCGGGTCGAGTGCGAGCGCGTTCGTCGGCACGGGTCCCGTGAGCGACTGAGCGGCCACGCGCGTGAGCCACGAGTGGCCGCCCGGGTTAATCAGTGGCGCGTGCACCCCGCAGCTCACGCACACTCGGTCACGCGTGGCACTCACCTCGTGACTTCATCCCAATACTGGTTGACCCGTACAGCCTGTACAGCCAGGTCTGTACGGGTCAGCGGCCTGGAGACACGTGTTTACCTCTCACTCACTCACTCAGCTACTCACCCAACCACTCACTCACCCACTCACTCACTCAGCCACTCACTCAGCCACTCACTCACCCACTCACTCACTCAGCCACTCACTCACCCACTCACTCAGCCACTCACTCACCCACTCACTCAGCCACTCACTCACTCAGCCACTCACTCACTCAGCCACTCACTCAGCCATTCACTCACCGACTCACTCGCCCACTCACTCAGCCACTCACTCAGCCACTCACTCACCCAATCACTCAGACAATCAATCACCCACTCACTCAGCCACTCACTCACCCAATCATTCAGCCACTCACTCAGCCACTCACTCACCCACTCACTCAGCCACTCACTCACTCAGCCACTCACTCACTCGCCCACTCACTCACCCACTCACTCAGCTACTCACTCAGCCACTCACTCAGCCACTCACTCACCCACTCACTCAGCCACTCACTCAGCCACTCACTCAGCCACTCACTCACTCAGCCACTCACTCAGTCACTCACTCACCCACTCACTCGCCCACTCACTCAGCCACTCACTCACCCAATCACTCAGCCAATCAATCACCCACTCACTCAGCCACTCACTCACTCAGCCACTCACTCAGTCACTCACTCACCCACTCACTCGCCCACTCACTCAGCCACTCACTCAGCCACTCACTCAGCCACTCATTCAGCCACTCACTCACCCACTCACTCACCCACTCACTCACTCAGCCACTCACTCAGCCACTCACTCACTCACCCACTCACTCACTCACCCACTCACTCAGCCACTCACTCAGCCACTCACCACAGTGCAGGTCACAACAGTTCTCACCCTGCTTCTGCCCTCGCAACGCTCAGCTTCGAATCCCCTCCCATCTCCTATCCCCCCCCAGCCCCCCCCCCCCAAGCGCTTTCAGTAACCTTGCTCTATTGAAGTCACGTGTTCACTCTTAATGTCACAACTTTGAGGTTGCTGTTTGTTGCTGGTCGCTTGACGTTGCGGGCCTTGGGGGCCCGTGCTCAGCCGCTGTGCTTTGGACAAATGAAAAAGCGGACCCCACCGCGTTCGTCAGATCCGCTCAGCTCCCGAGCGCTTCACTGAGCCGAGCGCCGAGGTGTTGGCCCAGAGTGCGGTGGCTCACCAGGAGGAGGACGGTCACGACGCCGGCAAACACCTGGAAGCACAGCGCCTGCGGGGACAGGGCGGCAGCGATTCACGGAGCCCGCTCCGTGCATTGCCGCGCTCTGCACGGACCAGGCCACGCTACAGCCGAACAAATACCAATTTGTCTTGGGTCAGATCGCGCGAGTAAAATGTTGCGTCGTACACCCTCCTCCACCCGACACAGGATGTAATGCTTCATTAGATTTTATTTTACTTTCGTGCAAAAAAACTACATTTGTTTCTCTGGAAATGTGGATGCTGTAGAAGGGCTTAAGAATCAGCGGCTTGCACGAGAAGGGTTGGCAGGTATAGACTGTCACGTATACTGTCAGTGAGAGTGATGCAGGTAGGTCCCTTACCCGCCGTGGGGTCTCCAGGGTCGTTATCTTCGGATCTTCCCTTTGATCAGCCATGACTGCGAGTTTCGATCCAGCTGCGAAAATGACAAACGCATCAACTCGGTACTGAAGAAGGGCAATTGCCAGAAACGTCGCCGATTAAATGTTTGTTTTCCTTGTAAGGTCACGCAGTGTTATTGATTGTGTTGTTGTTGTAGTTGTTGTAGTTGTTGTAGTTGTAGTTGTTGTTGTTGTCAGTGCTATATAGACCCCCGGCCTGCATGCTGCACGTGAACACTACGCGCCCTGCTCTGTTTAAATCAGTGGTTCTAAACCCGGCGTGGTTCTAAACCCGGCGTGGTTCTAAACCCGGCGTGGTTCTAAACCCGGCGTGGTTCTTAACCCGGCGTGGTTCTAAACCCGGCGTGGTTCTAACCCCGGCGTGGTTCTAAACCCGGCGTGGTTCTAAACCCGGCGTGGTTCTAAACCCGGCGTGGTTCTAACCCCGGCGTGGTTCTAAACCCGGCGTGGTTCTAAACCCGGCGTGGTTCTAAACCCGGCGTGGTTCTAAACCCGGTGTGGTTCTAAACCCGGCGTGGTTCTAAACCCGGCGTGGTTCTAAACCCGGCGTGGTTCTAAACCCGGTGTGTTCTAAACCCGGCGTGGTTCTAAACCCGGCGTGGTTCTGAACCCGGCGTGGTTCTAAACCCGGCGTGAATCTAAACCCGGCGTGGTTCTAAACCCGGCGTGGTTCTTAACCCGGCGTGGTTCTAAACCCGGCGTGGTTCTTAACCCGGCGTGGTTCTAAACCCGGCGTGGTTCTAAACTCGGCGTGGTTCTAAACCCGGCGTGGTTCTAAACTCGGCGTGGTTCTAAACCCGGCGTGGTTCTTAACCCGGTGTGGTTCTTATCCCGGTGTGGTTCTTAACCCGTCGTGGTTCTAAACCCGGTGTGGTTCTAAACCCAGCGTGGTTCTAAACCCGGCGTGGTTCTAAACCCGGCGTGGTTCTTAACCCGGTGTGGTTCTAAACCCGGCGTGGTTCTAAACCCGGGGTGGTTCTAAACCCGGTGTGGTTCTAAACCCGGTGTGGTTCTAAACCCAGTGTGGTTCTAAACCCGGCGTGGTTCTAAACCCGGGGTGGTTCTAAACCCGGCGTGGTTATAAACCCGGTGTGGTTCTAAACCCGGCGTGGTTCTGAACCCGGCGTGATTCTAAACCCGGTGTGGTTCTAAACCCGGCGTGGTTCTGAACCCGGCGTGGTTCTAAACCCGGCGTGCCTCACGCTGCACCCCCTGGTGGTGCGAGACGCCCTTTCTGGGAGTGCGAGACATGGGGCAAATTTTTTTCCCAGAAGGTAAATAATCGAAAACACGAATTCAGCATGGACACGTGAGTAAGCACTACTTTGTTTCATTAAACCCTCCGCGTTTATTAACATTGCACATTTGTTTAACGACTGCGAACCACAGGGGTGCAAGGCTGCAGTGAAGGTGAAGAACCACTGGGTGCAAGCGACCACGTGTCTGGGAGCTGGGATTCAAAAGGACTCACAAAGGTGAGCGGGTAGCCCCCTCCCCTTCCCTGGTGCCCCCCCCCCCCCCAATTTTCATAACCACGCTCTCTCAGACACCGGCCCCCGCCCACTATTACCCGTATCAAAATTCCCCCCCCCCCCTCCTATAATCATTATAAACTTAACAGACTCTTCAGACTTTCGCGACCAATATTATTCATAATATAGGTTTTTGGGTCAGATCGCGTTATTTATAAATGTGTCGTAACCCTCCACCACCAACACGGCCAAACAGTAAAAAATGTGTCACGCTTTTTACTGTTTGGCCGTGTCGGGTGGTGGAGGGTTACGACACATTTATAAATAACGCGATCTGACCCAAACACTTATATTATGATGAACAGACTCTTCTTGGGCAAGAGTGCTGTTAGCGAGCAGCACCTGTGAAGGTCAGCACGACCGCATTTGTCTCCCTCGTGGCGATGTTTACACATCGCAGCAGACACTCAATTGACCAGCCGAAACATATGTTTTTTAATCCGCCACCAAGAAAAATCACAGCTCGTTTGCCGGCCGTCGATCCTCGGGCGGGCCCGGGTACGTGGCGCCGAGAGCGCTAACCGGCCGCGCCACCGCTCCCCACGCAAAGCCAGCGAGTCACACGCGGGGAGCTGTCGCTGCGCCCAGCCGGGCCCTCTGTGGCACGTGGAGGCAGTGAGCGTCGCTCGCACGGCGCCACTCGGAGAAGGCGAAACCCTCGGAGGGAAGTTACAGACAGAGGGGGAGACGCCGAGACCCCTCGGCTCATCCGACACCCGCCGTGGGACTGCGAGCGGCGAGGAGCAATTAGCCGGGCCCGATCGATCCTGTCACTTTCCAACTGGTTGAGTGGTTGGGAGGGATATCGAATACAAGGGATTATCACCAACACGCCCTGACCAGCGTGGTGAAGTATGGTCGAAACAATCCGCACGGCGTGACAAAGGCGGGCTTTATCCGGCAATGAATCGACATATCTGAGCACGGTGGTAATCTCATGTTCAGTTTTGATGATAATCACAATCATGCATGGCATTACTGTGTGATGCATGTTATTATTGTGATTATTGTGATTATTGTGATTATTGTGATTATTGTTATTATTGTGATTATTGTTATTATCGTGATTATTGTGATTATTGTTATTATTGTTATTATTGTGATTATTGTTATTATTGTGATTATTGTGATTATTGTTATTATTGTGATTATTGTTATTATTGTGATTATTGTGATTATTGTGATTATTGTGATTATTGTTAACTTGGGAAGCCTCAAGGAGCCTCGAGATTTTCTTTTCTTTCTATATTTAATTAGATTAATTTTTTTATAATATTTAATCAGTATTTTAATTTAAACAATTTATTTTTATTTTTTTACCTACGTGACTTTACCAAAATAACCAAGTGTATATTTTCTTTTGTATTTAATTCTCTATTTTTTATGTAACCAGGTTAGGCCCACTGAGCTGCACAGCTCTTTCTTCAGAAGCGACCTGGCCACAAATGACAACCCAGCGAAGTGGCTTCTCGCGTGGTCATTGATAGCGGCCGAATCCTCTTCAACTATCTCCGTGACTTTACCGAAAGAACCAAGAATATATCTTCAACGCGTGTTTCTAAATATGGATGGGGAAAAAACGGAGGACCCGGAGAAAAACCCACGCGATCATGGAGAGAGAAAGAGAACATGAAAACTCCACATCCAGCAGGCGTCCGTGTCGGGATCGAACCCACATTGGGTCCTGTGACATTCATTGGATGCGCGATCGACTCCACCAATGAGAGTTTGGCCTCTTGCCGGGGAACCCCAAAGAGTGGTCCACGACGCATACGAGGGAATGGGGGTGACACTCTTAAAGCTCCGCACAGACAGATTCAAGAATCATCCATTGCTGTGCTGCCACCTGCTGGCCACGTGACGGCCAGGCCCCAAGGCGAACAGCACCTGCTGCTGCTGCTGCACCTGCTGCTGCTGCTGCTCTTCCCCAGCCGAGCGAGTCAACCACGGAACGCGCAGTCCCGGGAATGGAAAGTTAAAAGCAGAAGCAGGGAAATTCCCCCCACCCACAATCCAGTCGCGCCCTGGAAATTGCAGAAGGTAAAGATCCCCCGAATAGCATGCATAGGCTGTTGGGCCAAGTGCTGTTTATTTAGTCTCAAGTGGCGCACGAAGAGATGCTGTAGTCAGAACCGCGACCGGTCCGCCTTTGTCTCCCCCAGTACCGCTGTTTAGACACCACACCAGGTAATCATTTAAGGTTCAGTCGACCTAGGGGAGGTGCAGGATCCGGTCCAAATGGCATTCGCCACTGATATTAGCCGTGTTCGAAAATCGAACTCGGATTAGAAGTTTCGTAGCGCAATGTGCTACCGCTGAGCAAAAGCTCTCGGTAAACATATGCCTCGTACAGACAAACAGACGCACATGGCTACACAGATACAATGACAAAGATCCCCCGTGTAGCCTCAGAAGACTGTTGGGGAAAGTGCCGTTAGCTAGCACCTATGAAGGCCGGCACAGCGCGCGAGGGGGTGGGTGGCCAGCACTACGCCCGACCGCTTTTGTCTCCCGAGTGGAAACTTTACACACCGCACCAGGTACTAATTTGAGGCTGTGTCGACCTAGGAGAGGCCCAGGACCGGTTTAGATAATCGTCACTAACGTTGGTGGCAGTGAGCGGTAATCGATTTCGGCTCACCGGGTTCGTAGCGCAGCGCGCTAACGAAAGCGCCACCGCTCTCTAAGTACATCTCTCACACACGCGCGCGAAGGTGTCACTTGAAGGCACATTGTATGTTGACCTTCTGTCGCATCGTACGTAACCAACCGTGCAAATCACTTTGACGAAGACCGTGTGTGTGTGTGAGAGAGAGAGAGAGCAAGATCGGTGATCAGCAGCGACGCACACCTACCTGCTGCACGCTTCCTTCGAATACCCCCCACTTGTTCAGTGAAAGCCCCCTCGCACCAGCCACCCACCCCCCCCCTAACCAACAACGCGGAACTTGCACCCACCACCCACTCACGAGGAAGATGAGCGCCCGTCACGTGCGCGAGGGTAATGGGTAACCCGGGGGGGAGCCGGGCAGCAGTCACTCGCACACGCGCGTGACTGCTGCTGGCCAGGTGAGCGCGGTGGCGTCGGTTGGTTTCTGTGAAAATTCCGTGATTGCCGCCGGCCAAGTGTATTGTGCATATGGTGTGCTGGTGTATGTACATGCTATTATATACAGCATCGATGTGGCCCCGTGTGTCTCGCCGTGTGTCCGCAAGCAGTAGCTAGACACAGCGGCAATGTGTCCCCGTGTCTCCCCATGAGTGCCCGTGTCTCCCCATGAGTCCCCGTGTCTCCCCCTGTGTCTCCGTGTGTCTGCAAGCAGCAGCTAGACACAGCGGCAATGCTTCCCTGTCTCCCCATGAGTCTCCGTGTCTCCCCGTGTGTTTCCGTGTGTCTGCATGCAGCAGCTAGACACAGCTGCAATGTGACGCATGCTTACGAACACATTGTGTCTCGCTGTGTTGGGTCGAAAGCCTTCCTCGCGTGTTTCTTTCTAAACGTAGAGTTTGCTCAGAAGCGTGCCGCCTGGGCAGTCGCCGGTGTTGTTGGGACGCTGCTAATTAACCATGGATAGGCTGCGTGGCCACATCACTCGGAATGCGCCTCGACCAGTCGCAGCTGGGATGATAAGATCAGAGTTGAGTCTGCAGAGTGCTCGCATGGGCCATCACCCACCGCTCTGCACGGACAGATAGGGGCAAGCGGGGAGGGGGGGGCAATATGGTGTGGTGGGCAGCTGAGGGCACTGAAGCCAATCTCCCCTGAACACGTAGCACGAGTTCGCGAGCAATATTATTCACAGTAGATGTTTTTTTTCGGGTTATATCGCGTAAATATAAATGTGTCGTTAATTGGCCGCGTCGGGTGGTGGCGGGTTTAACGACACATTTATATTTACGCGTTCTAACCCCAAAAGAAAATCTTTATTACGGACAAATGTCCGTTGTTGTACTGTACTTCTATCCTCGCCGACTTCACAAACCCACGCTGAACAAGATGGTGAAGTATGTTCAAGTATAACCTCACGGCGTGGGGAGGCCTTCACCCAGCAGTGGATAGATCATGCCGAGAGATGATGACTACTGCTGAGCGTGGCCCGGTGGTGGCGGCGTGCGCTGCGTGGCTGTGACTGTGTCCACCCTTGTGTCCACCCTTGTGTCCACCCTTGTGTCCACCCTTGTGTCCACCCTTGTGTCCACCCTTGTGTCGGGCCGCGGGTGCCCAGATGGCCGACTTATTCACAGAGCGCACCCCCATAGTGGGAGCAGCGGCAGAGGAGGTGCCATTGACTGAAGAAAGCAAAGCGGTGAGGAGGTGGTGGTGGTGGAGGAGCAGGATGAGGAGGTGGTGGTGGAGGAGGTGGTGCTGGAAGAGGTGGTGCAGGTGGTGGTGGTGGTGGAGGTGGTGGTGCTGGTAGAGGTGGTGGTGGAGGAGGTGGTGGAGGAGGTGGTGGTGGTGCTGCTGGAAGAGGTGGTGGTGCAGGTGGTGGTGGAGGATGTGGTGGTGGTGCTGGAAGAGGTGGTGCAGGTGGTGGTGGTGGAGGAGGTGGTGGTACATGAAGAGGTGGTGGTGCAGGTGGTGGTGTTGGTGGAGGAAGTGGCGCAGGTGGTGGAGGTGGTGGTGGAGGTGGTGGTGGAGGAGTTGGTGGTGCTGGAAGAGGTGGTGGTGCAGGTGGTGGTGTTGGTGGAGGAAGTGGCGCAGGTGGTGGAGGTGGTGGTGGAGGTGGTGGTGGAGGAGTTGGTGGTGCTGAAAGAGGTGGTGCAGGTGGTGGTGGAGGTGGAGGTGGAGGTGGTGGAGGTGCAAGCGGAGGAGTGGCGATCTGGCAGGGTGTTGGGCGACTGGGTGTCGCAATGGTGATGGCACCCGTGCCTTACAGCAAGAAGGACCTATGTTCAATTCGTGACTCTCGCGCCTTTCTGCGTGGAGTTTGTATGTTCTCCCATAGGTACAAAAACCCCTATACAATGTAACCAGTATTGGCCAAATATTCCGATGTCGAAAATGAACGGCAAATTATTATTCAATTAGAATGACACGCAACGCTAACATCGCCACCTACTGCGAAACCTTGGCAGGACCCTCCTGGATTGATAGTTTTACAGATACAAGAGGAGCGGGCGATGGGGGCGATCACCCCCCCCCCCCCCGCCCTCCCTTGAGACCCCGAAAATGTGCGTTTCATTGACATTTAACACGTCAAATACGTTTTCATTTCTATTGATGTAGGGGATAGGGGAGGACTTCATCCGAAAGCTGATTTGGTCACGGTTGGCGATGTGAAAATGCACACGTGTGTAGCGTGTTGGTTTTTTGCGTGTGTCGTTATGTACGTGACGTATTGTCTATGTTGTTTTGTGTTCGTGGTGTGCGTGTGTGTTGTGTATATTGTGTTGTTGTGTGTTTAATGAACGTTGTCATCTTTTCATCAGAAAATCATCCGGCTGGTGTTCCGGGTTCTGGTTACTGTCATGGTAACGGTGAGTGACCACGTTTTGTTGATCGCCACTCTGTGTGCGTGAGCGCCGGCCTCGATGCTCCGATCTGTTATCGTTACATCCCAGCTGTCACATGCTCATCACTAACCGCGTACATTTTGGCATCTCCACCATCTCTGCTGCACCAGCAAGGCGCTCTGTCCCACGGGCATAGTCCGCAGTGATGTCGCTACGCTACGCGATCATCCCAATTGAGTGATTTTCAGTAAACTTCCAACGACGGACCATGACTCCGGCACGCGGTCGCCTCCACGAGTATCAATGACGTCTGGAGATCTCTAACGCCCCACGAACACGCGCGCAGTCATGGCCAGGGCGGCCGACGGGTCAAGTTCAAGACCGCAATCCTTCCTGCTGGGCCGCAGCACAGAGCTCGCTGCTCCAGGAACCCGGTGAACGACGACCAACACCGGTGACGATTATCTGAACCGGTCCTGGGTATCGCCTAGGTCGCCTCAGCCTCAAATGAGTACCTGGTGCGGTGTGTAAACATCGCCGCCGGGGAGACAAAGGCGGACGGGCGTGGTGCTGGCCACCCACCCCCTCGTATGCCGTGCCGGCCTTCATAGGTGCGGCTCGCTAACAGCACTTGCCCCAACAGTCTTTCAAGGTTATACGGGGGATCTTTATCTTTGGGTGCGGCAATTCGTGTCGGTGACTGTGTGCAGGTCAACACGTCGCTGTGCTTCGTCCGTGGCGCCCAGAACTCCAACAAGTACGGAGTCTCCTACGCGGTCAAGTACTTCCTGCTGGGATGCAGCCTTATCGGTGAGATCGCACTGATGATGATGGGCATCGTGATCACGATGTTTGATGATGATTTGCGATCCAGTCACCGCCCACACGGCTTCGTTTCAGTTGGGTCTGTCCGGCTCGTTGACTTGGAAAATATTTCCGAACCCGGCACACCGCATCCAGTGTCCCACTCGCTTTGGCGGCGGCTCCTAGGCCACGTGTCTACGGCTCGTCGCGCGTTTTACAGCGATCCAGAAATTGTTTCAGTGAGGAATTTGGCTCTGCCTGCATCGGACATGTGGTGGAAGTATCCTGGTTGTTGTTGTTGTTGTTATTCCACGTGTTTACCCAGGAGGGTTCTGCCAAGTTTTAGCAGTGGGGGGTTTATGATTATTATGTAGAATCCAATCGATAAATTTGCAGCAACTTTTAAAATTTGAACTATGATATCAGCACACGATGGCCTACTCTTGCGGATAACATCAAGGGATCGTCAACATTCACTGCGAAGCATATGTTTTGGGTTAATACACCCGCAGTGTTAACCGGGACGGCCGCTAGATTCGAACCACGAACATCTGCGGCAAGCAGCGAACAGGCTACCGCTTGGGGGGCATCACCGCCATCAACAATCACGCCACGAATGATCGGGATGGACTTGAATGCCACGACGATGATCACTACAATGATGGATGACGTAGTGAAGGATGACGTTAGCTGACAGCGATGAAAACTTCAAGTACCCTTTGGTGTCGACGCATTTGAGGTTTGAGCCCGGGGTGAAGGCGGGCGATTAGCATGCGGGTGAAGCCGCAGACTCTGATGAGACGTGACCCGGTGTTGCCCTCTTTGCCGTTCCGTGTGTGCTGCGTGACATTGTGGTTGAGCGCCTGACCTCTACAGCGCCAGTGAGCTTCTGTTCAGCTCCCTGTAATGCGTAACGATGAGCCGCTGCCACCACTGCACCGCTTGGCGGTCTCGTCACTGACTCAGCTTACAAACGATCTCCGCCTCGTGTTACGTGCAGAATATAGGTCGTCACACGTTTGGCTCTCATCTGCGTTTGTCGTCTGGCCAGAAAAAAATAATCATTTGTCAATCCACTGCTGGATAAGGGTCTCCCCACACCTAGCGGGTCGTGGGGGTTGTTTGACCATACTTCGCCACGCTGGTCAGTGCGGGGCTTTGGTGACGACGTGGAGCATAGACGTGGGAGCGTAGCCTACAAATACTCGTAGATCATAATCATCTTTAATCATAATAATCATGATCTTAGAGCCGCGCACTCAAGGCCGCACGGTGTGAGCCGCGATGGGAAATGGATCGCGGGCATTCATCTTGACAATCCGCAGGACGACAGCACCTGCAAGGCAGCCTATCGCGTCTGAGCTCGCAAGCTAAGCAGCCTCGAGCCGGTATAGCGCTTGGAGGGGCTCTTGGGGCTACTTGTTGGGCTGCACTTCTATGCTCCCCACATCTGTGCTCCTCCGCCTTCACGAAAACTCACCCTGTGACCAGCGTGGTGATCTTAATGGTAAAACCCACTGCATGTGGAGGCCATTATCCAGCAGTGGATTGGCAAAAGGTCTGCACGCACGCGTATGATTCTGTACGATATGAGCGTGCAGTGACACTAAGATAAAGATCCCCGCATAGCCTTAACAGACTGTAGGGGCAAGTTCTGTTAGCGAGCACCTATAAAGGCCGGCACGGCACACGAGAGGGTGGGTGGCCAGCACCACGCCCGACCACCTTTGTCTCCCCAGTGACGATGTTAACACTGCACCAGTTACTCATTTGAGGCTGAGTCGACCTATGGGAGGGAGGCCAAAGACCGGTTCAGATAATCGTCACTGGTGTTGGCCCTGAGCGGGAATCGAACTCGGGTCGCCAAGTTCATAGCGCAGCACGCTAACCCCTACACCACCGCTCCCCGTAGTGAAACACACGCAGTGACACACGCACAGTGACACAGACACAGTGACACAGACACAGTGACACAGACACAGTGACACAGACACAGTGACACAGACACGTGCACATACACACAGTGACACACACACAATTACACACACGCAGTGACACACACGCAGTGACAGACGCACAGTGACACACAGAGTGACACACGCAGTGACACACGCACAGTGACACAGACACAGTGACACACACGCGTGCACACACACAGTGACACACGCAGTGACACACACACAGTGACACACACAGTGACACACGCGCAGTGACACAGACACAGTGACACACACGCGTGCACACACACAGTGACACACGCAGTGACACACACACAGTGACACACACAGTGACGCACGCGCAGTGACACAGACACAGTGACACACACGCGTGCACACACACAGTGACACACGCAGTGACACACACGCGCAGACACACACACACACCTGTAGTCCTTGACGCTGTGCCGTGCCTCTCCTCTTTTGCAGGGTTCAATGTCCTGCTGAACATCATGGTGAGTGTTCTCTTGGAGATCCATTCTCTTCGCGTTACACAGCGGGAACATCGCCACCGACACCGCGCTGACGACGAAAGGCGGCGGCTGAAAGTGCGCGCTCCGTGCCAGAGGCGGATTCAGCAAGTCCCGGTGTCGGTGTGTCGAGCGCAGTTCGCGTTGTGGCGACGAGGAGACATCCCGAGGCATGGACAGAAGTTCCTCTACTGCTTCGGCGGCGTCATCACGCTCCAGTCGATCCTGGGGGACATCGCGGCGATGTCGAACTGCCTCTGAAGAGACGCGGCTGGCGTCCACTCCGTCGTGGGGAGAGAGATCGGCTCGTTTATCCTGGCGGATGTGTGGCCCAAGCCGGCCTTTATTTCTCGCTGAATAGTTGCTATGACACGCAGTGTGTTTGCGTAACCAATATTCAGATTCATAATAGAGGTCGGCGTTTGGGTTAGGCCACGCAATGATGTGGCCAAATTTTTGTCGTTCGTGTAGCCCCCCACCACCCAACACGGCAAAACAAATTAAATTGTCCCGTGGTTAGATCATTACGTGGCCGAACCAAAACATCTCTCGTGAGTCTGAATGTTTTCCTGATCGTTGGTAGAGTAATAGCCACAGCCCCTGCGAGTCATACTGGATGCAGTGTGCTGGCTCAAGTGAAGCCCATGGGAATAACTGTGCCCTTGTCAGAACGCAACACGATTGACAGTGCATCGTGTGTGTGTGTAGCATCTCAAGATGCTGACACGTGCAGGCCTGGCTCCAGCAGAGCTGTTGTGTGGGACCATCCCAGCACCTGCCTAGTGCTGCTCTGCAGACATAGTTCATAGAGAGAGGCTGTCGGTCATAGGCAAAGGATAATAGAAAGGTCTCGAGTCTGGACTTGAACAGAGGCAGAGAGCCAACAGCATTTGGTGGCTGGGACAAGGGAGTTCCAGACGACCGGGGCAGCGGCAGAGAATGAGCATCACAGGTCCACACGCTCAGAGGATTGTACGCACATGGACTTGTTTTTGTGTTGTAGGTCACACACTGACCTGGGTCCTCATCGTAAAGCGATGGGTAATATCGGGCTGCACGTGTGTGCGTGTGTGCTTTGTCTTTGGCGTTTCAGCTTTTATTGTGAAGGGCAACAGTAAAGACGTTTCTGACATCCGCTAGGGCTAAATGGAACGTGCAAACCTCGCACGAGCTCACGGCTCTGAGATGGGTGCAGCACTCAATGCGAGCGATGGTTTTGTGATATCTCAACCGATCGGACGACAAGGCAGAGAGTTTGTTTATTCACTGGCAGCCCGGCGCAATGGAGACTCGTGCTGATGGTGGTGTGGGGTGCCCGTGGTTTAAGGCAGGCACGGAATGCCTGCTCCTGTATTGTATGGCCGGGTATTAAATTCTTGGTGTTTTCCACATCGACAAGCGAATGAATCTCAGTTGATCGACGCGTACTACGGATTATAACGCGCACTTCCCCCCCCCTCCTCCCCCTGTAATGAAAGCAACATGTTGGGTGTGCGTCTTATAATCAGGAAGATTATTTGTACTCGGATGTCTTACCCAAACACGTGAACACGGCAACTACTCCACTCAGCGTCACCCCCAGCACACCTCCCACCTGGGAAGGACCGCGCAGGCTGCGTCATGGACACCGTGCAGGAGAAATTTCGCCCGTGCGCAGCGAACGTCAGTCAGCAGCGACGGCAAACACAAAATAGCCACGCCACGAACCGCGTGTATCACTCAACACTCGAGGCCTCGACCTGCCATCTGTGTATTGTGACCAGTTTTCAGTTTCATGTATTAGGTATAACCCAGTGAGCCATGCGGCTCTTGACTCGGGTGCAACCGCAACAAAACTAAAAACATGAACAAGAAACATCTTAAAGTGACTACACGCAACAGAAAAATCAGCAAAGTGATCTGTGGAGGGAGGGAGGGGGGGAGTGGGGGAATCAGTCATCCCAGTGGCGGTCATCTCAGTCAGCCAACCCACCCCTAGACCCTCCTCCCGTCAGCGAACCGTCGGACACTCCACGTGGTAGCCTCAAAGTGCACCTGGCCTGGCACAGGCGCCGCGGTGACGTCACCGTCTCTTCGTGGCGGTGATTGGTCTTGGTGAGAGGGGTGTGTGCCTGTGTGGGGGGGGGGGGATGAGTTGGTTTCGCCCGAGTGGGGTGGGGATTTAGACGGAGAGGTGACGCTGCTCACCCCCTGGCGCCCGACCACGTGGTGGAGTCCACCACCCGAGCGGCTCTCTAAGTGCTCCGTCTTGTCCACCAGCCACCGCCGAGTGGGGCATCAAAAGCCGCCGTCACCGCCGCGTCACTCCTGCTGCCAACCACGTTCCGGGGCCCCCTCCACCACCACCACCTCTTCCACGGCGCCTTCTCGCCTCCGCCTCGTCCACCAACCTCCTCCTCCTGCTACCCCCGGCCCCGCTCACCCCGCCCGACCGCAGCCATGGACAGCATCGCCCGCCTCGTCAAGACGCAGCTGCCCGCCTACCTCAAGAGCCTCCCCGTGCCCTCCAGCCTCGCGGGATACGCGCGGCTCACCGGTGAGGCGGGCGCCGTGGCAGGGGGGGCCTCTTGGGCCCTCTTGGGACCTATTGGGCCCTCTTGGGGCCTCTTGGGGCCTCTTGGGGCCTCTTGGGGCCTCTTGGGGCCTCTTGGGGCCTCTTGGGGCCTCTTGGGACCTCTTGGGGCCTCTTGGGGCCTCTTGGGGCCTCTTGGGGCCTCTTGGGGCCTCTTGGGGCCTCTTGGGGCCTCTTGGGACCTCTTGGGGCCTCTTGGGGCCTCTTGGGGCCTCTTGGGGCCTCTTGGGACCTCTTGGGGCCTCTTGGGCCCTCTTGGGGCCTTTTGGGGCCTCTTGGGGCCTCTTGGGGCCTCCTCCTCCCCTGCTGAGCGTGGCGCTCACGGTGGCGAGAGGGCCGCGTGTTCCCCCCTTCGTCGTGGATGGTCACTGGGCCTTGTTCTGTCCACTGCTGGATGAAGGCCGCCGGCTGACTCGCGGGCCTGCGCAGTGGGGCTCGTCTGTGGCAGCGAGTTGGAGGCTCCATCGTGTCCCGCTGAGAGCGAGTTCGGCTTCATTTGAGGCGGGGGGGTTTGTTTTCCGTGTGCGTCTTCCTACCGCCGATTGTGCGTTGTGATGCGGCGACGGAGAATGGGTTCGAGCGAGGTTGTGGTCCACCCCGAGTAGGCTTAGAGGAGGACGAGGAGGACGAGGGGGACATCCCGCCCGCTCCTCTTCGGCTGCGGGACGTCGCTTGGCGTTGCCGGCTCAGAGCTGCAGTTGAAACCAGATCAAGTCGGGTTCGCCACCGACTTGTGACGGTCTCGCCGTGTTTGTGCAGTCACCCGTGAGCTGGCTCAAACCATCAACTTGTAGCCGCTCTGCCGTTACCTATTGCCAATTATGGACTCGGACTATTGTCCCATCGTCTCATCGAGTCCCTGGCACACAGTGATATGCTACACAGTGGCAGTGGGGGTCGCAAAATGCCGATGTATTACGCCGTGAACCCGGTTTGATCACTGCTGTGTCCCTTCACGTGGTGGTGGTGGTGTCCTGTGATGGTGGTGGTGTCTTGTGGTGGTGGTGGTGTCCGGTGGTGGTGGTGGTGTCCGGTGGTGGTGGTGGTGTCCGGTGGTGGTGGTGGTGTCCTGTGGTGGTGGTGGTGTCCTGTGGTGGTGTCCTGTGGTGGTGGTGGTGTCCTGTGGTGGTGTCCTGTGGTGGTGGTGTCCTGTGGTGGTGTCCTGTGGTGGTGGTGGTGGTGGTGTCCTGTGGTGGTGGTGGTGGTGGTGTCCTGTGGTGGTGGTGGTGGTGGTGTCCTGTGGTGGTGGTGGTGGTGGTGTCCTGTGGTGGTGGTGGTGGTGTCCTGTGGTGGTGGTGGTGGTGTCCTGTGGTGGTGTCCTGTGGTGGTGTCCTGTGATGGTGGTGGTGGTGTCCTGTGGTGGTGGTGGTGTCCTGTGGTGGTGGTGGTGTCCTGTGGTGGTGGTGGTGTCCTGGTGGTGGTGTCCTGTGGTGGTGGTGGTGGTGGTGTCCTGTGGTGGTGGTGGTGTCCTGTGGTGGTGGTGGTGGTGTCCTGTGGTGGTGGTGGTGGTGTCCTGTGGTGGTGGTGGTGTCCTGTGGTGGTGGTGGTGGTGGTGGTGGTGTCCTGTCCTGGTGGTGGTGTCCTGTGGTGGTGTCCTGTGGTGGTGGTGGTGGTGTCCTGTGGTGGTGGTGTCCTGTGGTGGTGTCCGGTGGTGGTGGTGGTGGTGTCCTGTGGTGGTGGTGGTGTCCTGTGGTGGTGGTGGTGTCCTGTGGTGGTGGTGGTGTCCGGTGGTGGTGATGGTGTCCGGTGGTGGTGGTGGTGTCCGGTGGTGGTGGTGGTGTCCGGTGGTGGTGGTGGTGTCCGGTGGTGGTGGTGGTGTCCGGTGGTGGTGGTGGTGTCCTGTGGTGGTGGTGGTGTCCTGTGGTGGTGTCCTGTGGTGGTGGTGGTGTCCTGTGGTGGTGGTGGTGGTGTCCTGTGGTGGTGGTGTCCTGTGGTGGTGGTGGTGGTGTCCTGTGGTGGTGGTGGTGTCCTGTGGTGGTGGTGGTGTCCTGTGGTGATGGTGGTGGTGTCCTGTGGTGATGGTGGTGGTGTCCTGTGGTGGTGGTGGTGGTGTCCTGTGGTGGTGGTGGTGTCCTGTGGTGGTGGTGGTGGTGTCCTGTGGTGGTGGTGGTGTCCTGTGGTGGTGGTGGTGGTGTCCTGCGGTGGTGGTGGTGTCCTGCGGTGGTGGTGGTGTCCTGCGGTGGTGGTGGTGTCCTGTGGTGGTGGTGGTGGTGTCCTGTGGTGGTGGTGGTGGTGTCCTGTGGTGGTGGTGGTGGTGGTGTCCTGTGTTGGTGGTGGTGGCACTCCCAGCGGTCTCCGCAACGAGCCCCGAGCCCCGAGCTGCTGCACGTGGTCACCTCCTCAGGCGGTGGCTTCGTTTGCCGGCACAATGTGCTGCTCGGGGGAGTTAATTCGGCTGTTTAGTGCAACCGGCCAACTTAATTATTCTGCGAAAAAGAAGCCACGTTTATCAAATGCAATCGCAATGTTTGGCTCTGTTGTTTGCAGGCTACCTCACCATGTCTGTCAATCCACGCGGTTTACCCCGTAGTCTTGTGTACAGAGAAATTGAGCAAAATTAGTTTCTATCTATTTGTTGTGTTTCTTCCTTGTGATGGGACTTTGTAGGGTGAACTTTGAGATGTATCAGGGTACGGGGTGACCAGTAAGGTAATAATCTAGGACACTGATAAACACTGGCAGAGCCAGTGGGGGGGGGGGGGGGGGAGGTGGCATGTGCCCCCTCATTGATCCGATCGAAATCCCTAATTTCGATCAGATCATTGGGGTTTATTAGTAATACATCGGCATTTTGCGACCCCCACTGCCACTGTGTAACATATTATTAGGTTTCAGGGACTCTATGAGATGATAGGACAAGAGTCTGAGTCCATAATTGGTAATAAGTAACGGCAAAGCAGCTATAAGCGACTCACAGAATTGTGCGCAATTGCGTATACAGCACACGACTTCCCTGAAGACATTCACCTTCAGCGAGCGCGATGCCGATCACACAACGCGGTTCGAATTCGATCCTCGATCGATGGCTGCACCATCACCGCACACGCATCGAATAAGAAGCAAGGGACAACTCCTTACTTACTAACAAGTCCTTACTCACTAACAACTCCTCTATAATTTCTCATTGCTGGAGGGGTTTTGCCCCCCCTACCTGAAAATCCTGGCTCCGCCATTGCTGATAAACGTGTTAACAGATATGCCTAACACATAAAAAAAAACTATTTTAGCGTTACAATCAGACACACGTCATGAAATAATGGAGTTGATGCCGCTGTTTATGTGAACACGCACGCGATGAACATCGCGTTGATGTGTGTGGAGCGTTGTCACGATAGCACGGCCGCCTCCTGCCACTTGAAACGCCTTTGTCGAAGAGGGGACATCACTTGATCGAGGTCGCGTTACGCAACTTGCCACGTCCTCGTGTTGCACTCAACACCTCGAGTGATGAAGGCGCGTTCGCTTGCACTGTCGGTTAAATACTAACCTCATAACGGTGAAGTGGTGATGTGACTCGCCATGTTCTAAACCAATGGCACCAGATTCCGATAAAATAGTAAAATACGGAAACATAATGGATGGAGCCTTTTGTGAATTCCGCTGCTGAATGTAGACCTCCTCTCTTCGTATCGGTCACCGGGATTGTGTGACCATACTTCACCATGCTGGTCAATGTGGGTTGAGGAAGTTGGGGGGAGGGGGTGTCCAGGTCCCGATTCTTAAATCACTCGCCACTGATGGTAGCCGTGGCATTTAACTGCGATTAACTCTTTTCCTTGGACATTTGAATCCCCTTACCTCGCGTTGTGCTGTGAAGAAGGGCCATTGCTAGAAACGTCACCTTATGTTGCTAGTTTCTTAGCGAGGCAGTGATGTTGACCAATTTGTCGAGTGTTTTAAGTTTAGGGAAATATTGATATTATATCTAACAGGCCGCAAGCCCCGATTGAACGTAACACTTCTCTCGTCTCGATATTTCATGTTCTGTGTTCATTGGTTTATTCCTTCGCAGATACCTCTACTGGAGCAATGCCTGTGTCACTGAAATTGGCTTCTAGTTCAGCATTATTAAAGAAGCCAGGTCTTGACTCCAGTGTTATGTTAAACTACAGGCCGATTTCACACCTCTCGGTTTCTGTCAAAAATCTTAGTAATGTGTGGAAGCTCAGCAGTTACAGGATCATCTTACAAATCACAACCTCTATGAGCCATTTCAATCTGCGTTTTGGCCACTGCACAGTGCTGAGGCAGCACTTGTTAAGGTGGTCAATGATATTTTCATGAGCGCTGATTCGGGCTTCCGATCCTGGTGCTGTTGGATCTTCGTGCAGCGTTCGATACAGTTGAGCATCATCTTCTGCTCAAGCGCCTAGAGACGCGGGTTCGCATCGGTGGCGCAGCTTTTTCCTGGCGTAGCTCCTATCTGACTGATCGGAAACAGTTTGTTACGTTGGTGAGCCATGTGAAACTTGCCCAGTTGTCACTGGTGTCCCCCACGGGTCGGTTTCAGGGCCTTTGTTAGTTTCCACCTATGTGTTGCCACTTGGGAGCATTTTTTGTCATGATCTGAGTTATACATTTTATGCTGTCAACACCCAAATATATCTGCAGACTATAAGCCTGGCACTGATGACGCAGTTTCAGTCCTGTCTCGGTGTCTTGATGAGGTCAGGGTGTGAATGCATCAAAATTTCGTGAAACTTAAATCAGACAAAGTTGAGGTCCTGTTGCTGGGTTCACCTAACTTGATGATTGATGATCTTACTATCCTGTCATCTAGGGTCCGGAACCTTCGTCATTTTTGATCCTGCCTTGACTTTGAGTGTAATGCAAGGAAATGGATTTAAGATCTCCTGCAAAATATTTCACACATTCGATCAATTCTCTCCATGCCGGATGCTGATAGACTTGTACAATTTCATCAACACGTGATTATTGTAATGCCCTGTTGAGTGGTGCACACGGAATGTTTTAAATCGGTTGCAGCTTGTCCAATACTCTGCTGCCCGGGTTTTGTGTGAAGTGAGGGAATGAGCACATCGCACATATTCTTCAATCCCTGCATTGGCTTCCAGTAAAATACGGGATCGAATTAAAAGTTATTGTATTGGCCTTCAATGCCATGAAAGGGTTAGTAGCTCCATTTGTATCTCGACGATCTGCTGAAACCGCATTCCTCTGTCTGGAAACTTTGATCCACCAAAATCTGGCACCGGGAGAGTGTACCCAGGACAAATCTGCGTTCAGTGACGGAGTTTTCAGTAGCCAGGGGCCTTGTTTGTGGAATGTCTTGTCCCAGACCGTTAGGGATGCTCCGTTCACTTGAGGTTTTCAAGGCTAGTCTGAAAATATTTATTTCTCCTGCATATCCGTCTGTGTAGGGTTGTTTTTACTCTTAGTTTTAATCTTAAGGGTTTTTACTGGGATTGCGTTGTATAGCTCTGTGAGGCCTTGTGTGAATGGCGCTATATAAAACTGAGTTTTGCTTACGAAGTATTTTCCTTCGTACGTCAGAGTTTAGTCAAATACAATTACATTCGATGTCTTGTACGAATAAACACATCCCCTTAATCTATAAAATAATGAATTAAACATTGCCTTAGTTATTTGGATAGATACAGTGTTAAGCTCATTGAACAATACCGCGTGCTACTAATTATTTGTATACACCTGTCCACAGGACACCTTGAAGGGTCGTTGTCTTTGTTTGATATTTAAAGGCATGCAGTGCAAGTTCAGTGAAATTCTCCTGAGGGCATTTTATGCAACTGCCACTCTGGGCCTGGCATGAGGAAGGGATGCGGTGTCGCGTCATCACGGACCCTGCAGTGCTGCTCACCGCCTACATTAGACTGCTCAGCGGGTGCTGCTATGGGGGTAGCTATGTCCAGTTGCCAAACATGCCTCCTAGTGATGCGTTTTTTCCTTTGGCTGGTCGTGGTGTTCTCTAACCCGGCCACTGGGCTGTCCTACAGAATTAGAATATGTATTTATACCGGAGGAGGAGTCCGATGAGCTATGAAGCTCTGTTGTCCAATCATGGTCAACGCAGCAACTCCATTATTGTTCATCATCGTCATCTCCCTGGAGTATCATCGTCAATATCGTCATGGCATCGTCTCTCACGGGCACTGTAGGCTCTATCAGCATTATCAGCAGCATCATCATTCTTGTCAATGCATCATCGGATTCATCAGCAGCAGTTTCAGCATACCATCGCCATTAGCAATAGCATTATCATCTTTAAAGTGGTTTGTCCATCGAGTCCAGGGAGCTACTGTACTTATCTCTTGTTTACAACCCTGGCCCAAAGGTACATATTTCACATTACTCTGGAAGGGCCGATTGGATAATTCAGGCACACATTATTGGCTTCCCACAGAGTGGAACGGGACTCTTTTTGTTTATCCAGGGGGGATTAAGGATCGAGTCATTCATTACGAGTGAGTGTATGTGTGTGCCACACTCCTTTCTATCCCACTTGTAAAATACTCCTTAAAAAGGAATTGACCAGACCTCCCAATGCTGGACTATTCTCAAGTCTTTAGTGTGAGCCGTGAGCCGTTATTGGGTAAACAAATTCCTTCAAGATTCATTCATTATTTTTCTTCTTTATTTTAGTATAAGACCACATCACCCAGAATGCAACCGATTTTGTCAGATCTGAGACGCTAAGCAGAGTTGAGCTGGGATAGAACTTGGACATGTGACCACAGTGCATAAACACGTTGCCACAGGGCTTGCTGGAATATGTGGTGATGAGCAAATGTCAGTGCACAAAAATCAGTTATTGTACTCTACTTCTATGCTTACACAC
This sequence comes from Lethenteron reissneri, assembly GCF_015708825.2. Lineage (NCBI taxonomy): Eukaryota > Metazoa > Chordata > Hyperoartia > Petromyzontiformes > Petromyzontidae > Lethenteron > Lethenteron reissneri. The sequence continues at coordinate 10,314,280 of NC_083825.1, read as the reverse complement.
CTTATGCTCCCTGTCCTCGCCAATCTGCACTGACCAGCGTGGTGAAGCGTGGGCAAATAGACTTCACAGCCTGCGCAGTAGTGGGGAGGCCCTCATTCAGCAGTGGATGGACAAACAGGCTATACGTGTACACGTGTATTTGCAGTACGTGTTATGCGTGTATGCTGTGCATCTGTGTTGTGCGGAGTGGTGGCGGAGTGGTTAGTGCATTAACCCGTGACCTGATTTCTGACCACGGCTGACATCGGTGGCAAGTGATAATTTGAACCGATTCTGGGCCTTCCCTAGGACAACTCGGTGGTGTGTGCACACCAGCGTGGGAGTAGACCGTGCTACCAGCAATAGGCGCTCACTATAACAGCAGCACTTGCTCCAACAGTCTGTGTGGGCTGCGTGAGGGATCTTTATCTTTGTCTTTGTTCCCTGGCAGTGGGCGAGTGGGTGCGGCTGCTTCCGTTCCTCAGCATCCTGGCCCTGCTTGGCTACCTCGCCATACGACCCCTGCTGCCGCGGAAGGTGAAGGTGAAGGACAGCGTCATCAATCTCAAAATCCAGAAGGAGACGTCCAAGGTGGTCAACGAGATCAACATCGAGGACTTTGTCGACGCCAAGAAGGCATACTGCCGCTGCTGGCGCTCCAAAACGGTTTGTGCCGAGCGCCGTCGTCCGTAAGCGGAGTCGGATTTACGTCTTGTTGAAGCAGCCGATGACTCGTGGCCCAGCGGGGTGGTGGGTACATGGCCCACTTCGAATTCGGTAGGCCACCCTGGTTATTACTGCAAGTGCATGTGAACTGTTGATAATGCGCCATCCGCTTCGCAGCGCACGTTAAAGATCCCGCGACTTCATTCGTCAAGGGTAGGCCATAGTGTGCAGGCCTCGTGGTCCTTTTGCGGGGGTGTTTTGGCTGCTGTTGGTTCTCCCGCAAGAAAGGCAGCCCACAATGCACTGGGCTAAATAGTGAAGGAAGAGTGTAAATGGGCAGCTACACGCGTTCAATTGTCGATGCTGCATTGCAGTAGATGTTTGCAAAATCGCCTACTCTCGGCGTTTGTGAAATGTGTGAATGTCTCACATGTTTGTCCTTGTAGGGAAAGCCTGCTTTGCAGTTGATATCAAAGCAGGACTAAAGATCCCATTCTTTCAGGATTGAGTGCTGTTGAATAATTATTTTAAGAAAGAAAGTAAGATGACAGTGCCTTTTAAAAAAAGGAGATCGTTTTCAATAATTGCGAATCGCCTGTTCATGACATGGAACGAACATGAAAAACTATGCAGAGAAGCATGGCGAGAGTTGCATGCTGGGAATTACAATTGGGTTGGAAGAGGAAGACGTAGATCGGAGAACAAACACAAATTATAGGTATCATGTGGGCTTGCGATAATTAATTACGTGGGCTCAGGCAAGGCGCATGGGAACAGACGCGCGAGACTGATGGCAGCCCAAGGGTTGGCCATGACCAAGAGGAGGTTGGCCAAGGAGACGCGTCGATGAGGTCGGCTCACGCGCCGCAGCGAGTTGATTTGTGGCATCGCATGACCCTGAGGAATGGCAATGACATGGGGGAGGAGGCCTCTTTATCCACCAGTGGATAGAACATTGCTGTTTATTATGGTGACTATTTTTTTTGTCAGTTGGTGCATTTGATCATTTACTTGCTACAGCTTTTGACAGTGCCACGGCTGAAATAAACTTTATGGTGACGTGTGACAAAAACCCGTGAGTGGTATAATAAATGGAAAGCTGGTTAAAGTTAGTCATTGATTTAGCTGTCCATTAAAAAAAACTTTGATTACCTATCAATGGGACATTTCAGCATAGTTGAATTGGCTGCAGTCTTATATGCTTAATGTGTGTATATGACTGTGCGTGTGCATCTGTGTGTACTGCGGGGAGCAGTGGTGCAGTGGTTCATGTAATGTGCTAAGATCCTTGACCTAAGTTAAATTCCTAGCCATGGATAACATATCCTGGGCCTCTGCGAGGTGGCCTGGTGTGCTGCCGGCTACGCTGCCACCCTGGTGTGTGCGCTGTGTTGGCCCAAGTAGGTGCTCGTGGAACAACATTTGGCTCTACGCTTCGTCACCTTCCCCCAGTTTGATCTCTGTCGCACTATCGGCCTCATTTCACGAGACGAATATTCCATTTTAATTGCTTGCAGAGCAGAACGGTCCGCAGAAACGGAGATCCCTTCAAGTGACTTCTGGTCCACACAGTAGAGAGCAGCACCTCCCCACCTGTTCTGCACGTGAGAGTAATGGTTGTTGAAGCACAGTAAAACCAATGCTTTAATTTCCTGGGATTTGCAGAAATGAAGTGCAGAACGAAATTTTTAATAATGCATGTTTTCTGCATTCGTTACTGATGGCTGAGAACATCAACTCGCTGCGCTTGAGAAACCGGTTTAATCACCGATAACTGCTTGGATTCAAACCCTGGTTCTCTGCGGTGCAGTTTAGCGCTCTGACCTCCGAGCCACCCAGCCACCTTTCCACTCTTGATAAATGTGTATCTTTGTGTCTGTGCGTGTGCGTCTGTGCGCGTGTGCAGTTTCCCGCGTGTGACGGCTCTCACAACCGACACAACGAGGAGACGGGCGACAATGTGGGGCCGCTAATCATCAAGCGCAAGGACGTGTAAATGAGCTCATCTGATCGCTGTTGTTGATGTGGGGACAGGCCATACGGTATTGAAGCATTGTCCATAATGCCGAGGTCCTGTATAATCCACTTCATTTGAATTAATGTGGAACGCTGTGTGCCAGTGTGCTAGACCCCCCCGGCGTTTAAATCCATATTTATATAGAACCAATTATCCTGATTCATGACCTTTGCCTATGTAAAATTAGGATACAGACACTGCTTTCAAGCACTTATGTGTTCAGCCCTGTGTGTGTGTGTTGACCTCACTGTTAATGATTAAATGCCCTGAAGAATGAGGTGCTGTTGAGTGGTATTGTAAAACCCACAACCATGGTATTAAAGCACGTGTTTCGTCTGGTGATTGTTTTATGGAATTGTCTGCATTCGTACAAAGATGTGAGATCTGACTGTCTGACCAGTGTAAAATATCTGGGTTACATCAGATTGTCTCTTGAATGATTCTGGGCAGCAGCAGATTGACTACAGCGGTGACCACTATCCAGAGGGACGACCTCAGGCTTTCTTCCATGTCATTCCTTGTCCATCGGTCAATATTTGACTGAACGTTGCATTGTTTATATGTAGACTGAGATGATTGGTAATCATGCAATCTGGATGGTGACCTACCATTTTAAGACCTGTGGCCATTCTTAATGTCTAGTTTTTTCTGTTTTTGTTGTGAAAATGCCAAAGTTGCTATCACCAACAAAGAGTGCAACGCTCAAAAGTGATGGTGTTTGTCAAATGTGAATGTGGTCCATAAAACTGTTCATTGCCACTGAGACGATATTTTTTTAGGGGTATAATGATTCTTCTTACGATTCAATGAATTGTTGCGATTTAATTAAAAAAATAATCTAATATTGTGAAATGTATCATCCCCTAGTGGTTGGAGATGTTAGACAACCACTACAACATCAGCTGGAAAACATTGTTTATCACACACACACACACTTTGTGCATTGTGAGCTTAAGAGCTGCTGGTAATTGAAATGTAAGCTCCATTCCACCCCAAACAATTTCGCTGACCAAAATGTCGGGAAGATGGCGTATGGATTGTAATTATAAACTTATTATTTAGTTTTTGATTGCTATAAATGACATGAATGGTGTAAACTGGAATTACTCTGCTCTTGAATTTAATGACCCAGAGCTTAATTTAAACCAAGTTTGTCTGAGACTGTAACTTGAGAAAATGTTCCTCACCCGGCACATCACATCGACCTCTCTCGTGCTGCCAAGTCGGCCGCGTGTCCTCTACTTCATTCTTCCAGCCACCCAGGAGACAATCGGTGGGAAAATGAAGCCCATTCACGGCGCGTAGTTGTGCTGCCAGTACGTGGACGAGGAGAGGTTGACGCGTTGCTGAAACAGTTGATGGCTCGTGTCCGAACCTGCTGTCTGCCCGTGTGACCACGTTTCCCCGACAGATTTCAGTCTGCGTGGTTCTGTTCTATTGTGACTTTCGTTTCCTCAACCCATGCCTTTCTAAGGAAGTGGGCAACGTCTGAATAAAATGTGCTGATTGTCGCAGTTTTGCGCAAGCCTTCGTGCTTCCCGTTTTTAAGAGTTGGTGAAAACATGAAACTTGACGTCCGTGTAGAAATTACCATTGCGACAGATGGCCGACTGCATGCGTTTTGCGTGATTAACATCGGCACACAAGCAGAAAAATGAGAAACATGCAATACAGGGTGTTCCATTTCAGGTATCCCAGTAAAACCATTGTCCTGACGTCTGGTGAGACACTGAATGTTGAAACTGGTCCAGAGTTTGCTTGTGTTGATCCAATGCTGCTGAAGAAAACCACTCCCAGAAGGCTGTGTGGTGGATGATGTGTCATTTTAATATTTATACATTTTTAGTCTAAGGACAGATTTTGGAAGGAGGCAAATGCATTATTTGGTCAAATAATATGGATGGATGAATGAGAGTATGCAAAACAACATTTTTGTATCAAAGCCTCAACATGTCTCTCCAATCTCATTACACATGAGCTATTTAAATGTTCTCTCACAGCCGGTGTCATTTCGCTCACGAGATTCAGATGATGCATAAGCTGGAGCTCATTAACAAAGCATCATTTTCTTCGTCGCGAACGTCCACGGTCTTTGATGTAACCTCAGTCATCACCGTCAGCCACGGTCAATCCACTGCTGGATGAAGGTGTCTCCCGAATCGCTGCCATGTCACTAGATCAGCCTGTACACTCACTAACGTATTCATTTTTTGCGGACGTACGCGTACCGCTGATAAAGACGCGCACGCAGATGAATGCCGTGCTGTGGCTGGTGCAGCAGAGCTGTTCTGGACTGTGTGGGGCAAGGGGGCGAATGCGTCTGCCCGAGTCCGATGATTCATCGGGGTCACCGCGACAAGTGGAAGCTGTAATTCGCGTGGCCGCCCGCCAGGTGGCAGGGCAGCCCAATCTCAAACCCACACCAGAGGAGAGCCCTCGACGATACCAATCGCTTCCCCCATTTGGCACCACCACCACAACATCCTGTGGCAACATCTACAACAAGCATCGCCGCAAAGCGCACCACCACGGTGAGGGAGGGTGGAGAGATCGCGCTTTGCCGTCGGTGCTGCTGGTGGTGTGGGGGGGGGGGGCACTCCGGATGAGATCTCCGCCGCACAAAGAGGTGGATGGGGTAGGAGGAGGGGGGGGGTAGGAGGAGGGGGGGTAGGAGGAGGAGGGGGGGTAGGAGGAGAAGAGGGGGGTAGGAGGAGAAGAGGGGGGGTAGGAGGAGAAGAGGGGGGGGGGTAGGAGGAGAAGAGGGGGGGGGTAGGAGGAGAAGAGGGGGGGGTAGGAGGAGAAGAGGGGGGGGGGGAGGGGGGGGGGGTAGGAGGAGAAGAGGGGGGGGGGGGTAGGAGGAGAAGAGGGGGGGGTAGGAGTATAAGAGGGGGTGGGGGTAGGAGGGAGAAGAGGGGGGGGGGGGTAGAGAGAGAGGGGGGGGGGGTAGGAGAGAAGAGGGGGGGGGTAGGAGGAGAGAGGGGGGGGTAAGGAGAAGAGGGGGGGGGTAGAGGAGAAGAGGGGGGGGGGGTAGGAGGAGAAGAGGGGGGGGGTAGGGAGAAGAGGGGGGGGGGGGTAGGACGGAGAAGAGGGGGGGGGTAGGAGAGAGAGGGGGGTAGAGGAGACTAGGGGGGGGAGAAAGGGGGGGGGAGAAGAGGGGGGGAGAAGAGGGGGGGGAGAAGAGGTTGGGGGGAGAAAGGGGGGGAGAAGAGGTGGGGGGATGAAGATGGCGGGAGAAGAGGGGGGGGGGGAAGAGGGGGGGGGAGAAGAGGGGGGGGGGGAGAAGAAGGGGGGGGAGAAGAGGGGGGGGAGAAGAGGGGGGGGGAAAGAGGGGGGGTGAGAAGAGGGGGGAAAGAGGGGGGGAGAAGAGGGGGGGGGGGGGGAAAAGAGGGGGGGGAGAAGAGGGGGGGGGAGAAGAGGGGGGGGAGAAAGGGGGGAGAAGAGGGGGGGGTAGAGGAGGGGGTAGGAGGAGGGGGGGGGTAGGAGGAGGAGGAGGGGGGGGTAGGAGGAGGAGGAGGGGGGGGGGGTAGGAGGAGGAGGAGGGGGGGGGTGGAGGAGGAGGAGGAGGGGGGGGGTAGGAGGAGGAGGAGGGGGGGGTAGGAGGAGGAGGAGGGGGGGTAGGAGGAGGAGGGAGGGGGGGTGGGGTAGGAGGAGGGAGGGGGGGGTAGGAGGAGGGAGGGGGGGGTAGGAGGAGGGAGGGGGGGGTAGGAGGGGGGGGGGGGGTAGGAGGAGGAGGAGGGAGGGGGGGTAGGAGGAGGAGGGGGGGTAGGAGGAGGGAGGGGGGGTAGGAGGAGGAGGAGGGGGAGGTAGGAGGAGGGGGGGGTAGGAGGAGGAGGGGGGGGTAGGAGGAGGGGGGTAGGAGGAAGGGGGGGGGGGAGGAGGAAGGAGGGGGGGTAGGAGGAGGGGGGTAGGAGGAGGGGGGGTAGGAGGAGGGTGGGGGGTAGGAGGAGGGGGGGGGTAGGAGGAGGAGGGGGGGAGGAGGAGGGGGGGTAGAGGAGGGGGGGGGTAGGAGGAGGGGGGGGGGGGGTAGGAGGAGGAGGGGGGGGGTAGGAGGAGGGGGGGGGGGTAGGAGGAGGAGGGTGGGGGGGTGGAGGGGGGGGTAGGAGGAGGGGGGGGGGTGGGAGGAGGGGGGGGGGGGGGTAGGAGGGGGGGGGGTGGGGGAGGAGGAGGAGGAGGGTAGGAGGAGGGGGGGTAGGAGGAGGAGGAGGGTGGGGGGTAGGAGGAGGGGGGGGTAGGAGGAGGGGGGGGTAGGAGGAGGGGGGGGGTAGGAGGAGGAGGGGGGGGGGGTAGGAGGAGGGGGGGTAGGAGGGGGGGGGGTAGGAGGAGGAGGAGGGTGGGGGGTAGGAGGAGGGGGGGGGGGGTAGGAGGAGGGTGGGGGGGTGGGAGGAGGAGGGGGGGGGGTAGGAGGAGGAGGAGGGTAGGAGGAGGGGGGGGTAGGAGGAGGAGGAGGGTGGGGGAGGAGGAGGAGGGGGGGGTAGGAGGAGGGGGGGGGTAGGAGGAGGAGGAGGGTGGGGGGTAGGAGGAGGGGGGGTAGGAGGAGGGTGGGGGGTAGGAGGAGGGGGGGTAGGAGGAGGGGGGGTAGGAGGAGGAGGAGGGTGGGGGGTAGGAGGAGGGGGGGGTGGGAGGAGGAGGGGGGGTAGGAGGAGGGGGGGGGTAGGAGGAGGAGGGGGAGGGGGGTAGGAGGAGGAGGGGGAGGGGGGTAGGAGGAGGAGGGGGAGGGGGGTAGGAGGAGGAGGGGGAGGGGGGTAGGAGGAGGAGGAGGGGGGGGGTAGGAGGAGGAGGGGGAGGGGGGTAGGAGGAGGAGGGGGAGGGGGGTAGGAGGAGGAGGGGGAGGGGGATAGGAGGAGGAGGGGGAGGGGGGTAGGAGGTGGGGGGAGGGGTAGGAGGAGGGGGGGGTAGGAGGAGGAGGGTGGGGGGTAGGAGGAGGGTGGGGGTAGGAGGAGGGGGGGGGTAGGAGGAAGGAGGGGGGGTAGGAGGAGGAGGGGGGGTAGGAGGAGGAGGAGGGTGGGGGGTAGGAGGAGGGGGGGGTAGGAGGAGGAGGGGGGGTAGGAGGAGGAGGGGGGGTAGGAGGAGGGGGGGGTAGGAGGAGGCGGAGGATGAGGCGCCCCCTGTCTGCTGCTGCTGCCGCTGCTGCCGCCGTGAAGCCTCTCCCACAATCCCCCAGCGTTTGTCTCCAATGGCCACTGCCGCCGTGCGCTCTCTACATGGATGAAGAAGAGGCGAAGGCGGCGGCGGCGGCATCGCGACAGCAGCAGCAGCAGCGGCTACGGCGGCTACAGTAGCGTTTTAGTTGTGGGTTTTTTTCTGGCCGAGTGGACCTGCGGGTGAGACGGCGCGGCGGGTCGGCGCGTGAGCGAGCGCGCCGAGGGCGGAGGAGGAGGGCGAGGAGGAGGTGGGTGGTGGTGGTGGTGTCGCGACGTGAGGAGGAGGGTGGTGGTGGTAGTGGGTGGTGGTGTTGGTGGGTGTTGTTGTTGTCGCGACGTGAGGCGGGCCCTGTGCCCGGGTGTGATGGAGACGAGGGGTCCCCCGGTCTGATGGAGGGGTCTTGGTCTGGGGGGTCTTGACTGAGGGATCTGGTTTCAAGGGTCTGCGAGGTGTCTGGTTATTAGGATCAGGCGAAGGGGTCTGACTATCAGGGTCTGTGAGGGTTCTGGCTATTAGGGGTCTGGTTATGAGAGGCCTGACTGAGGTGTCTCTGTGAGGTGGTCTTTTCGAGGTTCTGACTGAGAGGTGTGGTTATTAGGATCAGACGAAGGGGTCTGATTATCAGTGTCTGGTTATGAGGGATCTGACTGAGGGGCTGGTTTCAAGGGCCTTGATTATTCGGGGTCTGACTTGAGGTGTCTGGTTATTAAGGGTCTGACTTGAGGTGTCTGTCTGGTTATTAAGGGTCTGATTTGAAGGATCTGGGAGGTGGTCTTGTAGGGGGTCTGACTGAGGGGTGTGGTTATTAGGGGGGTGACTGAGGGGGTCTTGTTTGTAGGGGTCTCACTGAGGAGTCTGGTTATTAGGATCAGACGAAGGGGTCTGATTTGCAGGGTCTGTGAGGGTTCTGGCTATTAGGGTTATGAGGGGTCTGACTGAGGGTTCTGGCTATTAGGGTTATGAGGGGTCTGACTGAGGGTTCTGGCTAGTAGGGTTATGAGGGGTCTGACTGAGGGTTCAGGTTATGAGGGTTCTGGCTATTAGGGTTATGAGGGGTCTGACTGAGGGTTCTGGTTATGAGGGTTCTGGCTATTAGGGTTATGAGGGGTCTGACTGAGGGTTCTGGTTATGAGGGTTCTGGCTATTAGGGTTATGAGGGGTCTGACTGAGGGTTCTGGTTATGAGGGTTCTGGCTATTAGGGTTATGAGGGGTCTGACTGAGGGTTCTGGTTATGAGGGTTTCATACGAAGGGGTCTGAGTTGAAGTCTGGGAAGGGACCTGCTTATTGATATCACTATGTAACAAACAACAAAATTGTTCCTGTGTTGTAATTGTTATTTCCTAATTGCTTATGCCTCAAAAGTACAGGAAATGTCTATTATTTCCCACAAACCTTGCTTTTGTGACCAGGACAGTGATATTTAGAATTTACCTATTTTCAATGAGAAAACGCGGTGTGCATTAGTCTCATTCCTTCACGTAAAGTCCTGGTCACAAAAGCAACGTTTGTGGGGAATAACAGCCATTTTCTATACTTTTGAGGCGTAAGCAATTAGAAAATAACACTTACTACCCAGGGACAAAAACCGTGACACATCGTGTATTCTGACTGAAGGGTCTGGTTTTAGGATCTGTGATGGATCTTGTTATTAGGGGTCTAGTTATTAGGGTTCTGTGAAGGGTCTAGTTATTAGGGTTCTGTGAAGGGCCTGGTTTTAAGATTCTATGAGGGGGCATTTTACTGAAGGAGTCAGGCTGTCAAGGGTTGGTTATTTGGGTTTGGCCTATGAAGTGTCTAGTTTTAGGGATTTGATTGGGGGGGGGGGGGTGATTATGTGTCTGACAGTGAGGGGTCTCGTTTTAAGGGATCTGGTTATTAGGGGTCCATCTAAAGGGTCTGGCTTTGTACACGTTCACCGTTTCATGTCAATGCACTGCTGGATTAGGGTTTATCCCGGTCGTGGAGGTTAATTGACCATACTTCACCACTCTGGTCAGGGCGGGGCTTGGTGAAGGCGGCAAGCAGATCCGTGAGAACATAGAATCACAGTACAATGGATGCTGCTGCTGCTGCGTTGCCCTCTTGTGCCCACCACAGCCGCCCCATGGCAACCTGTTTGTGCATGGTGGCCACCCATCAAAGCGCTACCATCCAGGCTTCCAACCGGCTTAGCTTCCGACATCTGACGAGATCCAGTGATTCGGCCATAGGCCTGGATGTGAGCGGTCTACCTAATGGGGGGGTCTGAATGAGGTAGAATGCAGGGCTCTGGTTGTGGAAGGGTTTGTCTCTGTCCTTTGCCGGTGTGTGGGGTCTGCTATCAGATTCTCACATTGTGTAGAGTCTGGCCCTTGGCATTGCCATTACTCTGTATATGCTGCATATTCGTGGTCTGACTTTACACTGTACATATCCACTCTGTTGTATGATTGTAGCTATCTGACTGTATGCTGTCAGTTCTGGGTTATTATTTTGCTGGGACTGCCTTGTATGCTGTCTGACTGCCCAGATACGGCATTCATTTTGCCTGACAGACACACTCAGCCCTGCGTTTGTTTCTGTCGTGTGTGCAGGCTTGCCTGTGGTATCCGATGTGGCATTGTTGAATGGAAAGCGGTGGTCGTTGTGGTGGTTGTGGTTGTCGTATTTGTCAAAGGGCAGTGGAGGGCATCTCATGTCTTAATGTCGCTTTTATAAAATCCCTGTAAATTACTTTTTCCAAAGGATGTCCTGCCCGACCTTGCCCTGTATGCTATATCCCTGCCATGCTATATCCCTGCCATGCCTGTCTTAATATTGGCATTCATCTTATTCTCTGTCCATGACTTGCCCTTTCCCTTCCATGATCTTTGCCTCTCTCACCATGCCCTGACATGTCCTTTAATAACTCTTCTTTGCTTTAAATGCTCTATTTTGGACTATCCCTGGCATTCCCTGCAATTCCCCACTTCATCCATACAATGGCATGTCCCTGCCATGTCTTGTACCGATCATGCCATGCCCATCAAATCCTCTGCATTGCTTGCAAAGCCCTATATTGCCCTCTACCTGTCCTGCTCTATTATATTTCTATCTGCTGCCAAAAAGTACCATTCCAAGCACTGCCGTGCCTAGAATGTCCCGTCTCTTCTCAGGGCAGTGTAGCAACATCCATTGCTGATCTGTGCTCTGCGCACCTTCATAAATCTGCTCTGACCAGGGTGGTTAAGTATGGTCAAATAACCCTCGTGGCTCTGCACACAATTGCCCCTGCATATTTCTATTTCACGTGATATTCAGAAGTAGACATAGTTTAAATCAATATTTAATCTCTACATGAAGCGTTTCTCTTTCATATTTTAAATCTAGCACATGTATAAATAACGCAAGCACATTATTTACCATTAGGAACATTGAAGCCTGCATATAGCCAAGGTGTGGGATGGTATTTGGTATCATAATACAGTACAATGATACCCTTTCAGGATGTGATCAGGCATTGTCTGTTCCATTATTATATTATGCATTGGCTTCGAGGCCACATCAATTCATTATAATTGTCCTGAATAACCCAGGGAGGCTATTCTCGCTGAGTCACAAGACTCGTTTTAAAGAAGGTCCTGCTTGTGATCTTTGTATTCGTATACTTAATTTTTTTACCAAGTGAGAAACAATTGAGACTTCGAGGCTCTTCAGCAAGGGTAACTTTAGTTCCAAGGCATGACAACCGATCCGGTGCAATGCAGGCTGAACGGACAAAGCTGAAGGAAGCGGTGACAGAGAGAAAAATCTGTTACACAACAAAGTTAAACATAGGTGTCAGCTGTTAAAAACGACAAGCAAATGCTTACAAAGTACACGCAACTCTCATTATTCAGGGTGACAGGGGAGGGGTGGCCCAGATACAATGAAGACGGTCTAAAGCAAAACATACGTAACGTGTGTTTTGTTTTATTGTTTACCCATGTAGAATTTGGGTGAAGACGTGAAATGAGGTGTCTGTATTAATTGCTTCAAAAGTAACCTGTGATTTGATGAGTCGCTGACCCTCAACGAGTGAGGAGCAGATCATAATTAAACCAGCACTCGCGTAAAGACATTTATTTTACATACGCCCATGGATGATTGGGAGTTAACTGTTATAAGACTCACAAACAGGTTAAAGTTAACCAACAAGCAGTGGCACTCGTCAATTAAATTATCATTCAAATTTCTAATTGAATCATTTATTTTTGTTTAATTGAAAACCCTTGTGTGAGGAGTAAACCCCTTGTGTGTGCAAGAATAACGCTCAAACCACAATATGAATAGGCCAGCATCCCCCCTGTTTGACTGGTCGGCAGGGGATCTGAGCTCCACACTCATTAAGCATTGCACATTTCCACTGGTGACAGCACGGCTGTGGATTATTGAATCTGTCTGTGTGGCGCATTACACACTCTTCGTTCATATACGTGGCTTTTCTCTGGGCACTCTCATTTTTTTCCGCAAGCCAAACACTTGTTAATGAAATTGACTCAACATCCGAGTGTGCAGGACCCACTTGAAAACAAGTCTTGAGACTCAGCATTCCTGGGAAAATAGAGGGCATTATTCTTATTATTTTGCACATGTGCAGATGACCCTGGGATTGAGTTTAAATACGTATAATCAACCATGGCCATGCCTCCGCTAGATAAAGGACTCTCCAAGCTGCCTCTATCTTTCATGATCTTTCAAAGTAATAATACGTCTTCTCTGATGTGGTCCGTTTCTTGGCTGCCACTCTGTCGTTATTCCTGACCACGGCCATGTTCCCTTCTGGCGACATGCGCTGCCCACGTTCAACTTCCTTATCTTAGATTAAGACATCGGCACAAAGTTAATGTGAAATTAAGACCTGAGTTTCAGATGTGCAGCAAATGATAGCAACACAATTCCGAATCTGGGTGACTCCTTAAACAAAGGAGACAACGGAGGAAGCTTGCCTGATGATATGTACCAGTTGTTAACCCGGACAGGCTCATGTCTGTTGACTAATTATCTGGGTAATGGGTACAGCACGTATAGAACACGATAATGCACTTCTTTAATAGGGATTGGCTTTGTCTCTTGCACGCACCAAGCCCTTTTCAGGGAGGTGGTTTGCGTTGATTTATCAGAAGCTTTCCCTCGTTCTTAAGCTCCCATCTATTCCTGATACCTGCAAATCAATACGTTTGCGGGGTGGGGTTGTCGAAAAGATGGGCCGTTGTGGTATGGGAGTATTTGGGGATAATTTGACCTGCTAATAATTGGTACCAGTGGTTTCAAGAACGGTCTCTGTGGAGGAAGCTCGTGCAGAACACTACTGGGCAGTTGGAGGCATCCACAACAAAAAGTGGAACACCGGGCGGCTAAAATGCAGCAAGTGGGCAAAGTGGGGAGCACAAGTGGTCCATCTGCTAGTCATATCAGTCAATCAACCCATAGCACCTGAGTCTATCCCTTGACCTCCTGCCAGCACAAGCGTGACATTGCTGCTCCTAGAGGCAAATAGTGCCTGTTTTTGATCTGTCTCTCATTGGCTGAGACAACACCATTTGGACTGCTTTGATCATCACAACACTGTTTGCGTGTGAAATGTTTACACGGCTACAGTGATGATGGAAACAACGACAGCAGTGATGATGATGATGATAATAGAGATGATGATAGTTAAGGTGATGACCATGATAATGAATGATGATGATAATGACATTGGTGACCAAAACGATATTGTTTGATGGTGATGGCAATGGTAAGACAATGTTTGGTGATGATCATGCTGATAAGGCTATGATGATTAAGACAAACTTGCCTCTTGATAATGACAATATTTCATTAATGGAAGCATATTTCATCCCTGGAATTATGCATACTCCTCTTTAGAAAAAAAAAGCAAATGCATAAAATCACACTGAGGTAGTTCTGTAAATTTCAAACAGCATCACGTATCGGGCCCCTTAGATGGCAGTGTGCAGGTCCCTGCACAATTACCCCCCCCCCCCTTACCCCTGAGCCCCACTCACCCACTTTCCCGAGCACATTAATATTTGACGCTGCGTGCAGGTGTGTGCTGTGTGCGACCATGTGTGGCACACACACACATACAAACACCGTGGCATTTATTTTATATGCTGTGTGTGTACGGGTACAGCCCTTTATGCCAATCCACTCGTAGTGATCAGAAGCTAAGCAGGTACTCGGATGGGAGATTGCCTGACACGACCAGCTGTTGTATGCTCGGGCTGTGAGGTGGCCAGGTGATGGCAGCACAGCTGTGGATTCTTGAATCTTTGTGTGTGGAGCATTAATCGCTATCCCCCTCACATACATGGGTTTTCTCTGGGAGCTCCAGCTTCCTCTCACAAGCCAAACACTTGTCAATTAATTGGCTAAACAATTTCAGTGTAACAGGAGCCTGCTAAAACGTGTTTTGAGACTCTGAGGCTTTCCTGGAAAAATAAAGGGCATTATTATCGTGCCTCTGCATATGTTCAATTTGACCCTTGCATTGACTTAATCATCATCGACCATGGTCAGTCCACTGCTAGATAAAGGCCTTCCCAAGCTGCCACCACCTCGGGATCCTGCAGTACAACAATCCACAAAGCAATTGCACTTATTCTGATGTCATAGCTCCATCTTCCTTGTGGGCATATTCAAGGAAGCGTTCCTGTTTTTTGGCTGCCACTCCGTCATTATTCTTGACCACCAGGCATCATCATGTAATATTCAATCTTATTCTATTTTATATGCTATGTAACAGAGTAAGATTATATCTTAAGGGAGTGGTGGCTTATTAAATTAATCGTACTTCACAACGCTAGTCACTACGGGTTTGTGATGCTGGGGAGCATGGATGTGGAAACGTATAAGTACCGTACATTAGTGGGATTTGCTTTACTGGCTTTATATATGTGTTTGTAATGCCTCAGTGTAAATCAATATACACATATAATCAAATAATTGCAATCACCTCTGAAGACCGTGTTGGTCTTCGTAGGTGCTCGCTAACAGCACTGGCCCCAACAGTCTAATTAAGGCTATAGGTGACCTGATTTCCATTCTCGCACACAGTCAATACCAGTGGAAAATATCTGAACTGGTCCTTAGGGCTCCCCTAGATCGACTTGGCCTTGAATGAGTACCTGGTGCAGTGTGTAGTAAAGAAGAGCATTGGGGAGACGTAGGTGGGTGGGCGTGGTGCAGACCACACCACCCTCTCGTGTGCCATCCCGGCCTTAATAGGTCCTCGCTAACAGCACTTGCCTCAATAGCTTGAAAAGGCTGTATGGGCGATCGTTTCTTTGTATATATATACAGCAGCACGGTGTGGGTGCTGCACGGCGTGGTGTACGATTACTGAGCAGGCAACCGCTCGTCACACATCACAAAAAAACACTGTCCCATGGAATTGGATGCCATGGGAATGAAGTCATTATGGAGTGAAGCGTCAGACGGGTGATGTAATGCTTGCGAGAGCTTTGTTTTATTACAGTACTCCGTTAAAGCGAGAAATGTGATGCACTTGGTTGTGTTGATGTGCTTATAAAACAGAAGGGAGAGAGCGCCAGTGTATCTTACATGCTTGTGCGATGGTTGTGTGGTTCTCCTCTTTGTTGGCGGGCCGTGAGCTTGTGGTGGTAATTGCGTGGCTGTGTGTGGCAGCAAGCAGTCTCGATAGCTACTCGACTGCTGTTGTCTTGCGTCGAGCAGTTCAGCCACATGTCGCGTTTCTCATTTTCCTCGGCCTGCATTGATTGTGTGCTGAATTGACCCCTACTTCGATATGTCACTTTCTTCTTTCTCCCTGGTTTTACCCCGATTGTATGTATGTAGAACTTCAGCACCACGCCCGACCGCTTTTCTCTCCCGAGTGGCAACGTTTACACACCGCACCAGGTACTAATATTAATATAAGTCTGTGTCGACCGAGGAGAGGCCCAGGACCGTTTCAGATAATCGTCACTGACATTGGTGGCAGTGAGCCGGAATCGATCTCTGGTCACCGGGTTCGTAGCGCAGCAAGCTAGCAACTGCACCACCGCTCTCTAAGTACATCTCTCTCACACACAAGCGAAGATTTCACTTATGACACATTGTATGTATGTTGAACTTTTTTCGCACCCCATGTAGCCGACCGTGCTAATCGGAGGTGGCATGGCACGAGATGACCGTCCTCCTTCAGATCTCTAGCAGAGCAGCGCAACCCTTTGTGTTGGAGAACGGCCCATTGAAGTGGCTATCCACAAAGCTTCCTCTGAGATTCCTTCAAGTGACCTCTGGACCACGCAGTAGAGGGCAGCACTCTCCCACTCGTTCTGCTTATGAGAGTGGGGTTCCTCGCATGATGATCAAACCAATAATTTAATTGTCAGAGTTGGAATTGAGTCAAATTAAGTGGAGAACCAAATTGAATATGGAGGGTGTTTTTGTGCAGTCAGTTGTGACCAGGTTGAGACCATTACCTTGCTACACTTGAGAATTCAATTTAATCACTGGCACGCTGCCTGGATTCAAACCCTCAGTGGTGCCAGTTCAGCGCCCTGACCTCTGAGCCACTCGATCACCTTTCTATAACTGAACTTAAGAACTTGAAACTGTGGTCATTGTGCTCTCACCTCTCACATCTGCCACTTCCTTGTCCCATCTACGACTCGGATACGAATCTCTTCCTTCATCACCTCTCTCCCTGACTACTTGAAAATTCTCTCTACCACCTTCATCTTCCTCAGCCATGATATTTCCACTTTTGAATGAAAGCCTTCCAAAGCCGCCGATACCTCAGAAGAGCTTGCGATGTAACAATGCATACAGCACTTGCACGTGAACTACATAAACAAGCGATTTGAGGGCTACGCTTTTACTTATTACCGTATTGTTATTTGGTTATGCTGACGAGGACTGACTCGAGACTAAGAGCTGTTGTCGCGACTCAACATCCGCTCTCCGTGGCGTGCGCGTGCATGTGTGTGTGTGTCGTAAATAACCGCGCGGGGCGGCTGGGCCCTGTGGGGCCACGAGCGTAGGGGCCTCTGAGTGGGCGCGATGATGCTGATGGCGGTGTTGGCATGGCGATAATGGAGTCGTGGTTGTAGTTCTCTTGTAAACAGCAGTCGCCCCCCCCACCCCGATCTCCCATGATGCCTTGCGCGTTGATTTGGCATGAGTACATTGGGTTGGGTTTGTTATTTCCCTTAATAATGGAAAACGTAATGAGAACTGTTAATGTGAATGAATGTAAGAAAGATATGGGCGTTTGGCCACTGGAGGAGTTCAAGTTGGTTTGTTGAGCCCAGTGAGAACCGTGGAGACCAGCATGAGTTTCATTTGCAAGAGTGACTCACGTGGGTCACCAAAATGACAAAGGCAATCGCAACATAAAAACAAAGTACAGCAATGGAGCAGCTATAAATCATAGCAAAGACAACCACGTGGCAGAAGAAATTTAAAATACTGCACACACATAAGCAGCTACAACAAGGCTATATTTTTTCCGCCTGAGGACGACCGCTTGTGTTGCGATCGAAACGTCGTGATTTATTTTATTTTCTACCTACGTGACTTTACCGAAAGAACCAAAGAGTATAGATTCCGAAAGCTTCAAATCAACACATAAACTGGTATAGAAAGTATGTTTTGTGGGATGTAAATTAGTTTGGAGAAATTGTGTTTGGACAGAAATGTGGAGGAGACATGAGCAGTGAGGAAAAAGTTGGCAGGGCCATCAGAAGATAAGAGTGGACAAAGAATAAAAGCGAAGAGACGTATAGGAGTGCCAGCGAGTGTAGGAGCCTCAATTGCGAAAAAATCCTGGGATATATTTTACGATCTTTATTATTAGCGTTGTGTACAGGTACAGCCCTTTGTCACTCCACTGCTGGATGAAGGCCTCCCATTGTTTCAGACAGCGATTATAAACTCTGTTGGCCAGGCAGCTCGGAGCGCTCAGCCAGCACCACTGAGATCCTTGGATTGGGTCCAGGTTTCAGCCACTGTCCGTGATTCAACTGGGCTGAGCGTGAATGAGACACATGGAGGGAAGTTCTTGCCCTACGGCTGTGCGCGTTTACATCCCAACGTTAGAGTGTGCCGTAGGATGGCGCAGTGATAACACTCGTGCCTTACAGCAAGAACTTCCTGGGTTCGATTTACGGCTGGCGCTTTTGTGTGTGGATTTTGTGTGTTCCTCCCCCTGTTCTGCATGAGTTTCTAATGGGTTCCCTCATTCCTCCCATTAACAAAAACAGAAGCTTTGTAACTGGTACTGACCAAATATCCTAGTTATGAAAAATGACTTGAAAATGCCTCAATTTACATCACTCACAGCAACATTGTAACATCCTGTGAACAGTTGGCAGGATCCTCCTGAAAACAGTCTTGAGACTCGGTGAGGTGATATGCTTTTGTGTTTGTTGTCCTTCGCACCTCCAATTAGCACGGTTGGTTGTGTACTGTGTGAAAGAAGTTCAACATACATACACGCTATATATTATTATGACGCTTGTTTGACCAGGAGAGCCTCACCGATGTCTCAAGTCCCTTTTTGGAGGGTCCTGCTAAGTTTTCGCAGCACTGCGTGACCGTTGCTATGCATTTCCCAACGGAGTAATCTGCGGTACGATTTTTTTATTTGGCAAATTTGGACGGTGACGTCGGCGCACAATGGCCAACCTTTCTTCGAATGACGCCACGGGATCTTTAACGTCCACGGTGAAGCAGGCGGCTCGGCCTACTTTTAAGCGTCATACACATGTGAACCTCTGCAACTAGCGGTGAACACATTGCAGTTGTAAGTCATGCACACTGTGTTATAAAAACTGCAGAATTTGTAGCGTGCGGTTTCCGCACGGAGGCGCGGGGGACTACAGGCAAGCGCTTGGGAAGATAGCCAGAGCCAGGTGCTCCCAACAGTTGCCCAAGGTCTATGGTCCGATATTGGGATGTGTGTACATGCGGGTATACGCTCAATGGGTTCTCAGACTGGACAGAGTGACTTAACGCTCATCTGCTCATTCCTGTGGGTCAGGAATCGGCCCTGGCTCGTTACTCCGGCCGCTTCAGCAAAATGCAGACATCACGTCTCTCTTCTTGGTTCTTTCGGCAAAGTCACGTAGAATGGAAATAATAAAATGATAAAAATAAAACATTTTAAAATAATTCTCACGATGTTTTAGCCACAATGCAAGCAGCCGTCCTCAGGTGAAGAACAGGTCTGTCGAGAAGACAGAGTCTGAATGAAACAACCCCAGGCTTGGAGCGTCTATTTAAGCTGGGTGGGAGGGGGAAGAGCACCTTGACAAAAGAATTTGCATATCAAGAGGAATGTTTCATTCAGACTCTGTCTTCGCGACAGACCTGTTCTTCACCTGAGGACGGCTGCTTGTGTTGTGGCCGAAACGTCGTGAGAATAATTTTATTATGTTTTATTTTTAATATTTTATTGTTTCCATTCTACGTGACTTTACCGAAAGAACCAAGAAGATGAATCCCTGCAGTCACGAAAGCTTTAAATCGAAATTTATCACGTCTTTCCTTCATGTATCCGTCTCTCCTTGACGTATCCGTCTCTCTGCATTAAATCATGCAATTGTTTCTTTCACAACTCATCGGCCTTCTGGGAGTGCATCATTTCAAGAGCATTGATTTGGTTCAAGCAAACTCTGGACTGGTTTCGACATACATCGTCTCATCAGCAGTCCGGCTAGCTCGAACCAACACTGGCGAACTGCCTGGCGTTATATTCAAGGACCCTGTCTTTAAGATATGAGTCCTATTATCATTATTTTATACGTTTGTCCTCGTCCCGGTGAACCGCGGGAGCGATCTCGCTCACGAGCGTCACATCGCGTGGTTTCCGGAACAAAGCGACTCCCGGTCTCACTCTCCCTCCCTTCCTACCCCCAGCACCCAATGTCCTCTCTAAACACCCCCCGCCACCCCCTCTCCCCTGCCTTGAAACAGCCGCTGTGACGGGGCTGATGGCTTGTTCAGCTCGCTTGTGTCCGGGGCATAATGCATGGGGCTGTCACGTCGTAGGAAATAAAAGGAGTGAGGGAAATGCAGATGAGCAACGTCTCACAGCTTGGCCTGCCACTCGCTGCGTCCGTATGCATGTGTGTGTGTGTGCATCTTACACCAGCCGCCTCCGTAAATTGTGCAACAATTATTTCATAAAATGGATATGTATTTCTTCTTTGTTGTCCGTAAAAAAACCGGTTGTACTATGCTCCCAACCGTCACTAATTTGCACTGAAGTAACTAATTGGCGTTTTGTTAACGCGACACATTTTTTACTGATGGTGGTGGAGGGTTGCAACACATTTCTAATAACGCGATCTAACCCCAAAAAAACCTTTATTATGAATGACTGACCAGCTTGTTGAAGTATGGTAAAATAACCTCCCATGGCTGACAAATAAGTCTCATCATGAAGTATGGTCATGTAACCCCCCCCCCCCCACACCATCATAATCAGCCATGATCAATCCTTTGCTGGATGAAGGCCTCCTCAACTGGTTGCCATCTCTCGTGGTTCTACGATATTAATAATTTATCTTTCGCCTGCACACGAGCCGATTTATTGGCTCCATCTCCTCTGTGGATGTATTCTCGGATGCGCTCCATTCCTTGGCTGCCACTCAGTCGCCATCTCTCTCAGCGCTGCGATGCAGCACCTTCTGTATAAGCATGCTCTTTAAGTGCAGTGCTGCAGCACAGATCGGAATATTACGTGTTGAATAAATACCACGGCTGGCTGTCTGATATTTACAGTTAAAATGTTTTGGGGGGTCTTCGGATTTTTCTTTTTGTTTCTTTAAGGAAAAATATTAAAGCAACAAATTGTCTGGGGACGACAATGCGTCCTTCCACTCGTGAATCGCACAAGGCCGTGATTGATCCGTGATGGAATCCGAGAAATGTCTAAGGTCCACTGCACTCGCTCGGGTTAACGCAACACAAAGGCAAGGCCAGTGAGGGTCCCCACCAATCGGATGTCTCCCCTCTCGGGTCATGTGTCACCCAGAGCCAATGAAGGGCTCCGTGTTCACGCATGCATAGCCTTGGCCATGAACAGTTGTTAGCTCTGTGCTGCCCATGTGCACGTTGCAGCAATTATTTACTATTTTTTTTTATTTTTAACAGACGTCAGGTTTGTGGATTTGTTTAAATTAAGTGGGGCGTGTTACGTGAGCCATATTTACAAATGAGCTCGCATAGAGGGGTCCTTGCCCCAAACACCGGGCATTTTGACAGCATTGGTTCAAGGAAGCCGGACTGCTGATGAGACACTGCATGTTAAAACCAGTCTAGACGTTGCTTGAATTACTTGCGTTCAACCAATGCTGTTGATGAAATGCACTCCCAGAAAGCTATGTGGTTGATGGTACGTGTGGTAAAATATTTTGTATTTTTTACGTGGCGAGATGGGAAGGTGGCGTTATGTTTGTTGTAATTCACATTCTCCATGACCTCTAGGGATTAATTTGTGTTGTGTAATTAGTCATTTTAATTCAGATGCTGTATTTGCAGGGGATGGAAGGAATTTGTCAAAACATTTTTTGGATAAAGTAAGAAAGGGGAGGCTGGGTGGATCTGAGGTCAGAGTGCCCAGATAAAAACCCCGATTCTACATTAGAATCCAGGCAGCTGCCTCTGATTTAACCGGCTTCTCAAGCACAATATTGTCCTGGTAACCACAAATATAAAATATTACTTTCTATCTGCACTTAATTTGGCTAAATTCTAACAATTAAACAAATATCAGATTGACTGTCAAGAGACAAACATTGCTCTTCAGAGGATAGCGAGTTGGAAAGTGCTGCCCCCGCCGAATGGAACACCGGCCACTTCAAGGGGTTTGAGAGATAGTTCTGTGATATCCGCTTCGTGGCCATTCTCTAACACGACGAGTAGCACTGCTGTGTGAGAGACGCGAATGGGTGGCATCAATGGGCCATTTTGGGATAAAATTGAGGGGGGCGGGGGGCGGGGAGTTATACAATAAAGGAATATATCTGTCCATGTAATTAGAAAAGGAGGTTTCGGTGAGTAGCACGTATGTCAATTCAAATTTATTTTGTTTAACCAGGTGAGAACTCAAGAGACCAGAATAGAGGCTCATTTTCAAGAGTGATTCGACTCGGGTAAATGATAAAGCAGTCCTTCAGGGTAAGATATTGAGAGTAGAACAATTACGGGATCGAGCAGAAGGAAGTGAAGGCGAGGTGTGGGGGCATTCATGGCGTTGGCCATGATGACCCTTGGCCTGGATCTTCGACAAATTGTTAACGGCTCAAAACAAAAGCGGAATTGCGAATCGATGCGCGAGAGGTGTGACGGCTTGTTAGCGCGTATCTGTGATCGGCCGCGCATCAATTGGTTGTGTCAGACCCTGCGCATGTCGCAACCCCTCCCAGGCTCATGAAATCCTCCGACTCGGTACATGTATCCTGGAAAGGGAAAAGGCGGCTCCTTTGCAATGTGTTATTTCTTGCACTGCTTTGACAGATGAGGGGTTTTTTTTATTTTGTCTCACTTCACTTGAGTGGTTTTATCAAAACAAACTCGGTGAACCGAATCTCCATCTCTAGTTTGATAAAAACAAGCCTAGTAGCCCCCTTAAATATTATACCTTTAGTTTGCAGCATATACTCATGTTTTAAGATAAAGTGCTTCCCTCTTACATGAATGTGGTGATGAATGAATAATTGATTGATTATTTTATTGAGAGCTCGGGATGAGCAGCTACATCATGTGCATTGTCTTTGTGCAGTTCGCCTTTTGGCGTCCTCTGGTCTAATACTGTTTGAGACTAGGCTCAAAAGAAAGCTGTCTCTGGTGTGGTACAATCCGTTTCAAAGAAAATGCATTTATTATCAGATCATGTTTATTGTTTGTTTGCCTGATTCACCACAAGTATATGTGGTTAATGCATACATGATTCCTTGCAAAAAGTTTCAGTTTGGTGTTTTAAGATCTTAACACTTGTTTTATTGCCAGAAAGGGTAAAACCTATGCTTGTAGATGATGATTATGATCTCATTCAATTAATGATGATTAGATACAAATTTGTTGGTGATTTTATGATAGTAGTGTAGATGGTAATTGATGTTTGCATGGTAGGGATGATTTTATGATTATTTGTGGATGTACTCTTGATGATGATTGCTCGATAAGGATTGGATAATAATGGTGATCATTTGGATGAGGATGTCATTGCTGCAATCGTTTGTGAGTCAAGTATTTGACTACAGACCTGGTGTCAGTCATAACATATTACAGCAGAATCTATCACTGAATTCCCATTTCTTTTCAATTATAATTATGAATTACACAATCACAGTTGTAATGAAGGTTGTTAATATAGCACTGGATTTTGAACAATCGTTTTCAGAATAGATTCCAAAAAGTCAGGGAATAGATAGGTCACTGTGTGGTACGTCCCAAACAAAAACATACATACGCAGGACTGGTCTTTCATGTATTTTATTAGACATTTTGATGTGTGTGGCGAATCTATAATCATCCATATGTTTACGAAATAAATAACTCAACAAATGGTAATGCGGTAGCACGGTGGCGCTGTGGTTAGCGCCACGCTTTATGAACAAGACACCATCGATTCCTTGCCATAGCTACTGTCAGTGGTGAGTGATATCTTAACTGATCTTCACCACCAACCTGCATTGACCAGCGTGGTGAAGTATGGTCAAACAACCCCCATGATTGATACAGCATGGGAGGACTTTATCCAGCAGTTAATTGACAGAAAGTGAATTTCAAAGTGCAAATGAGATTGAGGTGGTGCTTATCTCCCGTTTACATTCCTGAGCCAGTGGTGGCAATTCCACATTCCCATGGCAGGTGAAAGTCTATTCATAAGACAATCACTGTTGATCTTCCCCAAAATGTGGTATCCACTTTATGAACCCTGGAGAGATGATGGGCTGAGTCTTTGAGGCGTTTGCTCTACCGCTAAGCCACCTGTCTGGGATTGACAAAGGGATAAGTGTTATCATTATTATTATTTAGGTACTGTATGTTGACCTTCTTTTGCACTGTATATAGCCAACCATGCTAATAGGTGGTGTGTGGAAGGACAACAAACTAAACACAAATTGAGAATAGGTTTACCCCTTTTTTCTTGCAACAAAACAGGTGTTAAAATGTTAAAACACCAAACTGAAATATTTTACAAAGAATCATGTCTGCATTAACCACAATGCTTGTGTTCAGAATGCAAACAAAAAACACCCTCTGATAATAAATGCATTGTCTGTGAAGCTGATTGGTCCACACCAGAGACAGCTTTCTTTCGAGCCTCGTCTCAAACGGTGTTGAGCCTCAGACTTGGCTCGCAAGAAAGCTGTCTTTGGTGTGGACCAATCAGCTTCAAAGAGTATGTTTTTTGTATGCATTCTGACCACAAGTATTGTGGTTAATGCAGACATGATTCCTTGTAAAAGGTTTCAGTTTGGTGTTTTAACATCTTAACACCTGTTTATTTGCGATAAAAAATGAGTAAACCTATTCGCATATTTTGGTACTGGCAAAGGAGGTCCCATGATAGAAACACAAAAAGCAGTGCTAAAGTCTGTCAGATGCTCACTCCCATGTGTGTGTGTGCATGCGTGTCGCCCAGTGGCTGGCCACCGGCCCCGCTACCCTCACCATGAACGTGGTAAAGAGGATGATGACGCGGCAGAGGCCGGAGGAGCATCCGCCATCGGCGTCGTCGCAGGACAATGCGCTGGGCCTCATGCACCTGCGCCGCCTCTTCCTCGAGATGACTACAACCTCCCGGCCCGTCACTCAGAAGGAGCAGGAGGAGAAGCTCTACATGATGCTGCCGCTCTTCAACAAGGTAGGCCGCGCCGAGGCAGAAGGTTCATAATAACCGGGTCTGAAATGTTGGATGTGCACCGCTGAGATGCGAGATTATGAACAATGGGGCTGAGTGTCCGTGTCTGTTCCACTGGATTCATAATGGCCATGTTAGGGACATTTGAGCCGGCATTGGATAGAACTTGGGTTGCTGTCTGTATGATGGGTGCACAATATCCCATCACATTAAATGCTAGATTTGCATCTAATTTATATTCTTCTAGCTCTGAGGGGCTATACGTTTCATTTTTATTCTCATGTGAAGAACACTCTTGACAGGGCATTTAAGTGTGACTCCAGAATTGCTTTTGTAATGTCATATTCCTCGGCTGTCCCTGATAATCATAATTATTATCACAGCATCTTATTTGTATTCAGCATCATTCTTGCAAAAAATTGCGTCCCAAAGTCGCCGTAGAATTTGCAACGTGCACAGAATTCAATAGACGTAGCGGCGAGAGGGCGCACGGGGTGAGCCGTGGCGGGACGCGTCTCCTCGGCGAGAGCAGGTGTTTGGCGAGGCTCCTCCCACCTCGATGGCCGAGCGCTTCTCCGACCTGCTGCAGTTCGCCACGCAGGTGTCTCGGCTCATGGTGACCGAGATCCGCAGGCGAGCCTCCAACAAGTCCACTGGTGAGGCCCGTGCCGCTGGATTTCGACGGGAAAAAATAAAATTCTGATTCTGATATCTCTCTCTCTCTTTGCTCCACCATTATTATTGCTCCTACTACTGCTTGTTTACATAGGAAAGTCTCACCCAGTCTCATGACTCTTTTTCAGGATGGTCCTACGATTTTGCAGTCGGGCAGGGGGGTTGCGATGCGTATGTGTGCGTGTTTTTAGCTGTGGGAGGAAACCAGAGAACCCAGAGGAAACACATGCAGATTGGGGGGAGAGTGTAACTTTGCCACACGGAAAGGTGCCCGAGTGAGGATTTCGAACCCCGGCCCTTGTTGCTGTGAGACATGAGCGGTTACCACTGCACTACGTCCACATATGAGCAAACAAAGGTGGCGCTTGATTAAGTTTGCGCTTCTGTGTCTAAAGTGGGAATTCCACATTCCCATGGCAGGGACCAGTCTATCCATGATTCTCTCCTTCAACAACTGGCACTGGCCAGCGTGGTGAAATTTGTTCAAATAGCCCCCACAATCCCATGCACGACTTGGGAAGGTCCTCATCCAGCAGAGGATTGATGAAAGGGTTGCACGCCTGCATGCACGCACGCTAAAGTTGTATCTGATTGCTGAATAGGCAAACGTGTTCAGAGGTCTAACGATTAAACAACGCTTGACACTGCCAAACAAATCAATTAGGCAGGTGGTGTGCCAGCATTCAATGAAGTGCCAATACTTATAACATAATTTGTGTTCCTGGGTAGTGTTATTTCTTAATTGCTTATGCCTAAAAACTATAGAAAATGGCTATTATTCCCCACAAACTTTGCCTCTGTGACCATGACAGTGATATTTTGAAATTTACCTATTTTCAATGAGAAAACAGGCGAATTTGTGTCTTTTCGTTCACATAAAGTCAGAAAAAAACTACATGAATCAAAATTAACATGTATTTATACTAAAGTAATACAGAAATTACTACAAAAGATTTAGAAGTGAGTAGTTTTTCGAGATTTACGATGATACTGTGAATCACTTTTACGAATCGGCCCCAAAATGTAGTCTCCCATCATGTTCTCGTTATACTGTCCTTGGTAGCGGCGTTCAAAGTCCAGTATATCCTGGCGGAAGTGCTCGCCTTGCTCCTCTGAGTACGCTCCCAAGTTCTCCTTGAATTTATCAAGATGAGCATCAAGGATATGTACTTTGAGGGACATCCTACAGCCCAATGTGCCATAGTTCTTCACCAGAGTCTCAACCAGCTCCACATAGATTTCGACCTTGTGATTGCCCAGGAAGCCACGAACCACTGCGACAATACTGTTCCAAGCCACTTTCTCCTTCCTAGTGAGCTTCTTGGGGAATTCATTGCACTCCAGGATCTTCTTTATCTGTGGTCCGACGAAGACACCGTCTTTGACCTTTGCCTCAGACAGCTTAGGGAAGAAGTATTGAAGGTACTTGAAGGCTGCTGACTCCTTATCTACAGCTCTGACATTGTTTCATAAACCCCAATTTGATGTCCGGTCCACCAGTGGCTCCCACTTGACGTTGTTCCTCCCCACAGAGAACTCGGTCCGCTGCGGCCAGTCCCACCTGTGGTAGTGCGCCTTGGTGTCCCGGCTATCCCAAAGGCAGGGAAACTTGGTAAAACCGCCTTGGAGACCCATCAGGAATACCACTATTTTGAAGTCTCCGATGACCTCCCAGCCGTACTCATCATACTTCAAGGCGTCCAGCAAGGTTTTGATGCCGTTGTAATCCTCTTTGAGGTGCACAGAGTGAGCTAGGGGAAGAGACGGGTACTTGTTACCATTAGGGAGCAGCACGGCTTTGAGGCTCCTGGATGAGCTGTCAATGAAGAGGCGCCACTCATTCTGGTTACAGGCGAATCCGATTGCCTCGAACAGACTGGTCACATTGTTGCAGAAGCAGAGCCCATCTTGACGGGTGAAGAAGCTGCATAAAGGTTGGTGATGCTTCCTCTGATCTGCGACTTGCACACTTTCATCCAACAAGTTCCACGGCTTGAGCCGAGACGTCAAAAGCTCGGCATTGGACTTGGTGAGACCAAGATCTCTGATCAAGTCCTTGATGTCTTTTTGATTGGGATAGTATGGGTTTCTCTCCTCAGCTCCACCTCTGAAATTGTCATCTGGATCTACAACGTCTTCTTCGCTCTCTGACTTGCTGCTCTCTTCTAAAGACGGCTGCTCTCTCTCCGGAGGAGTTCGTACGGGGAGCTCATGGCAGTGTGGCACCGGGGTGATGGATGTAGGAAGGTCCGGATACGTGATAGCAGGTGCATTCTTGCCAGTCCGATGTTTAGAAGGGTCCACCATGCAGAAGTAGCAGTTGCTTTAGTGGTCAGTGGGTTCCCGCCATATTTTTTGGATAGCGAACTTCATGGCTGTCTTTTCTCCTCTGTACCATCCTTCAAAAATACATTAATATCACCCATGAATAGTAATGTGTAAGATATTCTCGCAATAATTTTCATATGTGATATATTTTTTCAATAACATTTTAAAATTGAAAACTTTGGCAATTATTTTTTTTAACAAATTCCGAGGTGAAATGAGGTGCCCAGGATTTGTCTTGATCTGTGACAGGCACGCCGAAATATGCCTTGTAGGCCTCACACATCTTAGCAGATGCTTCCACCGAGTACTTTTTCGCTCTTGTCTTGATAAATTGGCCGCAGACATAGCAAAATGCCTCTGCCGGATGCTTGCAGCCTCTTGATGCCATCTCAGAAAAATCAGATATGTATCCACTTAGGCAGCTGGAACTAAACTGAACTGGTGGGCTTAAGACCCGTGTATTTATACGACTATTTATATTACTGGAAAGTTCGAGAATGTTCGAGAAGTTACTCCAAGTTTACTCGGCACTGAATCTATCTGAAATGTTCTGTAAAATAGGTACATTTCAAAATATCACTGTCCTGGTCACAAACGTTTGTGGGGAATAATAGCCATTTTCTGTACCTTTGAGACATAAGCAATTAGGAAATAACACTTACTACCCAGGAACAAAAACAAAATTGTTACACAGTGTTATTGTTTCCGCTCACGCTCGTGAGTTGAAGAACAATTCTCACGACCAAATTAGCAGCAAATAAATTGCGACGTTTTTCTTGAAACTAGGCCTAGCATCTTCAGGACAAGATCCAGGAACTAGGAATAATTGTCACCTGAACTGATTTTTTTGTTTAGTTTGTTGTCCTTACCCCACGCCTCCAATTAGCACGGTTGGCTATGTACATTGTGGATGAAGTTCAACATACATGCGTACAAATGGCATGACATCACAGGAACAAAAAAGTCATATTTTCTAGGTATTAACCTTTATAATTGCATTGTAATGTTATTTTAAGGATAAACCTTGTTCGTTTGTTGAAGTACAAGGAAGCTTGGATGGATATTTTTGGAATAGTAAGTGAAGCGGACTGCGTGCCTTAATGATGTGTTGCCTCTGCCTCTGTTTGTGTGTAGACAGCACAGTAATGGTAGTGGTGGTCGTGCTGCTAATGGCAGTGGCTGCTGTAATGAGGGGTTGCCTGCGCTGTAATTCTGCCGGGTTGCTGCTCATCTCGCGCACGAGCTGTATTGCCTCCGTCGCAAATAGATTAGAGGCTTAATTACAGGTGCCGTGTCGCACGCTTGTGTCGCTGGTCTCCGCTTTTGAGATGCCGGCGTGGTGGGCGATGGACTGCGGAGTGCCGTGACACCTACACCACTTTGTTTCCATGCTCCATTGTGAACTTCCTAGTCGCTTATCCTATCCTTCTGCATCCTGCACACGTGTTCCAACGTCACATCTCCTCATTCCTGATTATGTACACGACGCTTTCTTTGATGCTCCGTTCCGTTGCGGTCGTCCAATCCACTTGCTCTACCCGTCCGGGGAGGGCCTAGCACCCTCCAACAGTGGCGCAGGTGCTAATGTTTACAGCCCTTTCTCAATCCACGGCTGGGTGAAGGCCTCCCCATACCGTGTGTGTCATGGGGATTCTTTGGCCATAGTTCACCACGCTGGCCATTGTGGGATGTTGAGAGCGAGCAGCCTTGGGCCGGATGAGATATCTTTCGCCAACGATGTTAGTCGCCATCGGAAATCAAACTCGGGTAGCTGGGCTGTGGCATGGCCCAGTAGTAGTCCATTCACCGCGTATTGCAGAGGTTTGTGGTTCGATTCCGACAGCCGAAACTGATTTTTACTGTGGTTTTAACGATAACAATACCCACCTTATGCTTCACGATTGACGTTAAGGATCCCTTGATGTCAATTCTAAGAGTAGGCCATTTTGCGCTGACGTCATGGTTCAAATTGATCAAATTCGTAAATTTACCTACAAATTTTTCAATTGTGAAACACAGCACCATCGCCCACTACCTGCAGATTGATGTCCGCTTGTCAAGCGCTGAGTATTCTTGTGCCGGGGGGCGGGGCAGGGGGTGCCCTTTGGAATGTGTTGAGATGAGATGCGATGTAAGTCACTTATCATTACAGACAAAGTGCTTGCCACAAATGAACCACAATACCTCGCTGATCTCGTCAAGGAGCATAAACCTTCATGCAAACTCAGGTCATCCTCGCAGCGGGAATTTGGCTGGCCATCGAACAAAGATGGTCGCTGCATCACGCGCTTTTAGATGCACTTCTGCCACCATCTGGAATGCTCTTCTGTAGGAAACCACTAGAGCTATGCACTTTTAAAGCTACGTTGAAAACGTATTTCTTTAGAACTGCTTTTTGTGTTTAGTTTGTGGTCCTTCCTACACATCTCCGATTATCACGCTTGGCTACGTACGGTGCGAAAGGAGTTTCAACATACATACATATAAAGCGCTCTGATAACCCGGCGCACAGAGCGCATTATCAAAACAAATCACTCTCACAACAATTGTTCACCCGGGGGGGGGAGGGGAAAGGAAGGGAAGCGACCGTGGTTGAGAGCGCGAGAGTGACGCATGGCGCCCTGTGGGTCTCACAGAGGCAGCGAGCTGCGCCATCGCCCAGTTTCTGGAGATTCACCAGAGTGAGGAGAGCAGCCGCGGGTGGATGCTGCTCAAGACCCTCAAGCTACTCGCAGCCTCGGGACAGGTGACGGCCGTGAGGGTGGTGGCAGTGGTGATTATTGTGATGATGATGTGATGGTGAGTGTGATAGTGATTGTTGTAATGGTGATGATGGTGGCAATGGTCATGATGGTGGCGGTGATCGTGATGATCGTGGTGATGATGATTTTGGTGGTGGTGAGGGTGATGATAATCGTTGAGGTGGAGATGAGGTGGATAGTGAGAGGTGGTGCCAGTGGCTTGGGGAGTCCATCCAGCAGTGGAATGACCATGCCTGACAATGATGTCGACAACGATGATCGTATACAGATACCACGGTCTCAGTGGTAACAGCCTGACGGGCCGTGCCTCCGCCTCTCCTCGCAGAAAACCGTCGACTGCATGACCACCATGTCGCTGCCGTCCACGCTTGTCAAGTGCCTCTACCTCTTCTTTGACCTGCCCCCCCCTGGGGGGCCCAGCCGGGCCACAGCGGCGGGGGGCACGGCCGCACCCCCCGTCGCCACCGCTGCCGCCACTCCGGCGGGGGCAGGGGCGCCGGTGCCGGCGCCGGGCTTGGCGAACCAGACCGACGTGTCGTGCTTCGAGCGCCGCGCGGCGCTGCAGAAGGTGTTCGGGCAGGTGAGACGTACCACACGAAGGGAGTGGGCGATTATCATGCTTGTCGTAAGCAAAGGATGACTTTGTTCGTAAAAGCTCAGGAGTGGAATTGGCCAATCGTCTCAATCATTAGAGGGCCACAGTTTTTGGACAATTGTTGGTGCCGTTTCTGGATGGCTTCCTGCTCGTCTATGGTTTACTAAATTGTTCTCTCTTTCTCTCTTTTGAGATGCCTAGCACAAAATCTCCCGGAATGCACCAGATTTCATTGGATCTCGGAAGTGAAGCAGAGTTGATCCTGGACAGTGCTTGGATGGGTGACCACCTTGCACAAACAGGTGGTGTCAGCTGCTGTGGGTCTACGTTGTCAGCAGAGGGTAGTTTAGTTGTTAGCGCACTACCCTAAGAACCCAGTGACCCAAGTTCGAAACCTGCTCACAGCCAACATCAGTGACGAATATCCGAACCGGTCCTGGGCCTCCCCTAGTTGGATTCTGCCTTCAATGAGTGCCTAGTGCGGCATGTAATCATCAGCACTGCGGAGACGAAGGCCGCTGGGTGTGGTGATGAACGCAACACCATCTCGTGCGTCGTGTTGGCCTTTATAGGCGCTTGCTAGCAGCGCTTGCCCCAAGAGACTATTAAGACTTAACAGCAATTTGTTTGTGTTTGTGCTGCGCAGATCCTGGTGCGGCTGTGTCGCTTCGTGTCCCCGGCCGAGGAGTTGGCGCAGAAGGACGACCTGCAGCTGGTGTTCACGGCGCTCACGTCGTGGTGCCCGGCACACAACCTGGCGTGGCGGCAGAGCGCCGCCGAGGCGCTGCTCACGCTGGCGCGACACGGCCTCAGCACCAACGTGCTCAAGTACCTGCACGGTGCGCGGTCGCCGGCGCTGCTCCCCCCTGCCGGCCTGTCATCCGAGCATTATTGAGTAATCGCTTACTTGACCGATTGTAATCGGTGCCAGATCGGCGCTCTCATCTCTAAATCACCGACCAGTTGATAATGGCCAGGTCTGGAGCGGTGAGCCCGTGTGGAACAATGCTGATGTGCAGGGTATTGAGTACAGGGCTGGTATTTATAACGCTGTCTGCAAGGCCTCATAATGGCCAGCTGGCTCGGGCTTGGAGCAAGTGGCTCGCAAACGGAAGACAATCGTTGACTTGGCCATCATCTCTCTACAGTCAGTAAAATGAGTACCACTTCATGGGGAAGTCAACAGTAAATGTCCTTGGCCTAAACTCACACCCCCACGATAGGAATGGGGAATTTCCACCACTTGTTCCAGACTGTCAATCAGGAGATGAGAACAAATGCCTCTGTGTGCATGTGAGCTGTGACTCACTCTGGCTTTAACTTTCGAAGAGACGCTGAGCCAGCAACGCAGAGAACTTCGGTTCGAATCCACACAGTGGTCGTACAAAAATCTAAGGGCTCCGATTACCCAAGTGAACGATTACTCTATTGATGACTCTACTGGCTATAGGTTTGATTCCCCAACTAATCTGTTAACTCTTGACTATCTGGTGGGAGAGGTGAACGAGCTAAAACACTAACACGGTGACACGAAACTCGTGTGTATTTAGCCGCGTGGAATCGGGGTGAAGATGGAGAATGCTGCTATGTCTGTTATTGTGCCGCTTCTCGAAGTAAGCGGTGACTTGCCGACATACTTGCAGTCACGTGGGCGCTGGGTCACTCACCCTCGATGAGTGAGGAGCAGCGCATAAACCAGGGCGCAAGTAAAATATGTTTTTGTGCAAACAATGTTTATCGATCCACGGCATGAGTGAACTGTGTACAGGAGTGTTCCAGTTCAAAGTTCAAGTGTATTTAGTGTGATCGGGCGAGAACGCAAGTGACCAGGATGAGTCATTTGAAAATGTGATCTGCGTCACCAAAATTACGAAAGCAAATATAACGTAAAATACAACAATGGAGCAAATATTAATCATGGCAAAAGCAACGGTGTTGATTCTAGATTTGAAGTTTTCGTGACTGCAAGGATCCATACTCTTTGGTTCTTTCGGTAAAGTTACGTAGGTTAAAAAAAAATACAATAAAATTTTAATGAAAATAACTAAATTAAAATTATTTCTTGCTGTGGCTGCCCTACCTGATGACAGAAGCTTGTGTTGCTTCAGAAACGTTGTGATTTAATTTAGTTACTTTTATTTTATAGTATTTCTATTATTTTATTATTATTTTATTCTTTTTATTTTCACCTACGTGACTTTACCGAAAGAACCAAAGAGTATGCAACGGTATTGAATTTGTGGCAAAAACAACTGCATGACAGGAAAAATAGAAAACAGTGCACAAACATAATCAATATGCAATGATTTTCCACGCACAAAAATTGGCTCGAATGTAGGGTGATTATTGCACTCGTATGCAGCCAGACAAGGGTGTATGATGTCAAATGCATCTGCAAGGGAAGTTATCGCAAAGAATCGAGAGCTCAGCATCAGGTTGTGATTGAGCCGGGAGAGGAAGCAGGGACGTTAATGAAGCGAAGGGATCCCCCAGGTGTTTGGGGCACGAGCAAAGAATGAGTTACAAGCACGTCAATGTTTCTGATGAGTCAGAACCGTGCGAGTGTTTTGGATGAGTCAGAACCGTGCGAGTGTTTTCGTTGAGTGATAACCGTGCGAGTGTTTCTGATGAGTGATAACCGTGGGGGTGTTTTGGTTTAGTGAGAACCTTGCAAGTGTTCTGTCCTCGGTACGAGGCGCTTGTGAAACACGCTGCTCCCCCCTCCCCCCGTCCTCTCCGTGTGCAGACAAGGAGTGCGTGGGGCTCTGCCTGCAGACGATGCGTCAGTCGAGCGAGCTGAGCCTGGCGGAGCTGCTCGAGATCCTTGTGAGCCTCCTGTGCTTCCTCAAGGACTCGAGCGAGGTGTCGCACAGCCTCCTCGACGACTTCCGCTGCTGCCAGGGCTACCAGTTCCTCTGTGACTTCATGCTCAGGCACGGCGCCAATGCACGCCGTCGTCCGTCTGTCCCCCCTACCTGTGCACGCTCGCCCGTTCACCCATGCATGCTTTAATTCGCCTACCCTATTCATCTGTATGTCTGTCCATGCATTCATTAATACATTCGTTCAGTCACCTGTTCATACTTAACTTTATTATCCAGATATCCATCAATGTAAATTGTGTCTTTGAATACCGGGGCCCAAAGCAGGTGTGTGGCGTGTTCCGTTTTTTCAATTTTCTCAACAACGTCCCCGTTATTTGTATTTCCAGAATGTAACGTTATTTATATTCTGTGTTAAAAGTATATATGTACGATTATAAAACAAAGGAAAACACGACGGACAATCACGAGTCACTTCTGGAACACGCCTCCATTTCCACTGCAGCTGCTGTCGAGTCATATGGCTGCTTGCAGCACGGCGGCGGCGTTAGGTAACGGCAACTCGGCACGGCTGGCGTGCCCCCTCCTTCGGGTTTTCTACTGTGGGAGCACAATTTTCTCACAACTGAAATGTTTTGGGTTTGTAGCTGTCCCACCCACCTGATCACCCACCTGATCACCCACCCACCCAAAGCCACTCTCCCATCCACCCGCCCACCTACTCATCCACCGATCACCCGCCCACACCCACCCCGGTGGCCCACGGCGTAAGAGTCGTGTGATGCGGTTTGGCTGGTGCCCGCGCAGGCTGGAGCAGGCGGAGGAGGAGGGTGCACGGGACGGGCTGCGCAACCTCGTGCTGCTGGTGGCCTCGCTGTCCACGTGCGGAGCGGCCGAGCTGCGTCCATCTAGCAGCCTGACGAGCGGCGTGCCGTACCTCCTGCCGGGCTTCACCGTGCCGCAACCGCTCGGCAAAGGTGCTCCTCCCTCTTCCTCCTGCCCCCTTCTCCCCTCCTCCTTCCCCCCTCCATCCCCCACCTCCCCCCTCCCTTCTCTCTCCACCCTCCTCCTTCCGGCCTCTCGTCCGTGTCGCCATTGTTTTTGCCGATTCTGATTCTGTTGTTAAAATTGCCATCAGACAATTCTAGACTGGCTTTGTCCTCATCAGGACTCGTCAGTACGGTTGTCTTCAATGCTCATTGCTGCCCAATGCCTCTGGGAAGCCACACATGAAGAGCGCTTTCCTCTCCACCATGGAGGTCCCCGTAAGCGTTTGCCTAATGGCCAATTACTTTGTCACAAAGGATGGCTTCAAGTCACCAATTAGACCGATTCTCTCTTCTTTCGCAGGGATCTGTGCTTGGCCCATCACATTTTAGCATCGACATGGCACCATTGGGTATTCTGCTCCGACATCTTGGCTTATCCTACCATTGCTATGCAGATGATACTCAAATTTATATCCGGTTAAAACCAGACGATGCAACAGCATCTTCTGCGCTATCTGCATCACTAACAGTAGTGAATTCATGGTTGCGTCCAAAACTTTTTGCTACTAAATGCCGACAAGACCGAAGCCATATTCATCGGCTCCTCTCTGCATCTTTCTAAAATTGGTTTGTTGATTGATGGTCACGATGTCAGTCCCACACGGGAGGTCAGACACCTTGGTGTTCAGTTCTGACCGGTTATTATCCTTTGAGGCACATATATCTCAGGTGGTTAAAATTTCCTTTTTCCAATTTAGAAATATTGCCAGAATGCATCGCTTCCTGTCACCTGCTGACTTGGAGAAACTCTTCCATGCTTTTGTGTTGTCCCGACTCGACTACTGCAACACCTTTTCGGTTGGGATTCTGAGCAAAGTACTAGGCAGACTCTAGCCTGTTCAGAATGCAGCTGCTAGAGTACTTGTACATGCACCGTTACGTTAACACATTACACCAGTCCTCTTATCTTTTCATTGCCTAACCAGTCATATTCCGAGTGGATTTTAAGATACTGCTATTCATCTATACGGCTTTAAAAGGGCTCACCTTACGTTACTTGCAGAAAATACATTTATATCTTCCATAAAGATTCTTAAGATCTTCTGATTTCCAACTGCTCAGCACTCCCAGGTCTAGTTTGCGATCTTTTGGTGATCGGGCTTTTCATAGCATGGCACCCAAGCTATGGAACACTTTGCCACTTGAAATCAGGTAATCAGAGTCTGTAGATATATATATATAAGTCTGCTTTGAAAACCCATCTCTAAACTGGCCTTCCCTCTTTCGTTTGGTCAGTTGCACTAGTTTATTTTTGTTTCTTGCTATTCATACATTGCGCATTGGGATCCGAGCATAGAATGCGCATTATACATTTTAATTATAATTATTAATCAGGCATTCATCCCAACGCTGAGTCCGGTTGTCTTAACGAAAATACGGCCACACATCCATCACCTGAATTGGTGGTCTGGATAAGGCTGAGAGCTTTCTACTTATAATGCAGTGATCACATAACATGCATTCAAGGCATTATGGGAGTTGTGGCTTGCTGCTGTTTGGGAGCACACCTTTGTGTGTTGTTATTTATATGCACGCTCCCACTCACTCACTAACCCAATCACTCGCCCACTCTCCCACTCATCCAGACCTTTCTATTAATTTTCATCCTGAACGTGTTCTCCTGTTCCCCTGAATTTTCACATTATTGCAAATTAATACCTCTCTCAGTCGCCGGCATTACTCTTCAACAGCACGTAACCATAACTCAGAAAGGCACAAATCTCCACGTTCCCGTTTAATAAGCACACTGTCACCCCGCCCCACCCGGCATCGCCCTGGCAGGCATGAGCGTGCGCAACCTACAGGCGTTCGGCGTGCTGCAGTCGGCCTTCATCAAGGCCCACACGACCCACCTGTGCGGCACCATCCTAGACGCGACATCCAACCTCTTCACCTCCGACCCGGCCAACTTCTTCATCCTCGAGTCCCAGCGGCCGCTGCCGCAGTTCGTGGAGCGGCTGCATGCGAAGCCGGCACGCGTACAAGAGCGCTTCTTCCAGCTGCTCGAGTCCGTGGTCTTCACCTTGGACTACGTGCCCTGCAAAGAGCTCATCGGCGTCAGCATCCTGCTGAAGGCCGGCGAGTCGCTGGGCTGCAGCGTGGCGGCCGTGCGCTCGCTGGCACGGCTGCTGGCGCGACACCCCGAGACTTTCCGCGAGGTATTTCGCGATGTCGGAATCCTGGAGGCGCTGGTCACCTGCCTGCACCGCTACGCCGCACTGCTCAAGGATCCCTCGCAGCAAGCCCCCGGCGGCGTCGGTGGTAGTGGTGGTGGTTATGATGGAACAGCCGCTGGTACTGCCACTGCCGCTTCGGAGGATCAAAGGGAGCTGGCGTGGCTCGTTATGGACACGCTGACAGAACTGCTGCATGACTCCAACAACAACGCAGGTGATAGTGGCGGTTGTGGAAGGTGGTGCCCAGTGTTGTTCTTGTCATCTTCTGTGAGCTTGGCAGAGTGTGCTGGGTACTTGGCATCACCTTGTTCATGTGAATGTTTTTATTGTTTACGTGCTCATGTTTGTTGCTTGTGTTTATTTTGCGTGACGTGTTGCTGATCCGTTACGTGAGCTGAGCGGCATGCGCTATGTACACAACGTCGTGTGTGTGTGTGTACGTGCGTGTTTTTTGTGGGGAACGGTAGTGTAGCGGTTAGCGCTCTGCGCTACGAACCTGGCGACCCGGGTTCGATTCCCGCTCACGGCCAATACCGGTGATGATTATCTGAACTGATCCTGGGCCTCTCCTAGGTCGACTCAGCCTCAAATGAGTACCTGGTGCGATGTGTAAACATCGCCACTAGGGAGACAAAGGCGGCCGGACGTGGTGTTGGCCATCCACCCGCTCGTTTGCCATGCCTGCCTTTATAGGTGCTCGCTAACGGCGCTTGCCCCTACAGTTGTTAAGGCTATACGGGGGATCTTTTTTTCAATTGTGTTTATGGAGAGCGGTCTTGCAGTGGTAAGCGCACTGTGCTACAAAACCAGTGACCCTATTTCGATTCCTTCTCCCAGCCAACAGCCTTAAACTGAGTGCCTGGTGCGGCGTGTAAGCATCAGCACTGGGAGGCAAGGGCGGCCGGGCACGGGCCTGGCCACACCACCCCCTTGTGTGCCATGCCGCATGTAATGTGCTCACCAAGAGCAACTTGCCCCGACAGTCTGTGTAGGCTACAGAGGGGGGATGTTTGTGTTTGTGCGTGTCGTGCTGCAGGAGCGTTCCGCGAGCTGGGTGGAGCGCGCTGCGTGCACAACATCGTACGCTACGCCGAGTGCCGGGCGCTGGCGCTGCGCGTGGTGCAGCAGCTCGTGCTGTCGGCGTGCGGCGACGATGATATGGGCACGCTGCTTGGGTTCATGCACACGGCCGGGCCCAGTGAGATCACGCTCAAGTCTGA
The DNA here is from genome assembly GCF_015708825.2 of Lethenteron reissneri. NCBI lineage: Eukaryota > Metazoa > Chordata > Hyperoartia > Petromyzontiformes > Petromyzontidae > Lethenteron > Lethenteron reissneri. The sequence continues at coordinate 10,276,000 of NC_083825.1, read as the reverse complement.
CATCCTCGCCGTGAGCGCACGCACACACGCACGCACACACGCACGGGGAGAGAGAGGGAGAGGGTGAGTAGAATAACATTGGAGGACGAGCAGGAGCTGGAGAGCAAAGGGGGAGAGTTAAAAAAGAGGAAATGACAGACATGTTACCGCTAGCACCGCTCCCAGCTGAGCGTACACCACACCCCTGTGCCTTGCCCTCCGCTCACCACCCGGCGCTGCCGATTGGCCGCTTGCACCCTGCCCCCGCGCAGGCCCTCGTGGAGGTGCTCACCGGAAGTCATCGCGCGCGCACCGTCTTCCGCAAGGTGGGCGGCTTCGTCTATGTCACCTCGCTGCTCGTCGCCATGGAGAACTCGCTGAACGCTAGCCCCGGTGCTTGCTGGGAGCAGGCCGACGAGGGGGAGGTGTTCGGCCTGCTCAGGGCCACGTTCCGCACGCTCACGGCCGCCATGCACTCGGAGCCGGCCAACGCGCGCTTCTTCGCTCGAGAGGTGCAGTACGACAAGCTGGCCGAGGCGCTGAGGCTGCTGGGTTGCTTCACGGGGGGGCGGCAGCTGGCGGGGGCGACAGCCGCCCTCTCCGGCTGTTCCCACGACGCGCTGCCCCAGCCCGATGCCGCAGGCCCCACACTGCCGTTCTCCTCCCACGATGCCTTGCTGCTGCCGGAAGGCGGCACTGGCTGTGGGTCGGGGGAGCGCGTGTCTCCGTCGCTCAAGCACTGCGGCAGGCTGTTTGTGTATCTCTACCACATGGCCACGGACTCGTTTGATGGGTGAGTGATGTGGAACCGGAACACACCCCCTGTTACTGATACATGTGATTGTATTTAATGATTGTTTTGAATTGCTAAACTTGGTTGTTTTTCAACCCACCGGTAAGGAGCTGAAACGATAATAATTGCCAGGTGTACGTGTGACAGTTTGTTTGGCTGTGTTGGGTGATTGAGGGTTTTGCAACAAGATTTTGGCTCGATCACTGCATGGCCTAACCCAGAAATTTGCTATTAATCATATTATCCACTAAGAAAACCTTCATGTTAAACTACCTCCTTTAAATGTGCGGATGAATCAGCGGCTAAATCGTTGAAGCTGCAACGATAAACAACTCAATAACGACTTTATTACGGCCATGGACACGCATGTAACATTGCAGCAATCTTCCCATATGTGAAATGGATGTTATTTAAACCGCTGATTCATTCTTTATTTGATCAGCTGGGTATGCTGTGCGGCGGTTATCGTCTTGTGGGTGTAATCATTGTAGCCTCGTGGTGTAGTGACCCACTTGCCGGCAGTCAGTCACTTCCTCATTACTCCTCTATCGCTGCTGCCGTGAATACTTAACAAGAATGGGGTGGGCCCGTGGCCCTGCAGTAGCAGAGGTTCACGATTCAAATCCAGCAGGCCACCCTGAATGTTAACAAAATACTTCACTTGCAGTGGATTTTAAAGATTCCTTGACATCATTTGAATCATGGAGGCAATTGTATACCACCGTCGTGGTACAAATTGCTAAATCCAAGAAATTATTAATTTATCTAGAATTACTCAGTCTACTGGCAGACTAATGCCACACCCAGGCCAGTGCACACCCTCACGTGGTGAGTGACTGTTGGGCTGCCTTATCCACAGGTCCACCATGAACACGTCCTCCACGGACATTCAAGTTGTCCACCCGGGAGCTGTGCTGGCCATGGTGGACCTACTGCCCTCCATTCCATACGAGGAGCAGCCCCAGGTGACAACAATACGGACCGCTCGCCCTCCACCATCACCTCCTCACACCCTTACCCCCTCATCCTCAGCTCCTTCACACTCCTCATACCCTCACTCTCCTAACCTCACCCATCTCACACCCTCCCCCTCTTCACCCCCTCACTCTTCTCCGTTCCTCTCCTCACGCCGTTCTAACCTCCTCGCCCCCATCACCTTCCTCACCACTTTGCCCGCTGTCGCTACTCCCCGCAGTGCCAAACATCCCAATGTAGCGGGACCTTCCTGAGCCATGAGACTCAGAGGAGGCGTTCCTGAGTACATTTGCACATGATTTATAGAACTCGGTGTAATCGCAGAGTTCAGACATGTTGAGTCGGCACTGCTGAGATCCTTGGTTCTAATCTGGGCTTCAGGCCACTTCCTCATCAGCTGCCTAGAAACCAGACTGACACTGATGGATGGGGGATAAGGTCACGGTCATCTGCTTCACGATCTGCCCAGGGGTTATTGAGGTCGTGAATGTTGCAAATGTCCACACGGCCCTCGAACCCGCGGTCTCGCTGCGGTGCCGGCTCGCCGCGTCGACGCCGGGGAGTGACGCGTGCTCCGTGCGGCGCTCTCTCTCCCCACCACCCGTGAGCCAGCAGGCGCTGGAGCTGCAGCTGCGTCTGGCTGGGCTGCTGCAGCTGCTGTCGCCGGGCGATGCGGCGCAGCAGGTGTTGTGTCGCGCGGGGCTGCAGGGCGCGCTGGTGCGACGCTGCGGCCCGGCTCTCGCCGATGAGGCTCACCCGCTGCACGCGCCGCTCCAGCGGCTCTTTGAGCGGCTCGCGTCGCAGGCCATCGAGCCTGCCGAGCTACGGTGAGACTCCCACACGGGGCTGCTTCTCCCAGACACTGGCGCCCCTCTTCTACGCTGGCATCTGCCTTCTTCCTGGCAGGGGTTTGCCTTCCTATCCATCCGCTCACTCCTGTCTTGGGCCATCGTCTCAACATCTACTCCGCAGCCCTTTATGCCCTGGCTACTCACCTCTCCAAAGCACCTCTTTCACTCGACTCACCTCCCGGTCTCTGCCCCTGGTGCTTCCACGATATTCCTCATTGTTCGTATGGCGGCGAGTTTGAACAGCAGTGTTAATACGTTCATCTAGACGTTGGATGAGTGACCCAGTTTACGCCTTAAGGAGTAGCCTGGTGTTTATCTCAAGCGCTGCCCACGAGTGATAGACATGGGCAGTGGCTTTACTATGTGGTCTATAATTTGAGATCGAGACTCACATGGAGATTTATAGGTAGACATAGAGATCCAAGAGACTACCATAGAGGTCCATAGACACACACAGAGACTGATGGACTTGTATGATGGATGTCGGCAGCAGTGTTTGAGCCAGGTAACCACTGTCACGTTGCGAGCTCTTCTTAATCCTCCGCCGGTGCAGGAGGAGATAGCCACTTCTGCCTCGCTTTCTCGTTCATCACCTCTCAGCCTGACGAGATCTTAAATCAGGAAGGTTGAGTACGAGCGGAGTGACGGGCACATTGTTGTCGTGTTCTCGTGTATTTTCGTGACCGTCGTTGGCCGCTAAACCAGAGAGTTCCTGCGGCTGGGGAACCCGCTGAGCTGCCTGGTGTGGGACAGCAGAGCGGCCACCGTGTACCGGCTCCACCGCCTCAACTCCAGCTCCTCCTCCTCCGACAGCGACGGCGTCGCGGCCCGTGAGTCACCGCGCCGCCCCTCCACGCTCACGAATCCTCACGAGCTTCCCGCAAAGCGGTGCCTCAGTCACCGGCGTGGTGACCTTCATATATTTCTGGACCTGGCACGCCACATCCAGTAGACCTCCTTTCTTCTTTACTACCCCACCCATTCCCCATTCTGCTCCCCACTCTCCCCGAACCTAACCCTAACCGCCCCGGCCCCTTAGGCATCTTGGGAGACATTGCCGAGTGCCCCAACGGGGTTCCGGGCTCCGAATCTCCGCAGCAGCAGCAGCAGCTGCAGTTGCAGCGCTGGCACCGGGGGCTGCTGCTGCTGCGGCCGCTGGACTCTGTGACCGTGCCGCTGACGCGCGTCAAGTGCCTCGTCTCCATGACGACGCCGCGCGATGTGCGCAGCAGCGGAAGCGGCAGCACGCCGCCCTTCGTCGAGTTCGACATGGCCCCCGAAGGCTTCGGGTACGTGAGTTATCAGGGAGGCAGAAACAGCGAGCGGCGGTGACACAGCCCGGCGGCAGCGCTAAATATTTGTAGTGAAATCACCAAACATTGCCGAATAAGGTACAATTATCACGTGCGCGAGTGCTTAACGTGCCAATCATCATTGGTTTGTCTCACACTGCTGAGTTGAAGAACAAATCTCACAGCTAACTTTAGCGATTAGATAGGACGTGTTTTCTCACTTCCCGGATTTTATTTTGGCTTCCTGGATTGTCCTGAAGTTGCTTGGTGCATTGTCAAGCAAAACGTCGCGTATATGACTACCATATTTGTGAGAATTGTTCTACAACTCACCGGTGTGGCTCACCAATAACGATTGGCACGTTAAACGCTTGTACGCATGACAGATGTCATTTATTTGGCTGTCGGCTTGTGGAGGGTCTTGGCCACACAAATTTGGCCAATGCCGGCGCCAGGATTTTCAGGTGGGGGGGCAACCCCTCCAGCAATGAAAAATTATAGGAGTTAGTAATTAAGGACTTGTCCCTTGCTTTTTATTCGACGTGTGTGTGGCGATGGCGTAGCCATCGATCGAGGGTCGAATTCGAACCGTGTGTGATCGGCATCGCGCTCGCTGAAGGTGAATGTCTTCAGGCAAGTCGTGTACTGTATACGCAACTGCGCACAATTCTGAGTCGCTTATAACTGCTTTGCCGTTACTTATTGCCAATTATGGACTCAGACTATTGTCCTATCATCTCATAGAGTCCCTGGCACATAATAATATGCTACACAGTGGCAGTGGGGGTCGCAAAATGCCGATTTATTACTAATGAACCCCAATGATCCGATCGAAGTTAGGGATTTAAATCGGATCATTGATGGGGCACGTGCCACCCCACCCCCCCACTGGCTCCGCCAGTAAATTTGGCCAGATCATTACTTGGCTTAACCCAATTATGATTCGTAATAGTGGCTGCAAAAACCTTTGTGTTAATTTGAGGAGTCTTTAATTATCATCAATGTAAATTCGAGATACAATCAGGTAATTGAAGATGTAAATTGTAACTAAAGATATTACAAGAACCAAACAAACACGTGAAACTGTAATGACACGAAGTCAAACCGTTCTTTTCCGACTCGCACACTCGGGCGAGACTTCACGCCACCTCTGTGTCTCTCCGCCCCCTCCCTGCCTGGCTCCTGTGTGCTCAGCTGCCTGTTCCTGCCCAGCTTGGCGCCACAGAACGCTCAGCCGGGCTCAGCGGGGGGCTCGGGGGGCACCGGGGACAGTGCCGTCACCAGCGGCATCGGCACAGGCAAGGCCCGGACGGGACCCCCTCCCACAGCATAAATCAATAAATAGACCGAACACTGTCACCGTCAACACTGGCTTGAAATGGACAAATATACGTGGTCCAGTTGAAGTGACTTCCCGATCTGGCAACAATGCCTCACTGTTTCTGCATTGTGACAGACTCGCTCCTCCGCCCGCTGTGCCCGCCACCCCCGCCATCCCCGCCCCACCCCACCCCCCTCCCCCTGCCCCGTGCACCCCACGTGCAGGCGAGCGCCTCTTCCCGCCAGCGTCGGGCCTCTCCTTCTCGGCGTGGTTCTGCGTGGAGCGGTTCTCCCCGCCGGGCCGGCCTCCCCACCCGGTGCGCCTCCTCACGCTGGTGCGCCGCGGCGTCGGCGCGGAGCTGCAGCACGTGTGCCTCACCGTGACGCTGTCGGCGCGCGACCGCTCGCTCGTCGTGTCCACGCGAGAGGAGCCGCTCCACGGCCTGGGTGAGGCCGCCGCTGCCGCCCTTCCTCGCCGCCAATGCTCTCGCGCTCCTTTTACCCAGGAGGGGCTCGCCCAGGCTCAAGGAACTTTTTCTCGAGGGTTCTGACAAGTTTTCTAAAAGGGAGAAAGGGGGGCGAGGTTGCTGCTGCGCATGATTCCAATTGAGTGATTTGTAGGTGATGTTTCGGCGTTGGGATATTTGACCAATACCGGTTGCATTGTATGGTTGTTCTTGCTATGAGAGGAAATCGGAGAATCCAGAGGAAACCCATGCAGAAGAGGGGGAGAACATACAAACTCCATACAGAAAGGCACCAGTCAGGAATTGAACCCGGGACCTATCCAGGTATCCAGGTCTCTTAAGCCCTCAATTGGTTTAACCTGAATGGTTACACAAGTACCTTTGTCTTTGTCCGTCCAGTGGAGGACCCGGCGGAGGAGAGCTCCTCGTATGAGATTCTGCCATCGCTCGCTCGCTTCCGCGTGGCCGAGCTGGCGCAGGAGGGCGTGTGGCACCACCTGGTGCTCACCCTGGGTCGCGGAGTGCTCAAGAACAGCACCGCCACGCTCTACCTCAACGGGCAAACTGCCGGCTCCGCCAAGGTGCCGCCCCCCCCCCCCACCTCCCTCAGCATCTCATCGCGTGGCACCAGTCAGTCGTGTGTCGCTGCTGGCAACCCTAATTATGCAGTCGCCGGACACACGCCTGCTGGGTTATTGAGGGGCTCCCCCAGTGGTGTCTGTCATTGTGCGGCAAAAGGTGATTCTTCAGCACCCCGCCTGCAAGTGTGCATGAGTCTGTCAGTAGGGGGCGATGATTGTTGCTGTGTGTGTTCTCGATTGCATTGCATTGCAGCTAATGTTCGAAGACGCCAGCACACAATACCATTTACTCATTTCGAATTATATCAAGGGATATTTAACGTCTACTGTAAAGCAGACAGCATGTAGTGTTTTATAGTTATACACCAGCAGGAACTAATCAGGGCGACCTTCAGCTTTGTGGTCGTCTTTAGGAACACACAATGACACCGCGGTCTCTCATGCGACGTTGTACTCTATGCCCGTGCTCCTTTGGTGCGTGTCGCCCCCGCAGCTTCACTACGTGCGCTCCTTCCCGGGTGGCTCGGCAAACCCGCCGGCCGGCCTGTCGGTGTTTGGCTTCATCGGCACGGTGCCCTCGCAGCGCGACGCCGGGCCCCGGCTCCTGGGCGCACCGCACCTCGTGTGGCGCCTTGGCCCCACATACCTGCTGGAGGAGGTCGTGACCCCGGCAGCTGTGGCCACCATATTTGAGCTGGGCTCGAGCTACGTGGGCAGTTTCCAGGCCGTGGGAGCCTCGAGTGAGCATGAGTTATTTTGTCATTTCGCTTCCGAAGCCCGCTTTAATTAGCCCGAGGAACGGAGCCATTGTAGCTTTGAAATTCCCTGGCTCTCACCAGACATCTTGTGTTAAATTAAGACGGAAGTTTTTACAGCCAATGTTACGATGCATAATTGAATGTTGGGTGAGACCACATAATGATCTGGCCATATTTAAGCTGTCACGTGGTGTGCAAGCCTTAATGCGGCAGTTAATATTGTTTCAGCTCACACACCGGGAGGAGAGCAATTCCCACAATCGCATGTCGCGATTAGATAGGCGATGGTTCCCTTAAACTGTGCCAAGCATTGTCATGATAGAATCCAGGGAGTTGCAACAACCGCAGCACCTGACTCCGCATCTTAAATAGGTGTCATGACCTAACAGAAACAACCAATCAGATTGCAATTAGATATTAACCATCACAAATAATTTATTTTAAATGTTATTCCAGCCCTTGCTGTAACACCTGATCACACATGCGCATTAACGCACACGTCTCCTTGCTTGGTGGTGACGCATACAGACCCCAAAGACCCCAAGGCCGAGGGCAGCCTTGGGCCCCTGGTGGTCGAGGAGAGGGTCTCTCTGGGCCTCAACGCGCTGTCCGAGTCCTCACTGACCGTCGCGCGCATCCGCAAGGTCTACAACCGCGCCGACAGCAAGGCCATCGCCAAACAGGTCCGTCTGTCACCCGCCACTGTCACCGCCACTGCCGCCCGTCACCCGCACTGCCGCACGCAGACCCCCACTGCCACCTGTAATCATAATAATGATATGCATTGGGTATTCACGCCATTCTTATGGTGCAAGGCTATCATGAAGGCGCTGTGCGTCAGACAGTCTGCAGTAGTTTCACATTAGAGGGCAATGTTGTGATGTGTAATCCCTATTGCGTAATTCACTTTTTTTTTCATTTGGCAAATTTGGACCATGACGCCAGGACAAATTGATCGACTCTTTTCGAATAACAACGCCGCGTGTCCGCAGCTCGGCCTGCTGTCCCACGAGAACGCTACCCCGATTCGGCTGCTCTTCAACACAGCGTGCCACCTCACCGGGCCGGCACGCACCATCGGAGCCGCCCTCCTCGGCTACCTCGGTGAGCCACGCCACGGGGGCCGTGGGGTCCGCGGGGAATGTGTGCCCTGTCTGGACGCCGCTAAGCCACGTGGACCAAGATTCTTGTTTTGTCCATTTATATATTTAGAGTCAAAGCAATTTCAATGTTTGTTTGAGCAGGAAATCGCTGTACAATTGGTTGAAGATGCCTGTGTTCTCAGCTGGCTGTTGTGAATAATCCAATTAACGGTGATTGCAATGGTCATTTTGGTTTTTGTGAGTAATCCACTTCACGGTGATTGTGGCGGTTGTGGTTGTGGCTCGTTGGTCGCTGCAGGCGTGCGCACGTTTGTGCCGCGCCAGCTCGCCAGCACCTTGCAGTACGTGGGCGGCGCAGCGGCCATCCTGGGCCTGGTTGCCATGGCGGCGGACGTGGAAGGCCTGTACGCGGCCGTCAAGGCCCTGGTGTGCGTCGTCAAAAGCAACCCACTCGCCTGCAAGGAGATGGAGCGCATTCGCGGCTACCAGGTGAGCACACCCCCACAACAACAAAAGCCTCGACCGACTGCTGCCCGACGCTGGTTACCAAAGGAGTGGCTCTCTCCCTGTTCCCCCCGCCCTGCCCGCGAACCGTCATCATGGCCGCCACCAGCTGCTCGCCATGCTGCTCAAGAGGAAGCGCTCGCTGCTCAACAGCCACATCCTGCACCTGACCTTCTCGCTGGTCGGCACGCTGGACAGCGGGCGAGAGACGAGCCTCATCCCCAACCCCGCTGGCTTCCAGGACCTGCTTTGCGACCTCGAGGTGCTGCCCCCCCTCCCTCCCTCCCTCCCTCCTAAACCCCCCCATCCTAATAATTCATCTGCCAGTCGGAGGGGGCGATGATTGGAATGTATGATTCCAAGTGAGTATCATTGGACCTCCTTTGCCAGTACCAAAATATAATAATATGGTTTTTCCCCTTTTTTCTGGCAAGAAAACTGAAACCTTTTTACAAGGAATTATGTCTGCATTACCCACAATACTTGTGGTCAAAATGCAAACAAAAAACACACTGATAATTAATGCATTGTCCTTGAAACTGATTGGTCCACACCAGATCTAGATGCTTACCCCGAGCCCTCATTACTTTGATAGTGCATTGTCTTTGAGCTGTGCGCCTTTTGGCGTCCTCTGGTCTAGCACGAATTGAGACGAGGCTCAAAAGAAAGCCGTCTCTGGTGTGGACCAACAGTTTCAAGGACAAAACATATATTATCAGTGTTTTTGTTTGACCACAAGTATTGTGGGTAATGCAGACATGATTCCTCGTAAAAAGGTTTCAGTTTTGTTGTCAGAAAAAAGAGGAAAACCCTATTATTCCAATTGAGTAATTTGTGGGTAGTTTTCTAATTTGCCAAATTTGGTTTCTACGCTTGTGAATGACGTCAAGGGTTCTTTAACATCGATTGTGAAGCATACGGTGCGGATTATTCCACTTATTACATCCGCAGTATTAACCAGAGTGGTCTGCAGATTCGACCCACGCACCTCTGCAACAAACAGCGACCGCGCTACCACTGGGCCGTGTAGTCCTTGAAGGTGGAGTGCCACCTTTGCAGCAGCTGTGGCATCTAGCAGAAGGAAGGGGACTAACGCCATTGGAGTGATGACCTCCTGACCTCGACCGTTGAGAGTTTGGTTTTAGTTGAAGGGTCCGTGTTCGTCCTGTTTTGCGAGCGATGTGCGTCGCTGTTTCACCACAGGTCTGGCTCCATGCACCCTACGAGCTCCACCTGTCTCTGCTGGAGCACTTTGTGGAGCTGCTTACTGAGTCCAGGTGAACACAACAACAACAACAGCCACAGCAACAGATTACATTCATGCAGCATCTGTGTGGCCTTCGGCTAAATCACCCGGTATATATATTAATTTTAACTCAATGGCTGATCATATGTCAAAAGGCCTAAAAAGTCAGATGGTCAGCAACAAACAGCAATATTAGAGTTGTAATATATACGAGTTAACTTGTATCTTGCATTGAGCGAGGTTATTATTAAAAAATCTTGTGGAATAAGGCGATGGGAGGGGATTCCAAAAGTGGAGCAGTGTGAGCGAAGACGCAGAAAGAGACTTGTTGTGACTTGCAGTGTGGTGAGTGAGTGGATGAGTGAGAGAGTAAGTGGGTGAGTGTTGTGACCTGCAGTGTGGTGAGTGAGTGGATGAGTGAGTGAGAGAGTAAGTGGATGAGTGCTGTGACCTGTAGCGTGGTGAGTGAGTGGATGAGTGAGTGAGTAAGTAGGTGAGTGCTGTGACCTGCAGTGTGGTGAGTGAGTGTTGATGAGACAAAATTGTCAGTGTCTGGTAGACTTCAACATGACAGGAGGAATCAATGAGCGAAGTTCATGGCAACGGTAACCATCTCATCAGATCCCGGACGCTAAGTGGGGTTGAACCTGGATAGTGGTCGCCCATCCAAGCACTCTCCAGGTTCCGAGTGGTCACCGACCACTGTTTAGAGCAGGTGCTAGAGGATGCTGTGGGCATGCATGGTGGGCAGCAGAGGGCCACGCAGCAACATCCATTGTACTGTACCATGCCCAACGTCTAAACTGCCCACCTCTTGCCAAACCCCAAAGGTCAAGGTGCATCCGCGCCCACCGTTACCTGCCAAGGTCGCTCGATCTCGCTTCCACACAGAGACACGTACCAGGATACTCCCCCTACCCCTCACACTCGGACCACTCACTTCCCTCCCCCCCCACCCCCCCCCGTCTGCCCCCCACAGTGAGGCGACCCGTAACGCTCGGCTCATGCGTGAATTTGGGCTCGTTCCGCGGCTGCTGCTGACGCTGCGCGACGCTTCGCTGTCACGCGCCTCCGTGGGCGCCGTGGCCAGCGTGCTGCGCCTCCTGCTGCAGGCCTTCCCCTCGCCCGGCGACCTGCTGCGCTTCGGTCACTTCCTCGCCGCCACGCTGCCCCCACACCTGCTCAGCGAGAAGGCGCTATGCCCCGACAGGGACGAGCAGCAGCAGCAACAACAGCAGGACTTTGGTAACAACAACAGCAGTGGGATTGTGGTAACAACCATGGCAGTGGGATTGTGTTAATAGCAGTAATAGAACTGTGGTAACTGCAGCAGCAGGACTTTGCTGACATCAACAGGAGTGGGATTGTGGTGTGCGGTTGTGGTGTGATGCGTGTTTGGTTGTGGCTTACGACGTGCGCGTGGTTGTGGCGTGTGCGGCGCTTGCAGGCTGGGAGGAAGAGGTGGCGGGTCAGGGGGGGGCACGCACTGTGTGGCTCAGGAACCAGCTGCTGGAGACGCTCCTCGCGCTGCTGACGCACGGTGCCCGCGACAAGAGCGCAGTCAGCCTCACGTGAGCGCACTTGCCCGCGGCAAACCCTGGCTCCCAACCCTAAGCATGGCTCCAACCTGAACCCTGGCTCCCAACCCGAAGCATGGCTCCCAGCCCTAAGCATGGCTCCAACCTGAACCCTGGTTCCCAACCCGAAGCATGGCTCCCAGCCCTAAGCATGGCTCCAACCTGAACCCTGGCTCCAACCCTAACCCTGGCTCCCAACCCTAAGCATGGCTCTAACCTGAACCCTGGCTCCAACCCTAACCCTGGCTCCCAACCCTAAGCATGGCTCTAACCTGAACCCTGGCTCCCAACCCTAAGCATGGCTCCAACCTGAACCCTGGCTCCAACCCTAACCCTGGCTCCCAACCCTAAGCATGGCTCCAACTTGAACCCTGGCTCCCAACCCGAAGCATGGCTCCCAGCCCTAAGCATGGCTCCAACCTGAACCCTGGCTCCCAACCCTAAGCATGGCTCCAACCTGAACCCTGGCTCCCAACCCTAAGCATGGCTCCAACCTGAACCCTGGCTCCAACCCTAACCCTGGCTCCCAGCCCCAGGACAATCATATCCCTGGCTATAACCTTTACACATAGCCCCAACGCGAGTGCTAACCCTAAGCATAGCCATAACCCGAGATTCAACTCTTATCCTTACTTTAACCCTCACACCTACCTCTAACCCTAGCCCATAACCCAGGCCCTAACATCATCACCATACCTAACCCTATCGCCTATCTCCAACCTTAACCAAATCCCAACCATAAATCCTAGCCATAACCATTTCCGTAACCCCTACCATAGCCCTAGCTCTAAGTTTCACACAAATCCCTTCGCCAACCGACCTCAACTGTAACCCTAACCACCATACCTTTGATCCCATTGCCAGCCCTCGCCTTAACACTCACCATATCTGACCAATTACTGATACCTAACCCTTAACACGGTTAGCGCGCTGCGCTACGAACTGGGCAGCCCGAGTTTGATTCCCGCTTACGGCCAACACCAGTGACGATTATTTGTACCGGTCCTGGACCTCCGCTAGGTCGACTCAGCCTCAAATGAGTACCTGGTGCGATCTGTAAACATCGCCACTGGGGAGACGAAGGCGGCCGGGCATGGTGCTGGCCACCCACCCCCTCGTGTGCTGTGCGAGCCTCGCTAACAGCACTTGCCCCAACAGTCTGTTAAGGTTATACGGGTGATCTTTGTCTTTGTTCGTGTGAGTAGCACAGTGGTGAGCGTGCTGCTCGACAGACTCGTCGAGTTTGATTCCCACTCACAGCCAACATCCGGTCCTGAACCTTCCCCTGGTTGCCTCATCCTTATATTAGTACCTGGCACGGTGTTTAGGCCTAAACCACGGCATTGGGGAGACAAAGTCGACCAGATGTGGTGCTGGCCACACCACCCCCTTAGGTGCCATGCCGGCCTCAATAGGTCCTTGCAATCAGCACTTTCTCAAAAGTCTGAAAGGTTTCGTGGGGGAATCTCTGTGTTTGTGCGCGTGTGGCGTTGGCGCTGCAGGGCGTGCGAGGACGTGATCAGGACGCTGGGCTTCGACTGGCTGCTGCTCTTCACGCAGGGCCACCTGCACCCCAGCACGGTGCTCGCCAGCATGCGCGTGCTGCTCGCGCTGCTGTCCCACCCCTCGGTGCTGGCGCGCTTCCGCGAGGGTGCCCCGGGGGGCGGCTGGCTCGACCACACTGAGCCTGTGCTCACCAACAAGATCGGTTCCGTGCTGGGTATGTCCGGACGGTGCTGGGGCAATGGTAAGGCTGGGGGGGCTAGAAAAAGTCGGTGAAGTGGCGATCTCCTGCCCAGTGAGCATTGAGTCATTGATGCCCTTCGCCTGTTTACAGCCCTGGAACTTCCACATTACTTTGGCGGGGGTGATCTCTCCATTGGGCAAACACTGATAACTTCCCCACAAAGTGGCATCTGTTTTATGGATCCTGGAGTGATGATGGGCTGAGTCAACCCCCCAACCAGGATTAAATTCCCAACTTTCCGATTGCGAGTCGCTCGCTTTACTGCCGAGCCACCTTCGGGCTGGAGGTGGGGTGTGTGTGTTAGGGGTGGGTGAAGAGGATGATGTGAGATGTAGGGCTATTGTTGAGGGTAATGAAGAGGCTTCGCGAGCCACCACACAGATTTGCGATCGCCTCTTGTCCAGCGTGTGCCGTGACCCCTCCATCTCTCCATGCTTTTCCTCCACCCGCCCATTTCCCCGGCCGGCCGGCAGGCATCAATGTAGGCCGCAGTGGCGGGCGCTCGAGCGTGCGCGAGATCAACCGCGAGGCGTGCCACGTGCCGGGTTTCGCCGTGCTGCAGGCCTTCCTGCCGCGCCACACCGCCGTGCCACAGCTCTACTTCCTGCTCATGGCGCTGCTGCTGCAGCAGCCCATCGCCCGCCTTCCCGGCGACCTCAAGGTGCTACCCCACCCCCCCTGGGCTTTGTTTTTCTCGTGCGGATTTTCCCCGGTTTGACCGCCGTACAACGCTCCCGGTGTCGTGTGGCACTCTGGCGGATCCAAGGGGAAGGGGGCACGATGATATTGTCCAGAGAAAATATGTTAAATGTTTTTTTTTCATTATTGTTAATATAGGGGCCCTATTTGAAAATATATTTTTATCTGTGACCACCCACCTTGGGAAGTCACGAGATGAAGAATTGCCTCAGATCTCGTGCAGTGTGGTCCACGGAAGGTAATATCACATAACTACCTCTGAGATCCCTCTGGTCCTCACAGTGGAGGGCAACGCTTTCCCACCCACTCTGCGTACGAGAGTGCGGCTTTTCGCATGATGGTCAAATCGACATTTTCATTCTCAGAGCTTGAAATTGGCCTGATTAAATTCAGAATTAAATTCATTGTGATGGTTATATTATGTCTCTGTGTACGTGCCCTTGTGTGTTAGCATGAGTTTATTGTGCACATGTGGGTGCATGTGTGTGTGTGTGTTATTGGTGAGTTTGGGTTGGTGACGACGATGATGATGATGATGTTGGCGCATGTACGTGTCTTGTTGGTTTAGTTTGACCTGGACTCGATCTGGACGTTCATCTTCGGGGTCCCCGTGAGCGATTCCTCCGGACTGGCAGCAGTGGCGCCCATCAATGGCATCTGCCCTGAGGCTGCTATTCTCCTGCTGTCCATGTTGCGCAGTATGCTGAACCAGGTACAGCTCCTCCTCACGAATTCTACAGCAGTTTGAGACACAGTTTGCATGAATAACGCCATATATAAATAACACGTTGTTGTTGTTTGTACTGCCTGTTTACCCAGCAAATCCTCACTGACTTTGGAAACTCTTATTTGGGAGGGTCCTGCTAAGTTTCAGCAGTAGGGGGCAATGTTGCTGCTGTGTCATCCCAATTGAGTAATTTGCAGGTGATTTTTCAGCTTTGGGATGTTTGGTCAATACCAGCTACATCATATAAGTTTTGTATTATGGAAGGAAACCGGAGGAAATGCACACAGAACACTTTTGGAGAACATATAAACTCCGCACAGAATGGCGCCCGAGACTCGAATGTAACACAGGCCAACTGCGCCACCCTCCCACAACGATTGAGTTTGTGTGTTATGGTGCCGTGCAGCCGTGGGGAGCTGTCGTGTCATGGTTAGTGCGCTGCGCTACGAACCCACCAACCCGAGTTCAATTCCCGCTTACGGCCAACACCAGTGACGAATATCTGAACCGGCCCTGTGCCTCCCCTAGGTCGACTTGGCGTCAAATGAGTACCTGGTGTGGTGTGCAAAAATATCGCCACTGGGGAGACGAAGGCAGTTGGGGGTGGTGCTGGCCACTCACCCCCTCGTCTACCATGCCGGCCTTCATCGATGCTCACTAACAGCACTTGCCCCAACAGTCTGTTAAGGCTATACGGGGGATCTTTGTCATTGCTGTGCAGCCATGGCAGTCGGAGGAGGAGGGCTCGTGGCTCAGGGAGTACCCGGTCACGCTGCTGCAGTTCTTCCGCTACCTCTACCACAACGTGGCCGACATGGCGTCGCTGTGGAGCAGCCCTGACTTCCTCTCGGCGCTGGCGGCGACGCTCTTCCCTCTGCACAGCCGCCCTGTCTCGGAGATGGTGAGGCCCTCGGGCAGCACCACAACCACCAACGCCACCACGATGATGATGGTTATTATAGTGATACTCATAATGATGATGTTGCTGAGGATACTGCTGATGACGATTGTGCCAATGATGCTATATTGGTGACAATGAAAGTGATGCTCTTGACGATGACTATGATTTTGACAATGCTGCTTTTGACTATTATACAACTGATGATGACGGTCAAGATACCGATGCTGCTGATGATGCTGGCGGTACTCCACCCTCCCCGCCCCTCCCTCCTCCTCCGTGGTGGTGGCAGTCGAGTGACTTTGAGGACATCCTGGACGTGGGCTCTCCGGCTGACGAGTACAAGTCGATAGTGGGGCCGGACGGGGGCGGCCTCAACCGCAGCCAGTCGGAGTCGGTGAGCGTGGCCGGAAAGGCCCTGCTGGCGAGCCACCCGGCTCGCAAGATCGTCCTGGACTTCATGCGCGTCATCGTGGTGGACAACCTGTGCCTGCTGCCGGCCTCCAAGCAGACGCTCGCCCTTGACGTGTTGCTTGAGGTCAGAGGGCACACGTGTGTGTGTGTGTGCTCGTTGTCTATTGCATGTGTGCCTGTGCGTATTGTGAGTGGTAGCGGTTAGCGTGGTGCGTAACAAACCTGGCGACCAGAGTTCGATTCCTGCTCATCACCAACAACATTGACGATCCTGGGCCTTCTCCAAGATCACTCGGCCTTGAATGAGTAGCTGGTGTGATGTGTAAACATCGGCATGAATGTGTGTGTGTGTGCGTGACCCAGGCGTCCCCTGACCGCTCGACCAAGGCGCAGCAGAAGGAGTTCCAGACTGACCTCATTGTTGGGGTCATGGAGCATCTGCTGGCGGCTGACGTGTTGCTGGGTGCGGTGCCACTACCTCCAAACACAGACAACCGCACACAGCAGAGATTGTTTGTCCAGTGTGGTTTGCGGTGGCAGGCTTAGGGTCTGATTGGCCATGTCGGTTAGGGTTAGGGCATGGTTAGGGTTGTGGCTAGTGTTGTGTGGATGGTGGTTTGCAGGCGCATGGGTTCACCGTAGATTTATCATCGGTACCCAACAATTTGATTAATTTACCATCACTTTGTACATTTACCACAGCGTTCAGCATTGATTCACAGAAGGGCCATGGTTTGTCATACAGTTCACCACAGGATCACAGGTATGCCATGCATGCACCATAGATTCAACAGGAATGTGGAATTTCCCCCACTGGCTCCGGTTTATAAACAGGAGATGAGCACCGCCCCAGTGCTTGCTGGCCAGGCGCTGAGTCACCTTGCGTCACGCAGGAACCACTGCCACTGGGGGTGCCCTTTGACATGTGTTGAGATGAGATGTGACTTGTTTATCGCGTGTAAAGTGCTCCGGCGGAAAGGACGGCAGCCATACCAAAAACAAGCTCACGATCATTATTTCAGCAAGAAATTACTGGCCATTTCCTAACCTGTTGCGGTCGCGTGCAGGCGAGGATGCATCCATCCCGCTGGCGGCCGGCGGGAGCTACTCGACGCTGGTCGCCAACACGCTGTACGTGGCGCAGAGGCTGGTGGACAAGCTGTGGCAGGGCATGTACGCCCGTGACTCCAAGCAGGTGGTCGACTCCCTGCTGCAGCTCATCACGCAGGTGAGCGCCCTGGCCGCCCCGGGTCCACGGGTCGGGATTGGAGCGCGCGGACCGCGTTGGGCTGTGTTACACCGAGGGCTCTTGACTCGAGAGGTTGCGAGAGACCGTCGGTAAAAAACGGCAGGCAGCGATGAAGTCCGAAGAAATGTGTGCCACACAGGGAGAGCTGCCACTGGTGGTTCCCTTATTTTTAGATGTGATAAGGCGCTTTGAGTTGCATTTAAGCGCATTATTATCTCTATGCAATACAACAAGCCAAACAAACTGGACCGTGTCTCCTCCTCCCTGCCGAATCGGCTGCTCCCCCCTCGCGCAGTCCAAGCGCAAGGCCCCGGGCCTGTCGGCGGACATCCTCTACCAGTGCCTGAACCGCAGCGTGCTCTACCAGCTGTCGCGGCCCCACCGCACCGTCTCGCAGCAGATCTCCCTGCTGGACGCGCTGCGCACGCTCACCACGCAGCGCGCGCTTATCTTTGGCGCACACAACCCCGACCCAGAGTTCCTGGGCTGCCTCGTCTACTGCCTCATGCAGCTCTACGCGGGCAGGTGAGCTCTGCGTGCGCATGCGTGTGTGCACGCGTGTGGAGCACGCAAATCCTTGAAAGATCAGGACACAGTCCCATCAGTGAGCTCCTCTGGCAGGCAGGGCTGCGTTGGCTGGGTCATGTTGTTCTTGGTGTGTGTGCGTGTGCAAGTATATGTGGGTGCTTGTGAAGAGCGGTCGTATAGTAGTTACCGCACAGCGCTATAAACACTGCGACCCAAGGTTGACTCCTGCTTAAAGCCAACATCAGTGATGAATATCTGAACAGGTTCCTGGGCCTAACCTAGGTCAAACGTAGTCTTGAATGAGTACCTGTTGCAATGTGATATATATCAGCATTGTAGAGACAAAGGCGGCTGGGCATGGTACTGGCCACCTACCCACTCGTGTGCTATTCCGACCTCAATAGGTGTTCTGCTTCATTAGGTGGTCATCTGTTAAAATGCTCTATAGGTGATCTTTGCCTTTGATGTTGTGTGGAGGAGGCTTGTAAAAGATGCCACCGGGTGGTGTTGGTGCACACCTGTCCCAGCACTATGGAGCCAGCGGGGGTTGATGGGTCTCACACAATTTTTAAACTCCCTTTCCCATGAGTGTCGGGATGCCTACCCTCACTGGCCAGGTGGTGGCAGTACAACAAAGTGGGTGAATCTCACCCCCAGCAGGCGTTTTATTTGGTACTCCGGTTTCCTCCCACATGTAAGCACAAAACATCTTAATATATAGAGGACCACAGAGCTTTATCAATTGTTTGCACCGGCTAACAGCCTGGCTGTCTTATTCCTGCATGTCCGTGGTTTCTCGTGCCTCTTGAGTCATTCGTTGTCAAAGAGAGCGAACGAATAACGTTACAAGTCTAACATTATTGTTGTTGGAAAGCAGTTGCCTCCCAACAACAACTCAGAGGCCACCTGGCCAGTAATGAGGATGATGAGAGAGCTCTACGGATGGCAGTGTTTTCTGGGACAATGAGAGACAGTCACTTGCGGGCGAGTTGTTGAGTTGTTGTGCTGTTGCGTTGCAGCCACCCGGACGGGTTTGGCCTGGAGGCGGAGGGTCGTATGACCACGTGGCACGTGACCCTGGCTCCTGAGCTCGAGTCAGACCGATGTCACGGCCCAGACACGAGTGAAGGTATGGCACCAGTGCTTGAGCCCTCTGAAAACTACCCAGTTGCGTGCGTGCGTGCGGGAGGGTGTGCGGGGAGCAGTAGCGTCGTGGTTAGCGCGCTGCTCTATGAACCCAGCGACCTGAGTTCGATTCCTTCTCATGACCACCAAAACACCGATGACGATAATTTGCACCGATCCTGGGACTGCCCTAGATCGACTTAGCCTTAAATGAGCACCTGGGGCAGTGTCAAAACAGCACTGGGGAGTAGGCAGCCAGTTGTGGCGGCTGCCACCCCACCCCGTCGTGTGCCGTGTCGGCCTCAACGGGCGCCTCTCTCGCGGCACTTGCCCCAACAGCCTGGAGCTTCACGGGGGTTCTTTGTCGTCCTGCGCTCTTGTGCGGCAGGGCGGCAGCTGTTGCTGAAGGCAGTGCGGCGCGTGTGGGCCGAGCTGATGGTGAACCGGCGCCATGCCGTGGAAGACTGGTTTCGCGTGTCGCTGCCGAACAGCGAGACTAGCGGCGTCGACATCACCGCCGCACGCAGCATTCTGGAGGAGCCGGCCTCCAAGTGCTGGCAGACACACCTTGGTGCGGCCCACGGACACAGACATGCACAGGCACCCACCTCACTCATCAGTGGTGGTGGTCATTGTGGTCGTCGTGGTGGTGGTGATGGTGATGTGGTGATAATCGTTATGATGATGGTGTTGGTGATGGTGGTATTGGTTGATGGATGATGGTGGTGATATTGGTGTTGATAATGATCATGATAATATTGCTACTGAAGCAACTACTCTGTCATCCACTCAGTTACTCCACCCACCCACCCACCCAAAAAACATTCCACCCAACAAACCACCAATCCAACCAACCACCCAAACACACATACACCCACTCACCCATCCACCCACCCCACGACACTGACGACAACAATGATGATGATGTTGCAGCCCATGAGAAGAAGCTGATTGGCCGGGGCGAGGCGGCCGTGGGCTCGGCCGTGCAATCGAAGCTGTACCGCGTGAGCAGCGGCTTCGCGCTCTCGGTGCTCACCGGCGGCCGCAAGTACCGCAAGGAGGCCGGCGCCGGCCGCGCCGCGGCGCCCTCTCTGCAGGACGCCACGGGCTGGATGTTCACCCACGTGGCGGTCGTGCGTGACCTCGTCAGCTTCCAGCACCGCCAGCACGTGGAGGTGAGCGCCGCTGTTGCCGGAGGGTGGGTGGGAGGGGGAGACGGGGGCAGAGCCTTGGTGTTGTTCTAGACAACAGCGTTGTTATTATTCAGATAAATACAATAATTAATAATTAGGCTGATTTGTAACGCGCACATTTGCGGGAAAAACCACAGACAAGCGAGAAGGCAGCCAGAGACGGGGCAAAGTGTTGCCCAAGTTCTGTGGCCTTATATTGGGATGTTTAATGAGTGGGGTACACAGAGAAAATCCACACGTGCAAAGGAGATATGAATCCACTTTCCGGACTGCCATCACATCTTGACAAGGAGATGGTGACCCCGATGCCCATGGGTAGGGAGGGATGTTCACGGACTTGTGCGTGCGATCCACCAACCCACGTTGCCTGCATAGAGCTGAGTTGAAGGCCAAGTGCAGCAATGCCACCCGCGCCCCGTGATCCAATAAACACATCACTCTGTCAATTTTATTGTCATCATCACCGTCATTGTAGGAACTGTCGCCCTTTCTGGATTTAACCCCCGCGTGTCCGCCCGTGTACGCGTTCAGCGCCAGCAGAATGCGCAGCGCTACGTGTCGGAGGAGTTCAGCCAGCTGGAGGGGGAGCTGACACGCGAGCGGGGGCTCTGGGGGCCCCCCGTGGGCTCGCACCTCGACAAGTGGATGCTGGACATGACGGAGGGGCCGTGCCGGACGCGTAAGAAGATGCTGCGCAACGACATGTTCTACGTGCACTACCCGTACGCGCCCGACGGGGAGCCGTCGTCCCCGGCCGCCGCAAGTCAGCACGTGAGGCTCGCGTTAATTGTCATGACCATCATCATCGTGACCATCGTGATGTCACCGTTAAAGTATACGTTGCGTTCATATTGCGCCAGTTTAAATGCATCGTCAACACAGAGAGTGCCTTACATCGCGCCTCATCTCAAACGTTTTAAGCGGCGCCTCCAGCGGCAGTTATGTCCCCTGTTTGGTGCAAGGTGGCTCGGCACAGGCCTGCAAGTGGGCACGAGCCTGCCAGTAGGGGAGCGATGATTGTTACATGTTTTCCAATTGAGTAATCCGCCGCTTGTTGTGGAGGTTCACGCTTCGAATCGTGATCGGTACTGCTGGTGCACCATTGGAACCTCATTTGCCAGTAAAAAATATGATAATTGGTTTTTTACCCTTCTATCTGGCAACAAAACTGACATCAAGGCGCCTTTTGGCGTCATCTGGTCCAACCCATGTGAGACTAGGCTCTAAGGAAAGCTGTCTCGGGTGTAGACCAATCAACTTCAAGGACAGTGCACATTATGTCTTTTGTTTGCATTATGGCTGCAGGTATTGTGGTCTATGCAAACATGACTCCTTGTAAAAAAAAAGGTGTCAGTTTTGTTGCCAGATAGAAGGGTAAATAAACAATTATCATACTGCTGGTGCGTTGACCGTAAAACACTACGCAATGTCTGCTTAACAGTGGACGTGAAAGAACCCGTAACGTCCTTTGATGAGAGTAGGCCATTGTGCACCGGCATCATAGTGTACATTTGTGAAATTTAAAAACTTTACAGTTGGGATTACAGAGAGCAACATCGGCCCCTGCTGTGAAACGGTGTCTGTGAAACATCGCAGCGCCTCGCTTCGTGACCGCCGTGTGCTACGGGAACGGCGCGAACGCAAAATGCGGCGATGGCCACGATGACTGACGCGCGCTTCGTCTGCCGTGCCGCTTGCGTGCCATTGCCGCGACTGCCGCAGCGACCGGGGAAGTACCGGCGCGCCGTGAGCCACGACAGCAAGGAGTTCTACAAGCGGCGCTCGGCGTGCGGCGCGCTCGAGTCCGTCGCGCCGGAGGAGGCGGCCGAGGTGGACGGCGCGCCGCCCGACAGCGAACAGCACGGCGGCAGCGGCGGCGACGACACCATCGCACGCGTCAGGGGTACGCATGCACGCACTGCATGACCACGAGCCCGCGCACGCATGCATGTACGCGATGGCACGGGCGAAAACACCCCAGCGCGTGTAAGCGGTGACGACACTGATTATCATCGGCGATTATAATGATTATAATCGGTGATTATAATCACTGCCGTCACCGCTAACACGGCCGGTTTGGTTCGACGTTCAACCCCGTAGTAAACTCATCAACACTGCAATCCTATCAGAGCTGTTGTGGAATGGCTGCGTTACTAGCCTGGCGAAGAAGAATCTTGGTTGTTTAATTTGTGCCGAAGACTTTTTTTTTTCACTTCCCGACTAGTCTATTGTGAGTGATGGAGTGGGGGGGAAGGTATGGAGCTTGGATAGATCTGGCCCGGTGTCTGGTCGCAACAGTCCCTAACGTAACTCGACGGCTGTGCTGCCTGCGCAGGCATCGTGAAGGCGCCCCTGCGGCGCTCGCGCTCCGTTCCGGACCCCAGCGAGGAGGAGGGCTCCGAGGGCGGCGCCGAGATGCAGGGCGACGCGGTCGGAGGAGAGAGCGAGGAGAAGACCGACAATCAGACGGTGTTGCGGCTCCTGGAGGAGGGAGAGAAGGTGCCGCCGCCGCCACAGCGGGCAGCGAGAAACTTGACACGGGGGGGTGGAGGGGGGTTGGCAGCTTTGGCCCTTTCCCAAAACACTTCATTGTATAGTGTGATAGAATTTGAAACGCTCTTTACACGTATATTATTAGAGCATGTTTGTTTGCGTGTTCACCACAAGTACCTGTGGTTAACGCAGACTTGATTCCTTGCAGAAGGTTTCTATTTGGTGTTTGAACATCTTAACAGAAAGGATAAAACCTATTCTTGTTATTTTTATACTTCGATCCTGGCAAAAAGGTCCCATGATACTCCTTACACGGCCGTTGGATAAGAGGTTGCAAATATTTTGAAAAAAAAATTCATAACAATAACTCAAACGTTTACGGCCCGTTAAACTCTAGGTTGTATTTGGCAGACTGTTGACTGAATCTGCTGATCGCTGCTGATGTCGGTGACTGACATTTGTGACTGACGTCTAACGAGATGTATTTGTTTTCATACATGGGGGTCCGCGGGACCCGGACGGTTATCTTTCAATAATTATAAAATTGTAATTCAATCTTTAATAGTAATTATTGATGTCTCTCATTTGAGATACATGTTCTATTTAAGACAGGAACCAGGTGGTTTGCTGCACTATTCTGACAAATCGCCCGATGATGCTGGATGGTATTACCAGCGAAACGTCGTACTCAAATTGTAAATATTGTGTATTTACTCTCCAACACACTGGTGGGCTGTAGTAGTAACTTATTGGCCTTTTGTTTACATGACAAATCCCTTACTAATTGGCTGTGTCGGGTGGTGGAGGGTTACGACACATAGTAACGCAATCTAACCCAAAAACCTTTATTATGAATAATATTCCTGAAATGATTTGCCCCATCTGCCAAAGCCCGTTGGCTTCATTATATTTTAAATGTAACCGTCCCCCCTCTCTCATTCGCTCGCTCCTCTGTAGATCTGCCACCTGTACCGCTGCGCGCGGGTACAAGGTCTGGACACGAGCGAGGGGCTGCTCCTCTTCGGCAAGGAGCACTTCTACGTCATCGACGGCTTCACGGTGACGGCCACGCGAGAGATCTGCGACATCGACCACCTGCCCGCCAGGTACCGGCCACCCCCTCCCTGCACCCTGTCCTCTTTCTCCTCCTGTCTCGTCGTCCTTCTGCTCCTTCCTCCTCTTGTTCCCCCCACTTCATACTCTCCCCCCCCCCCCCCGGTCGTCTTCTCCTTCCCTCCCCTCTCCTCCCCTCCCCTCCCCTCTCCTCCCCTCCCCATGGTGTTTGCCAAACATCTCAAGACCTTCCGGACAAAGAGTCGTTGATCCAAAAGGGGGGGAATCGCCACCTTAAAAATGTGTATTTTTTTCTTATATATGCCGGAAAAAATGCTTTGGCATTTTTTACTTTTACTTATATTAACGGCAGGCCCTCTTTAAAAGGCTTGACATGTGTGGATCCCACCCCCTCCCCCCCCCCCAGGGAAATTTCGAAGTGAAATGTTTTTGTCACGGCTACCATGGTGCTCGCCCACCCTGAGCACAGCACCTCCCCGTCTGCTGCTGCTGCCGCTCGACGGTGCCAATTTAGCTTTCCCCGATGTTTCTGTTTCCGCCAGTGAACAAGACGCCATCATCCCCAAGGGCTCGCGCCAGGGCCCATGCCAGCTCAAGAGGACGTGCAGCAAGTTCGCCTACGAGGACGTGCGCGAGGTGCACAAGCGGCGCTACCTCCTGCAGGTGAGAGCGCGTGGTGCACAAGCGGCGCTACCTCCTGCAGGTGAGAGCGCCAGGTGCACAAGCGGCGCTACCTCCTGCAGGTGAGAGCGCCAGGTGCACAAGCGGCGCTACCTCCTGCAGGTGAGAGCGCGAGGTGCACAAGCGGCGCTACCTCCTGCAGGTGAGAGCGCGTGGTGCACAAGCGGCGCTACCTCCTGCAGGTGAGAGCGCCAGGTGCACAAGCGGCGCTACCTCCTGCAGGTGAGAGCGCCAGGTGCACAAGCGGCGCTACCTCCTGCAGGTGAGAGCGCCAGGTGCACAAGCGGCGCTACCTCCTGCAGGTGAGAGCGCGAGGTGCACAAGCGGCGCTACCTCCTGCAGGTGAGAGCGCGTGGTGCCGCATGCCGTGCGCCGTCGTGAACTGATCGGGTCGCGCGGCGGGGAGAGGAGGAGGGGTGAGCTGCGTTGTGGGTGGAACACATTGAGCGAGTGAATTAGAGCCCCACCCCTAACCTATGAATAAACCGGTGACCAGTACTAGCCCTCCTAACTCTAACCTCTTAATCCTAACCTGCCAGCCATGCATGAGAGCTTACCCTCCCACTGAACCTAATCCCAACCAACTATCCATCCATGCGTATGTTCTTTAATCGACTTGTTTATTTTTCTTTCTGTCCATGTAATTCCCATTTTGCATCGTCCCATGCTTCTTTTTGCACTCTTTCATTTTCTGTTCCATAAAAATGTTGCTTTTGGATTGATTAACAAATGAGATGTGACAAACGAGCCAGGCACTTCAAACCAGACAGTACAAACAACACCCTTTTACGAATACAAAATAAATAAATGAGACCAAGATCATCTAACGTGTGACCCTGATTGCTGACTCGCAGCCTCTCCCCTTGCCTCTTTGTTTGGACGCGGTGTCTCCAATGCAGCCAATCGCAATCGAGGTTTTCTCCAGCGACGGACGGAACTACCTACTCGCCTTCCCAAGGGGCATCCGCAACAAAGTCCACCAGAGGTACGCCCACCCGGCCGCCCCGTCCATCTGCCCCACGCGGCCCACCCGGCCCACGCGGCCTATCCGGCCCACGCGGCCCATGCGGCCCACTCCTTATCCATCTGGCCCATCTCACTGACACATTTGACCGATTCCGCCATTCTGGCTTATCCTGCACATCCCCACTGTGATCAGGGAGGGCTTGAGACTCCTCGGTGATCCTCTCCTGGGTAAACATGTGTGATGATCGTTTTCAGAAAGTGTTACACTTGTTGTTGCGTTGTGCGTGCGTGAAGGTTCCTGTCGGTGGTGCCGTCTCTGGCCGACAGCAGCGAGTCCGTCTCTGGGCAAAGGCCCAACACCAGCGTGGAGGGGTGAGTCTCACACGGACGTGCATCTGCTCGCAAGAACACACTGTGGAGGTCGTGCGTTAGTTCTGAGCGACAGTTGCGTGAGGTGGTGGCCTCGACCGCACCGGCTGTTTTACTTTAGAGATCTGATTTGTGACAGCTTCAACCGTAACTTATTCTGCGCGTGTGTGTACACGTGCAGCCCTTTTGTCAGTCCACTGCTGGATGAGGGCCTCCCCACGCTGTGCGGGTCATGGAGCTTGTGTGACCATACTTCACCGCACTGCTCAGTGCAGGCTGATGAAAGCTGGGAGCATAGACGTTGAGGCATAGTACAGTACATGGATACTGTACTATGCCTCACTGCCCTATGCTGACAGCGTAGCCCGGCAACAGCCCCAGACAAATATTTAATGCGCGCTGCTTGCCCATCCAAGCCCTGTCCAGGGTGAAACTTGCTTAGCTTCCATGATCTCACGAGATCAGGTGCATTCATAGGCTACGTAAAAATGGCTTTGCCAACAGCTCCAACATCCATTACACATGGGCATTGTTCCAGCAGCCGTCTTTACGCCATCGCACTAAGAATGGGCCGTTTCCACTCATCCTCACTGCGTTCAACTTCCACACTGCAGGTCGCCACAATACATTCACCCACCCACTCACCCACTCAATCACTCACCCAATCACTCACTAAAGCACCACACTGTATGTCACAAACCTTTTCTAACTGCCTCATTTTTCACACTCCTCAGAATTCCCGCCTCTTTTCCCCGAGTTATTAAGGCCTCGCTCGGCTCAAGAACCGTGTTCACCCTGTCTCTTTGGCTCTTATCTGTTAGGCTATCATTGGTGCCAGGTGCTCTGCGTTAAAAAGCTTGGAGCCTGTGCATCTGTGATCTAAAAACAAACACACGCACGCACGCGGGTCCAATTAAAATGATCTCGCAGCACACCGCTGACACGTCTGTGTGAAGCAAAGTCTCAACACACCGATTGATGGGAAGTAGTTTTTTTATTCATTATTCGTCATTGTGCTAAATCAGACATCGTTATTCACCCAGGTTTGTGAGTGTAAATATAGCAGTGTGTCACTCATTATGGGTGGCGGTACGCTCAAGCACCTGTGGTTAATATCTCCGCGTAAAATTCTATATCCGGCTCAGCGGTACAACAAAGCGGCTCGCAAGCAGAAGGTCGTGAGTTCAAATCCCGGTTGTGGGTTGACTCAGCCGCCCATCATCCCTGTCTCTGGGCCCAATAAAATGAGTACCGCCTTGTGGGGAAGTCAACAGTGGTTGCCCTACGAATATCCTCACCTCTGCCATAGCAATGTGGAACTTCAATCACTGGCTCAGGGATGTAGATAGGAGATGCTCAAGTGAACAGGAAATCACTCGAGAAATAATTATATAGGTGGGGTGGGGGTACAGAAACACGTGCCATGCACACATTGTTTGTGAATATTTGTTGACAACATTAAGAAAATACGTTTAGAAGATTAAAGTTTAGAATATTTATATCCTGGAAATGCACACGCCGGATGCGCTCAAAGCCAGGTGTCGGGGTCTCTCTCTGAGAAGGGGGCGACGTGTGCAGGGATCAGCTCGCTGTGTGTCGGTGCTCATATCGCTCCACCTGCCCGCTGTGTCACCAGTGTGGAGGGGTCTGCCTTGGGGACTCCAGAATTAGCCGAGGTCATTTCCAACGACACGGTGCGAGGTCTACGCCGTTCTCTGCGAGACGTCCAAATGGAAGGTCGTGGTGTCTCACCGCCGCTCGCTGTGTAATGCCGATTGCACAGTGGGAATATAATGGGGGAATTTTTGCAATGAATAACAAGGGCGTATTCAGGGGGTCTCGAGAGAGGCGGCCCTTTATATTGAGAGGTTTGCATTGGAATGTTTGGCCAATTCCACTCAGGAGTGATTTGCAATGCCAGGAAACCATAGCACCCGGGGAAAACCCACCACACAATACGAGGAGGTAGCACTCAATTGTCTGTCGTACAGACAGGCTCACGAACCACCTTGCTTGTGCTGCAATCTCCCGTGCTACCCCTTTATCCGAGCGGGATCCGAGTGGGGTGAAGGGGTAGTACGCACTCCAACGTGCTGGATTAGAGGCGCGCCGGCACCACCACCGTTCACTTCCACGGTGTGTCGGCCTGCGTGTCGGTGGACGCGGTTTGCTGCGACCTCACGGCGCCGACACGCGGTCTCCGCACCGCCGCAGCCAACGCGGCGGCCAGCGCCGCCTCCCTCAGCTGGCTGATCCTTTCCCGCTCGTGCTCGCAGTGCTCCCGGCACGGCGCGCACATGACCTGGCGCGGCACCAGCAGCAAGCCTCGCTCGCGCTCCACCTCGCGGCCGCCGGCGGCCTTGTCCGTCGGCTCGGGGAACGGGTTGCGCTTGACGTTGAGGCGCTGGATCTTGGGCAGCTTGATGACGGCGTCCGGCAGGCCCTTGAGCCGGTTGTCGAAGAGGCCGATTTCGGTGAGCTCCTTGAGCGCCGCGAGCCAGCCGGGCAGCCGCTCCAGCGCATTGAGGCCCAGGTTGAGGTTGCGGAGGATGCGCAGCTGCGCCAGCTCGCGGGGCAGCCCGTCGGCCGTGAGGCGGTTGTTGCACAGGTTGAGGTGCACCAGCTTGAGCAGCGAGCCCACGGCCGGCGGCACGCTCTCCAGGCGGTTGCTGTGCAGGTCGAGCCAGCGCAGGTTTTGGAAGCGGCCCACGGTGTCGGGCAGCGAGCGCAGCGCGTTGCGGCTCAGGTCCAGCTCCTCCACATCGCTCAGCTTGAGGATGCTCTTGGGGAAGGAGGCGATGCCCATGTTGCTGAGGTCCAGCCGGCGCTTGCCGTCGAGCGTGGTGCGCATGCGGTTCTGCGCCATCGCCAGCGTCACTTTGGTGCCCTTGGGCTTCTTGGGGCCCTTTTTCTTCGGCATGGCGGCCCCCCTGGGACCACGCGCTCACTGTGCAGTGGGGGGAGGGGGGTCGTTAAAGCCGCTCCGTGGTTGTCAAGTCGAGGATGCGATTCGTTCAACATTAGCGTGCCTCCCGCAGAGAAAGGACCCGCGCCATAGGTGCTGCAGGGCTGCTTCCCATCACCGCTTGAGTTATGCCCACAATGTGAAAATGTAACTTGCGTGAGTAAAAGCTGAACAGCTTTGTCATCGTATTTTTGTGGATGCTCAGGGAGAATGTTTTTTTCACGTGGTTTTCAGAGTTAAGGAGTTTTTTTTTTCAATTGTGGAGCAAGGTGCCCCCCGGCACACTCGGCCTACTCGCTTTTGAAAGATATCACCGGAACTGTAATGTCCACTGTGAAGCAGACGGCTCCAGGGCCTGAACTGAAATCCTCTGCAACAAATAACAAAACCTGCTGCCTAGAGAAGGATCCTAACACTTCTCCGAACTGGGGGGGGGGTGGAGGCGGTCGCATAATTTCAATGCATTTTAAATAGGTGCCCTAGTTTACCAAAGAAAACATTCAACGTGTCTTCTCTGCTTAACGTCAATAAGGCACCAATTTTCTGGTTCCCAAGGAAAGGGAGCGATCGACCCCCCCCCCCCCCCCCCGCTATGCTACCGCTTGGCCGTGCAACCACCCAGAGTCGCCACACTCCTTCAGGGGCCGCACTCGACGCCGGAACGGATCTGCCGCACAGCGAAGCCCTCTGTGCGTGGCCGTGGCACGGGCGGTGGGCCCTGTAGCTATAGAGACTGCGTTGGGCATTCACTGCTGGTTGACAGCGCAAGAAAGGGCCAATAAAAGGGGACGGATTTTCTTTGTTGCGTTGGTCGCGGGGGGGGGGGGGGGGGGGGACAGGGCGGGGGATGTTTTTCTTATGGGAAAGCTGCTGAAAAATGTCCGGCTAAGCTGTTTGCACTGTGGACCCATGCAGCTAAAGCCAAGCAAAACCACGGTTTTGTTTATAAACGTGGGATCTCCTTACACTCGTGTACCCGGTACATAAAGTTTGTGTTTACGTGACGCACATGGAAGTGTGCATATCACGTACGATTATGTGTTACTGACGACGTGTAGTTTGTAGTTGGTACATGTATTTTATGTACACGTCAGGATGTTGTATGTATTCCCTGTGATTATGTGTGTAAATATGCGTATATCGGTATCCACACACATACTGACATTGTGCTCAGCTCACTGCAATATGGACTCGGCCACGACCAACATGAGTTGCGGTTATCTGAACTGGTCCTGGCCCTCGCTAGGTCACCGCAGTCTTAAACGAGTACCTGGCGTGGTATGTAAACATTAGCACTGAGCATACAGAGGTGGCCAGGCACGGTGCTGGCCACAGCGCGCACCTCCTTGTGTACTCTGCCAGCCTTAATAGGCGCTTGCTAACAGCAGTTGCCCCGACAGTCTGAAAGGCTCCACAGGGAGATCTTTCTCTACCGTTGTTCAGTGTCAGGGCAACACCAGACACTGATGAGAAGCTCGGAAGAACTCAACCGCACGGAATCCCGCCGAGTAATTTTAAGCATTACTCACAGCTGTGACTCGACACAATCGCATCGCTACACCTTTGGCTGACTTCTTTAGCCAGCGTCAGCCGGTGCCAATTTGAGAGTTTGCCAATTGACATCGGCAAACTCCTGTCTCGCTTTAGTCTCATTTGTAACGACACGCGAATAATGTTTGCGACGTTGCTCAGATTGTACGACGCGATGGATCGTTGTAGCGAGTGAGCGTGCGTGACCGTGCGAGGGAATGCCACTCACCGGGCTGCGTGTCCCACGCCTGTGCTGGATTGAGTCTTCGCGAGCGCTTCTCCAATGTCACTCACAAGGCTGGCGGCGCACGGTTCTGGCCTCGATGCGCCGTCGATGTGTCCCACCTTTATCGCCCACCCCCGTCTGCCCTGCTCGTCCACGCCCGCTCGCTTGCTCGTCCACGCCCGCTCGCCTGCCCGCACGACAACCAGTTGCCAGCGATGTGTTTGGTGGAGGTGGTTTATTGCCAGAGGGGGGCGGTTGGGAACAAACAGTGGTCACATGGGCAGCTTCCACCCCTGCTCTCCTCTGTCATCCCCCCACCCCCAACAGTGAACTCGCGCTGCCACACACACACTTACGCACACCAGCACATACGTTCACACACATTGACATACGTGCGCATACGCACGCATACGTACGTACACACGCATACAATGATCACCCGTACAGCCTCTAATAGGCTGTTGGGGCAATTGCTGTTAGCGAACACCTATTAAGGCCGACACGTCACACCAGCGGGTGGGTGGCCGGCACCATGCCTGGCCGTCTTTGTCTCCCTCGCGGTGATGTTTACACACTGCACCAGGTTTTTATTTGGGGCTGAATCGACCTAGGGGATACCCAGGACCTGTTCAGATAATCGTCCCCGAATCAAACTGGGGTCGCCAGGGTTCGTAGTGCAGTCCCCACTGTGTACTTAGACAGACAGACAGACACACAAAGACATTTACACACGCACGACCAGGTCTCGCTTAATCTCCAGCCTGACTTTGTGCAGCTTCTCTAAGAGATCGGATCCAATGTTAGAAACTATTTAAACAGAATACACAGAGTTCATTTTCATTCCTGTCTCAGCTTTCCCCCTCCATCAGAAATGTTTTTAAATGCAGTGTTTAAACAAAGTGAACACCGAGCCTTCGATCACACATCACCACCGCTTGCGTCCGCTTTTGTGCATCAGTGATAAACCCTAAGTCGTTACGCCCCACGATTAGAGACTTCCAGCTCGCACAACGCAGTTGTGGTTGACTGCCGACCATATAGTAAACCACTGTGTAGTCTCTGCTCCTTCAACAGAGAAATCGCAAAATGACACGAACTTTCTGCCCTGAAGCCCTCTCGTCGTCGCCAGCAGACCTCGACATTGGCATTTAGCTCCTGAAACACATTGCTGCCATTGTACGCAAGAACACAACGTGATCGGGTTTTTGTTTACGAATTGCGAATTGACAGCTTCTGACAAGGTGAATATTTGTGCACCCACCGGGGCAGACCTTACACGTGGACTGGCAACACAAATGTGCCAGGGAATGCACACGAATACACAAGCAGCAAAGACACAGTGGTTATTTTCACCGTGCTAACAGCCAGGCAACCCGAGTTTTGAGTCCATGCTCCCCTCGTTCACCAACACGCATTGACCAGCATGGTGAAGTATGGTTAAAAAAAAATCCCCATGACTGATATGTCGTGGTGAAGCCTTCATTATTACTGGTACCGTTAAAGATATCAAAATTAGTTCCTGCTGATATGAACATTGGGGCATTGGTGCTCATCTCCTGTTTACAGCCCTGCAGAGGCAGTGGTGTAAATTAAACATTGCCATGGTGGGCGAGCGAGTCTATCCATAGGACACGCACTTTTAACTTCCACAGAAACTGGTACTCAATGTATCTACCATAGAGGTATGATGGGCTGAGTCAGCCGCTTCACGTGATCTGAACTCTTTTATCGCGAACTCCTCGCTCCACTGCTGAGTGCCCTGGCCCGTTGTGCTGTACTGGCACGTTCGTAGATGCGCGTGCATTTAGCAACGCACAGGTTCACTCGTTCGCCAAGCGACGATGCCGCTGAGCGAGCGTGCGCTCGGGCGGGCGGCGTTCGTTTACACAATCGGTGGGCAGATAAGCGGAGGCTGCATGTGGGGTTTTTTCTGTGTGTGCATACGTCTTGTGTGTGTGCGCGTACGTGCGGGTACGCGTGCGTGCGCATGTGTTTTTGTTCCTTCTCCCTGGCCTTGTTGTGGGCCCGTTGCTAGGACGTAAAATGCAGTGGGGGCCCCATTTCTTCCGCGGCCCTGGAGGCACAGTGCAAATTCCTAGTAATTAGATGTAATTGGAGGCACACCTGAGCTGCCCTCCTTGACCTGAGGTCAGGTGTCACCACCGGGGTGAGTGGTGGGGTTAATAGGTGATGCGTGTTGATGGAGAACTTATTTTGAAACACTTTGCCCTCCAAAAGGCATCCTATGGTTTCCCATTTCACTCAAGTCGCTCGCTCATCGGTGGGCAGTCGCTGCCTTGTCACTCTTCTATAGCTACTACCATGGTTTACGTTCCCGTGAACTTCACTCATTGATTCCTACACCAATGTCAAGGACTCTGTCCATCAGACACTCACTGGTTTCGTCTCTTATCCACACCGTGTTTAAGCCCCACACTGCAGGTCACAACACTCACTAACTCACCCACTCACTCACCACACTGCAGGTAACAACAACACTCATTAACTCACCCACTCACACTCCAGGCAACAACAACACTCACTAACTCACCCACTCACTCACCACACTGCAGGTAACAACAACACTCATTAACTCACCCACTCACACTCCAGGCAACAACAACACTCACTAACTCACCCACTCACTCACCACACTCCAGGCAACAACAACACTCACTAACTCACCCACTCACACTCCAGGCAACAACAACACTCACTAACTCACCCACTCACTCACCACACTCCAGGCAACAACAACACTCACTAACTCACCCACTCACTCACCACACTCCAGGCAACAACAACACTCACTAACTCACCCACTCACTCACCACACTCCAGGCAACAACAACACTCACTAACTCACCCACTCACTCACCACACTCCAGGCAACAACAACACTCACTAACTCACCCACTCACTCTCCATACAGCAAGTAACGACAACACTCACTAACTCACTCGCCACACTGCAGGGTAACAACACTTCTATTTCTGCTTCTTCCCACATCGCCTCTTTCTCCATAATAACTTTGCTCAATTTAAGACGTGTTACACTCTTATCTATTACTATCTTGAAATTAGTGCTGTTTGTTGCTGGCTGCTTGACATATTGGGTCCTTGGGCCAACTGTGTGTGTTTTAAAAAAGTATCCTCATACTTTGTGTACATGTACAGCCTTTTTTATGAATCCACTACTGGATGAGGGCCCACGCCTTACGATTCATGCGGGTTTGTGGGCATAGACAATTAAGCATAGTGCACTACAACAATGGATTTTACTGCAGGCCCTTGTGCTGCCAAACGTTGTTTCTTGCGTCAACGATTGGACGCACGTGTCGTGAGCTTAAGAATGAATCTCTTGCGTCATTCAGTCCGCGGTGCACAAAGCGCGTCCGTCGTGTACCGGGGCCTGTAACGCAGAACGGCGTACGTGACCGCGTTTAAATATGCAGTGTAATCTCACGCGGCGAGCGTGTGGCACGGGCTCGTGGTTTTGTTTTGCCATGTCTCTGTGGTATTGGCGATTGGGCCAGGCCTACGCCCTGCTGCCGGGCCTTTTCAGAGAAGCGTGAGTTATGACAAACAGCTCACGCAGGGTGCCGCCTGTGATTGTTCGTGACGGGCGGGCGGCGAGCGATCGCACGGAGGAGATGGGGACCTGGCTTCCGTCAGAAACCAGAGCCCCTATCTGCCAGCCTGATTAGCACCGCTCAATAATGCATTGTCGCCGTGCTCGGAGGATTGAGTGCCTGGCATCTCCTGGGGGGGGGAAAAACACACCACGATGAAACCCAATCCCTTTTCTTAATTAACTATTTCCCAGCAAAGCCCGGTTGTAGTTCACAGCGTGCAAGAGAAAGACATTTAATTTTGTGACCGATTTTAAAGTTGTGTAAATATGTTGCAATGATCTTCATTTCCACGGGACCTTTCTTGCCAGTTTCAAAGTATAAGAATAGGTTGACTCTTTCTGGCAAAAAAACTGTTGTTCAGATGTGACCGCCCCAAACAGAAACCTTTTGCAAGGAATCATGTCTGCATTAACCACACATACCAGGCTCTGAAGATCGCTGTTTCTGGTGTGGACAATTAGTTTCAAAGACAATGCTTATATTACCAGAGCGTGTTGTTTTTGCATGTTCACCACAAGTAATGTGTGGTTAATGTAGACGTGATTCTTTGCAAAACGTGTTCTGTGTGGTGTTGTAACACCTTAACACCTCCTGTTTTATTGCCAGAAAGGGTCAAACCTGAACGGGGGGGGGTCCCCAGGGGGGGGGGGTCCCCCACTGTTCTTGGAGGGTGCCTGCCGATTCCTCTCCTAATTTTTTCACGCAACAACCAGGCTACAATTTTACGTTTAACGTTGTCAGCCATTCCACGGCAACCAGGCTAGCTGAGTGGAGACTGCTTGTTCCACCAGGGTACGCATAGTTGTATTGGAGCAGTCACCAGTGACTAGCCTGATGGTTTGCACCTCACCACCGCGTTCACCTGTAATACCAGACGACCCAGTGACATTTAACAGCCCACGACCCTGCTGATGAGATTGAAGTCAAAACCAGTCCAAGGTTTGCTGTTTAAACAAGTGAATAAACCTTTAGTGTAAACTTGCGGGGTTGTGTCAGGGACTTGCCGCAAAGTTTTCGGCGACATTTATTAAAGCACTGTCAAAAAACCTTGCGAGTCGAGCCAGAACTCTTCGCAAATATGCAAATGTGCTTTGTCCTCGCAGCGAAATATTAGTGAAGGCAAACGCACGTTGCAAAGCCTTACAGGATCCACGTGTGTGCATTGTTTTGTCCTAACTTGATTAATCTCTGGACCACGACGCGTCCCGCTGGTGGAAGGTGTCGCGAGGAAGAAGGAAGCAAACCTGCGCGCATGCGAGCTGGCGGTGACTGCGCCTGCCGCTCTCGCCGGGCTCCGTGGGCGGTTGAGCTGACCGTGTTGTGCGTGAGGGAGAAAAAGGCGGCCGGGCGTGCTATGCTGGCCACTTACTCCCTCGTGTGCCGTGCAGGCCTTCCCAGGCGCTCGTCAACAGCACTCGTCGCGACAGTCTGTTAAGGCTACGCGGGGGATCTTTGTGTATCTCGTTTCAGGACCGGCTTGCTCAGTACGCTGTGGGAGAAGTCTGTGACTCAGCGATGGGAGGTGAGCTGACACTCCACACTTGATACATCCCCTTGTCTGTTTACACACTCGTACAATTGTCACCCTCTTTCTGTTCAGTGTTTCTCTGTCAAAACCGACTTTCACTGCAGGGATTTTATTATTTTACGTTGATTTATGTTCGTGCAATATTTTCAATAATCTCACTTGATACAGTTGTTTTTTCTCTAATTTCTATTTTCTTCATTGCTGTACGTGACGTTCTGACCTCTCGCCTGTAACAGCGCGGAGAGATCAGCAACTTCCAGTACCTGATGCACCTGAACACGCTGGCCGGGCGCTCTTACAACGACCTTATGCAGTACCCTGTCTTCCCCTGGATCTTGGCCGACTACGACTCCGAGGTGGGGTGACCCTGCTCGCCCGCCTGCTTGTTCGGCCGCCCGCTCTCTTGCATGCTCGCCCGCTCACTCGCTCGCCGGATCACTCACTTGTTCGCTCACTCGCCCGCTCAATTTACTGGCTCACCCGCTCATCTACACATTTGCCAACCCAAGCACTGTAAGCGGAAGGCTGCCAGTGCCTGAACCCATTTACCATCCACCGATATCCGAAGTGCTTTGTAAACATTTTGACAACAATCTTTTTTACTTAAATGTTGACTTAGAAAGTGAGCGTGCGCTCATAGGGTTTACACATTCAGCCACCTCAGCCTGTTCGGGGTCGGCAAGTGTGCTGCCTGTCCATTCACCTGCCTGATCGCTCATTTGCACACTTGCCCACTCACGCGCCTGCTCACCTGCTCGACCGCTCGCTCACCCGCTTACCCACGCTCTCACCGGCTCGCACGATTGCCCATGCGCTCGCTCGCTCGCTCGCTCGGGTGTAACACGAGCGTTGAGTTGCATAGAGTTTCGTTGCTGCTGCGTTGAGTTGAGTTGCCCTCTGTGGCGCCGTGCACGCAGGAGCTGGACCTGAGCAATCCACGCACGTTCCGCGACCTCTCCAAGCCGATGGGTGCCCAGACGGAGGAGCGGCTTGCTCAGTACCGCAAGCGCTACCGCGACTGGGACGACCCCACCGGTACCTCGCCAAGACACACAGCCCGCACTCGCGCTAACACTCGCCCCAACACTTGCACTAGCGTCAGTATGAACCGTGTCCCTAACCCTAACGGTTATCTTTGCATAAACACTCGCTCTCACATTCACCCTCCATTTAACCCAAACACACCCACCTTAGCACCAACACCAGAACCAACGCTAACCATAAGCATACCCCGAACACTAACCCTAGCACTCGCACCAGCCCTCACGCCTTGTGCAACCCTCCACGCACGATACTCAAAGTGTGTCACTGCGTGCGTGACAATCCACGTGCCACACTCCTGGCGTGACACCGCATGCACGACCTACTCCATGCGTGACGCTGCACGTGTCGTCACACTCTCCGTGCGACTGTCCCCGTGTGCGTGCATGTGTGCGTCTCCGCGTGTGTGCGTGCGTGCAGGAGAGACGCCAGCGTACCACTACGGCACGCACTACTCGTCGGCCATGATTGTTGCGTCGTACCTGCTGCGCATGGAGCCATTCACTCAGACCTTCCTCCGCCTGCAGGTCCCGTGCACCCCCCCCCCAACGTCCCCACCTTGTGCCCCCTCCCTCCACGCTACTTCACTCCATTCACAGCCGGGACGGTTGAGACAACAGTGAAAGCTTCTTCAGTCCACTACCGCCAGAGTTAGTTGATCGGCAGGTAGTGCTGTGGAGGGATTAAAGTCTGGGTGTTTCCACCTCTGTGAAGACGTATGGCCATGCCCTCTAGAGCAGGGGTCCCCAACCCCCGGGCCACGGACCACGGACCGGTACCGGCCCGTGGCCTGTTAGGAACCGGGCCGCACAGCAGCAGGAGGTGAGCGGTGAGTCCGCCCTTGGCCCGCCCCCATTGTTCTATTATTGACCACTCTTTTCCGCACTTGTCTCAGTCACAGTTTTGGTAAGCCCACAAGCTCTAACCCCTAGCCACAATGAGTAAAAAACAAACGTCGCTGGAGAGCTTCTTTGAAAAGGGGGAAAGACCCAATGGTGAACCCCACCCCTGTCCGTCCGTGAAAAAATTGTCTTCCACGAAATCGGTCCATGTTGCCAAAAAGGTTGGGGTCTCTAGAGCTCGCGATAGCGCCACCAGTGGCGTGAGGAAGAAATGTCAGGGCTGCGCCTTGCCAGCAGCGTTACGCGGCACACAGTTTGTGTTCACTGTCAGAGAGAGAGAGATTCAAGGCGTGGGAAACCACAGACGAGCAGGAGAGCAGCCAGAGCCGAAACCAACAATTGCCAAGCTCTGTGGTCCTATAACGGGATGTTTGGCCAACTCCATTAATGAGTGTTTGCATACATTGGAGTAGTACCCGGAGAAAACCCACACGTGTGAATGGGATTTCAATCCACAAACTCTACCGCCACAAAAACCTGGCAAGCCAAGGAGAGATGGAGATCTCGCAGACCGCAGGTAGTGGGGAGTTTCACGAACGTGCGTGTGATCCACCAATCCTCGTTGCCTTGCGCGGAGCCGTGTCACCGGCCGCGCGGAGCACGGCCGCTCACGCCCCTCCCCTGTCCGTCGTGCGCAGGGAGGACACTTTGACCTGGCCGACCGCATGTTCCACAGCGTGCGCGACGCCTGGTTCTCAGCCTCCAAGCACAACATGGCCGACGTCAAGGAGCTCATCCCCGAGTTCTTCTACCTGCCCGAGTTCCTGCTCAACAGCAACAACTTTGACCTGGGTCAGCCGCCCCCCCCCCCCCCCCCCCCCCCCACGGCACCCGGCCACTCGCCGCGCCGTCGCTACGCGGCGCACGTTTGTTTGTCTGTCCCGGGAAGGCCTCGTTGAGTCTTGGGACTCTATTTCAGGAGGTTTCCCATTCAGAGGCTGGTGGGGGGGGACGGGGGTCGGTCCCGAAGAGTTTCACGATGAGATCATGGAATGGAGGAATAGAGGAGGGAGTGTGTGGGGAAGTAGGGGGAGAAAATCGAGAGGGTACGATGAAAGGGGAGCAGTGGAGGGAGATTACCTCACTCTGCACACGGAGATGTAAGAGGGTGGACACGTAGACATGAGAAGAGAAAACTCTCGTTATACGCAAGTTCAGCTTAAAAGCAAATAGAAATCAGAGCAAAAGCAACCAAATAGAAATCAGAGAAGAGACAACTGCAATGCGGGCAATAAAAAAACAGTGCATGAACATAATAAATTTAAAATTAAATTAACGCAAGCCCCCGCGCGCGCAGCTCTGAATGCCGCGTCGAGCTACTCCTTGTCTACCGAACACGCGGGTACGGTCGCCCCCACTAGCCGCACGGCGTGCGAGAGCGTGCTCGGCCCGCAGGCCCCCGCGAGCTCCGGCCGCTCTCGGTGTTCCATCGGCCGCCGCGCTGAGTTTCGTTGCAGCACTGAGTTGACGCGTGTCTCCGCGCCATCCGTGCCCTGGCAGGCTGCAAGCAGAACGGCATCAAGCTGGGCGACGTGCTCCTCCCGGCCTGGGCCAAGGGAGACCCGCGCGAGTTCATCCGCGTGCACCGCCAGGTGGGTCCTGCGCGTGAAATTGGCCCCTGCACCCACGCCACCCCCCGTCCCCCATCCAATTTCACAACCGCTTCCCAGCCCGACGCCTGGGCTTTCTTCGGCCCTTGGGCCCCGGTGCAGTTGCACTGCCTGCACACTCAACATCTATGCCACTGCTCTCGCTGTAAATATCCTTCCTCCAACAACAACGAGAAAAGCCGCCGTTCGCCACGAAGTGGCAGTTACGTCACTACGGCGCGTCAGGTGAAGTGTCGAAGCCCTGCTGGCAGGAGGTCACGGGACAGACCCAGGTCTCATGGGTTGATTGACTGAGATGACTGGCAGATGCATCACTTGTGCCCCCCACTGTGCCAACTAGCTGCATTTTAGCTACCCCGCGCTCCACTCGGTGTTGTGAGCATTGCTCTTCTGCCCTCCGCTGTTGTTGTAAATGCCCTGTAGCGTCTTTTACGAGCCTCCTCTATAGAGGCCGTGTCACACACCCCGCCGTGTCGGCCCGTTGTCACGCCCGCCGCTGCGTCACCCTGCCATCGTGTCACCCCATCCCCACGCCACCCCGATCGATCAGGCTCTGGAGTGCGACTACGTGAGTGCGCACCTGCACGAGTGGATCGACCTGGTGTTCGGCTACAAACAGCAGGGCCCCGCCGCCGTGGAGGCCGTCAACGTGTTCCACCACCTCTTCTACGAGGGCCAGGTGGACATCTACAACATCAATGACCCGCTCAAGAAGACCGCCACCATCGGCTTCATCAACAACTTCGGGCAGATCCCCAAGCAGGTGACCGTGACCTCAACCCGCGCCGCTCGGTCTCAGTCTGGTTTCTGGTCGGCTGATTTGTGGAGGAGGTGGCGGTGGTGGCCTTGAGGTCAGAGCCGCTGAGCCGGCGCCACTGAGAACCTGGAATCGAATCGAGGTTCTGGCCATCCAACCACAGTGAGCACACCGGGTTCTCAAGTGCAGCGAACGAGTCGATGGTCTCAGCTCGGTCACTAATGACCTCACAGAAAAATAATCATGCAAACGTTCATGCTTCTGAAGCTATTGCTGCTGAGGATGATGATGATGCTGCTCACGATGATGGTGGTGATGATGCTGAATCTACTACTACTACTGATGATGATTGAAGCTGATGATGATGAAACTACCACTGATGCTGTTGAAGCTGCCTGTGCTGATAATAATGATGATGATGATGACGGTGTTTGCGTAGCTCTTCCGGAAGCCGCACCCCCCGAAGCGCGTGCGTTGCCGTGGAAACGGCGAGAACCCCGGCGCGACCCCGACGGCGGGGGGTGGCAGTGGGGTCCCAGACCGCCTCTTTTTCCATCACCTTGACAACCTGAAGCCGTCCCTTGCGCCCGTCAAAGGTACCCGCGCGATTTATACTACATTTTCAGGTTCGGCAGCTGAAATGATCTGACGAAATCTGTGTCGTAAGACCCTCCACCGGCTGGCACAGCCCCACACAAATTGAACAATTATCATGATCCGAGTAAGCGATACGATGTTGATAAGCGTTCTTCACTTACCGCTGAGCTGAAACAACTATAAATGACGTGAGCTGAAACAATATGAAAGAATGAATGGATGTAGGGACTACATTATTATTTGAAGGAATGGGGGCCTGAATGATTAAATGGCTTATCAACAAAACGAATTACTTCAAAAAAGAAGGATTGAACGAATAAACACTGGAACTAATTAAATGATTTACTAAATTATTGATTTAGGGGAGGTTTCATTAAATCACATGGACTTAATGAATGAACTGTCGACTGAATGGACAGCTTAACAAATGAATGATGGCATGAATGACTGAATGAATAACAGAGCTCAAGGAACCTGTGGGTCACATCGTTTGCACGGACAAGGGCGTCTTGGCCACCGAGCAGAACCGCACACTGCTCCCGCCGCAGTTCAACCGCACGTTCTCCTGGGGCTACGCAGACCTCAGCTGCAAGCTGGGCAGCTACGAGTCGGAGAAGGTGCCCCTTGCACCACCACCCCCTGCACCTGCCCCATCGCCTGCACCCTCTCACCCTGCACCTGCCCCATCACCCGCATTCTTTCTTACCCCTGTACTACTGTAGTAAGTATATATGGAGGCTTGACGACAGGATCGGAGGCACACTTATTTATTACACCAACACAGT
Organism: Lethenteron reissneri; assembly: GCF_015708825.2. Lineage (NCBI taxonomy): Eukaryota > Metazoa > Chordata > Hyperoartia > Petromyzontiformes > Petromyzontidae > Lethenteron > Lethenteron reissneri. Next base: position 10,234,816 of record NC_083825.1, on the reverse strand, counting down.
TATTACAGGTCACTTGGCTACAGGGATTTCTCGACAGCTAACCCCTCTAGCCTATACCAACTCCTCCACTACGGGACTAGGGGAGGCTATCTGTCCCAGCTTGGTTAAGCTGGGATCCCGGCTCCCTGAGTCACCAGACCAGCTTCGTCTGGGCTCTCGGGGCCACGCCACCGGCTTGCCCTGGTCGGCCCTTAGAAGGACAGCGAGCCAGGGGAGCTCCGGGGCCTATACTAGCAGGTCTTCGTTCTTCTCTGGTTAAAGCTGAGTCCCGACTCCCGAGCCTTTCGGCTCATCACCTTTTATAGGACTTGCCCCCAAGGGGGGGCCCGTGGGGGATACACATGCGGACGTCGGTGCGAGCGCCACCCTTGTGTACGGCCGTAACCCCGCCCCTTGTGTTTGTTGGCCATCCGTGGCCATGCATAATCACGCCTCAACATTCGTAGCCATGTGCAATTACACCTCTTCACTACTATCCAATGTCTATGCTCGCCATCTTCACCAACTTCTTTTCTCAAATGAAAATATTTCTGTTCCCCCACGTGTTTCCCTCCTGTGTCCCCCCCCCCCACCACCGCGTGCCAGTGCTGCGTGGTGTTTGAGTGCCTGTGGGAGTGGGGCCACGTGCTGTGCGCCGTGTGCCCCAACCCGCGCCTTGTGGTCACGGGGGGCAGCAGCACGGTGGTGTGCGTGTGGCAGCTGGAGCAGGGTGGCACCAAGGAGCGCGCCCGCCTCACGCTCAGACAGGTGGGCACGCACACGGGTACACGCACACGGGTACACGCACACGGGTACACGCACACGGGTACACGCACACGGGTACACGCACACGGGTACACGCACACGGGTACACGCACACGGGTACACCCACACGGGTACACGCACACGGGTACACGCACACGGGTACACGCACACGGGTACACGGGCGGGTACACGCACACAGGTACACGCACACAGGTACACGCGCACAGGTACACGCACACGGGTACACGCACACGGGTACACGCACACGGGTACACGCACACGGGTACACGCACACGGGTACACGCACACGGGTACACGCACACGGGTACACGCACACGGGTACACGCACACGGGTACACGCACACGGGTACACGCACACGGGTACACGCACACGGGTACACGCACACGGGTACACGCACACGGGTACACGCACACGGGTACACGCACACGGGTACACGCACACGGGTACACGCACACGGGTACACGCACACGGGTACACGGGCGGGTACACGGTCGGGTACATGGGCGGGTACACGGACACGCACATGGACACGCACACGGGTACACACACGGGCGCACGGGTACAAACACGGACACACTTTTCCTAACGGATTGTTTAGGCTATAGGAAGAATCTTTGCCTTTGCATGTGGCTTCATGGACATATGGGGGATGGGGTGGGGAAATGGTGACGCACTGGTACGCACACTGCGTTACGAAGCCACCCAGGTTCAGTTTCCAGCCACGAGTGAAATCTGAACCTCTCCTGTGCCTCCACCAAGTACGGTTTGTCCCGAATTGAGTACCTGGTGTGGTGTGTCAACATCAGCACTGGAGAGGTTGCCGGACGCTGAGAGAGGTTTTGCAGTTTTGAGTGAGGCCGTTAACCCCGGCCACTCGTCCCCACTTGTCGCCCACAGCCGCTGTATGGCCACACGGACGCTGTCACGTGCCTGGCCGCGTCGCCCGCCTACCACATCGTGGTGAGCGGCTCGCGCGACCAGACGTGCTGCGTGTGGGACCTCAACAAGCTGACCTTCGTCACGCAGCTGCGGGGCCATCGGGCCCCCGTGTCGGCGCTCTGCATCAACGAGCTCACCGTGAGTGCCGCCCCCCCCACGGCCGACATGCACGCACGCTGTCCTGTCACGTACGCAGGGCGGGGGGTCAGCACGCGTTGAGGGCCCACCGACTCGCACCATTCCCATAGACGGTGACGTGCTCGTTGCAGTGTGCGTCAAGCTTGTTGCAGTGTGCGTCACGCTTATTGCACTGTGTGCGCGTGCATTCCTGTATCCTCTTCCTCCCCCCACGTGGCAGGGAGACATCGTGTCGTGCGCCGGCACGCACGCGTTTGTGTGGAGCATCAACGGCGACCCCGTGGCGAGCGTGAACACGTGCGCGGGTGGACGCAGCCAGCACATCCTGTGCTGCTGCGTGTCCGAGACAAGCGAGTGGGACCCGCACAACGTCATCGTCACGGGCCACTCGGACGGGGTCGTGCGCGTGAGTCGCCACCACCTCCACCCCGCCCCCGTCACTTTGCGCCCTGTGACGGCATTATTGTTATTTTTACTTGGGAAAGACTCGCTGAGTCTCATGACTCTTTTGCAGGAGGGTCCTGCAGGAGGGAGCAATGATTGCATAGTAGATTCCAATTGAGTGATCTACTGCATGATTTTTTACTTTTGACCAATTGGACCGTGACACTGGAACCCAATGGCCTATTCTTGCCATTCGCATCACAGGGTCTTTAACATCCACTGTGATACAGATACAGTGATACAGATGGCGCATGGCACCTCTTTGTGGTGAATAAACCCGCGATGTTAACCAGGTTATTGACGTTACCGAGACTCAACTCGCACAACAACAGCGTCCGCCATTCGCTACCGGGTGGCGGTGACGTAGCCACAGCACCTGCGCAAGGCTAGGCACAATGTGCGGTCTCCCCAGCGCTGATCTTCCACACCTTGCCAGGTACCCATTAAAGGTTGTGTCGGCCTGGGAATCAAAGTCAGATGCCGTGGTCCTCGCATGGTGCGCTAACCGCTGCACCACTACTCCCCCTTATAAGCATACGTATACTCAGTTGACCTTGGATCGGCGAAGTCAGCTGGGGCGGCGATATGAGTCATTTGTGTGCACGTGCCTGTTGTGCGCAGATGTGGCGCATGAAGTTTGTCCAAGTTCCAGAAATCATCGCACAGGACGAGACGAGGCTCTCGGAGAGGCAGCCGCTGCCCTCCACACTGCAGCCTATCGGTGAGATGGAGGGGCACTGTATGGGTAAGACGGGGTCCGGTATCGGTGAGACCAGGGTCTCGTATCGGTGAGACGGGGGTGCACTATCGGTGAGAGGGGGGTTAATTTTTGGATGAGATGATGGTTTTATTTAGGATGTCCTCTTGCTCTTTCCTCTCCCCCATTTACCCCCCCTCCCCCCCGTACCCCCCCCCGGCAGTGACGGACGGTGCAGATGATGAGAGCAGCGAGTCCGAGGGGGACGAGTGCAGCAGCTCCGCGGACGCCCGCAGCAACCGCTCGGCATCGCCACGGCAACCACGCGGCACGGAGCGGCACAGCGCGCCCTGGAGCACGGGCGACGCGAAGGGTGCGTGTCCACCGCTTGCAGCGCTCCCTGTGGCAACGGGTCGCTCGCCATTCACATAGCTGCACGCACGCGCGCGCCATCAAGAATCGGATCCGTGTGATTAATCATGGATGTTTGGGTTAGACCACTTAACTATGTGACCAAGCTATTGTTATCTAACCCAGGTATATTTACCATATATTTTAAAGGCAAAGTTGTGAATATGTGTGTCTGTTCAAAATGTTTAGCGTACTTCCCGACATGCAACAAACTGGAAATTTGCCATGTGGGTACTTTTCAGACTGTACACCATGCACAAATTCTAAAAATACACTTTTTTGGGGGGGGGGGGGGGAGCTCAATAATGCTGATATTTTTTGCACGGCAAGTGAGCTGTGACGTCAAATCTGTCACGTGACCCGCGCATGTGGAAGCGTCACGCATTGTAGTGTAGTGGTTAGCGCACCGCGCTACGAACCCGGCGACCCGAGTTCGATTCCCGCTCACGGCCACCACTGGTAACGAATATTTAAACCGCTCCTGGGCCTCACCTAGGTCGACTCAGCCTCAAACGAGTAACTGGTGTGGTGTGTGAACATCGCCACTGGGGAGACAAAGGCGGCCGAGGCGTGGTGGATCCAAGTCCCGGGCGAAGCCGGGTAGTACAGCTAGTTTACCATAAAATACTAGGCGCCGTCTGCTTCAAAGTGAACGTTACAGTTCCTGTGATGTAATTCAAAACAAGTAGGCCATTGTGTGCCAATCCCTATTTGCCAAATTTGAAAAATATACCCACAAATTACAGTACTCAATTGTGCTCACTTGTAACAATCATCACCCTCTACTGGCAGGCAGACTAATGTCAGATCTTGAGTCACCTTGTTCTACACATGCACAGCTGCCACTGGGGGGAGCCCTTTCGAATGTTTGAGATGAGATGTACGTCATGGTGTAGATGCCCCAGCATCACAGGCGCTCCAGTAGAAACAACTAATTCATTACAGCACCTGCCGTAAGCCTTTGTGCTCGGATGCGATGGCCTTAAACGGAGCGTTCTGTGCGGAACTCAGTCCCGGCCTCGGACGACCCCAAGCGCTGGTCCCAGAACCTGAGCGTGGAGGAGAGCGACGGCTACGTGCTGGTGAGCTACGGCGACGGCGCCGCCCTGGGCCGCCCCGCAGACCCTGCGCGCTCCCGCGCCAGCTCCCAGGCGAGCTCCGAGGCCTCTCCTGAAAACCAGGCGCTGGCGCAATCACAGCCGCAGCCTCCGCCGGAAACGCAGAGCCCGGCGAGCAAGCTGAAGTCGGGTGAGCGTGCACTCGTGCCGGTCTCGGCACCTCGTTCATTCGTTTGTCCGTTCGTTCGGTCATTTGTCTATTTGGTCTTTCTTTTGTTCGTTGAGTTCCTCGTTGATTCGGTATTTCATAAATGTTTTTGTTTATACGTTAATTCGCACTTGAGTATCCAGTGGCATAGCTGGGTTGGCCTTCTGGCGAGCCAGGATATGGCTCCTCCTCGACGCTCACGGGAAGGGAGTCTCGCAACATTTGCGTGATCCGCGAAGCCTCGCTGCTTCCACAGTGCTGGATTATGACGCGTCTCTAACACCATAGCAGGCACATGGAAATGGCACGGCACGATGGTCATTGACGCGGCTGTGCCACTTGCAGGTTTCTGCTGGGAGCGGCAACTGGTGCTGTGCGGGAGGCTCACGATGCACACGGCGTTCGACCGCAAGGACAACGCTCAGCCGGCCGAGGTCACCGCCCTCACCATCTCCAAGTGAGCGCGCGCGCGCAGTCCCACCCACCGTGACGCGATGCCGCACGTCCGATCCTTCCTGCATGTCACTTTCCTTCGAGCGGCCGCAATTTGGACAAATTGTGTCAGATTTCGAGTGGGAGCACGTCTGTCAGCAGTGGCGTGAGCAGGTTATTGCAGGGCTGCGCATTTAGCCTTTGCATTGACCCATCGTCCCAGCTCCAATGCAATTTTCGCTTTTATCGTTGTGTTGTGTGTGCACGTGTGCGTGTGTGGAACGGTAGTGAAGTGGTTGGCGAACTGCTTATTGTCGACATGAGGACCTCATGTGGTCCTGACCAACCACTCCATTGCGTGCCGTGCTCGCTCGCAGCACTTCCCCGAACAGCCGATTTCGACTACACGGGGGGTCTTTGTCGCGTGGGTGTCGACACAGTGGGCAGCACAGGTTGTGCATATCTGCCAATCATCTCGGTCAGTCAACCCACGGGCACCCGAGTCTCGTCTCGTGACGGCCTCAAGAGCGCACGCCTAGCCCGGCGCAAGCACCGCGGCGACACCGCCGGCGCTTACCCGGCGAATGGTGGCGGTTGACGATCGGCGTGCGCAGGGACCAGAGCCGCGTGCTGGTGGGCGACGCGCGAGGCCGCGTGTTCAGTTGGGCCGTGAGCGAGAGCCCCGGCCGCACGGCCGCCGACCACTGGGTGCGCGACGAGGGCGGCGACGCGTGCGCCGCCTGCGCCACGCGCTTCTCCATCACCGAGCGCCGGCACCACTGCCGCAACTGCGGGCAGCTCTTCTGCCAGAGGTTGGGCACCCACCCAAGCCAGCTGGTCACGCAACGAACCAAGCAGCCACCCGGCCAGCCACGTACCCACACAACCTCCCACCCAGCCACCTAGCCACCCAGCCAGCCAGCCAGCCACGTACCCACACAACCTCCCACCCAGCCACCTAGCCACCCACCCAGTCAGCCACGTACCCACACAACCTCCCACCCAGCCACCTAGCCACCCAGTCAACCACGTACCAATACAGCCAGAAGAACCACCAAGCTAGCTTGTGGTTGCGTTCAAAATATAGAAGGACAATTATATATTTGCAAATATTCCTTGTTTGCTCTGGTGTAGGGCCCGAAGAGCAGCACAGCTTTATACTCTAATTGTGTTCACACCGGATCAGCATTATGAGAGTTATCTCGCCCCCCCCACCCCCCAGTTACAGACAGAGCTCATGCATCAACGCTTTCAACATTTCTTCATAACAAAAACGTGACGATTCACTGCTTGCCGTGTTCCCCACGCAGGTGCAGCAAGTACCAGTCGGAGATCCGGCGGCTGAAGCTGATGTCGCCGGTCCGGGTGTGCCAAGCTTGCCACGCCAGCCTGCAGGCAGAGCGCGGCGGTGGCACTGCAGGCGGTGGCGGCAGCGGCGGCGGCAGCGGCGGGGACGGCGGCGAGCGTGGCCGCGTGGCCACGTGATGGCCGCGTGGCCACTTGATGATGCGCCACCGCGTCGTGCCGGACAGAACGCTGCTGGCCCTGCCTCGCCGGCGGTGTCTCCCTGTAACCCACGGTTGCCCCGTACTTCGCGCGATCGGCGGAGGGGGTGCGGTGGGCATGCGGTTCTTTTTTACGCCCAATTATATTCCAGTTGTCGTGGCATCGGCGTCACGTCGAGGCGTTTCCATGCGGAACTCTGGCGGCGAGCAGAGCAACGTCGCGCCGCAGAGCAGAACAGCCGCGGAGGATGAAGTCACGCGGCTTCACGTGAAGTCACCCAGGTCGCTCGTGCGAATGAGACCGTCCTCGTCGCGTAGGGTCTCGTTTGGTCAAACAAATAAACTTGAAATCCCTTCGATTGCCCCCTCGCCCGTGCCAGGCGGCGCTCCCTCCTGCCCTGTCGCCAGCAGTCGTCGTGTTTGGAAAACCTAAAGCTGAAATTTTCTGAATTGAAACCAAAAAATGTTGACGCAAATTGATCTTTTCGGTGAACGCGTCAACTCCCCACACTTGACGACCGTTTCCACGCAGGCGGCTGAAATCCGGTGGGAGCTCGGTGGGTCTCCAGTGGGCCACCCTGAACCACCCAGAGCCACCCAGCAGCTGTTTCCTAACATAATTCCCCCGTTGACGGGCTAAGATGGGACAGGAGAGATAATTCCCAATTGTTTGTTAAACATTTTTTTATCGTTTTAAAAAATTATGGTATGCTGGTCGTGAGTGATTTTTTTATTTTATTTTTATTTATCTGCTGCTGGGAAAGGCACCGACCTGGCATCGCTGGGAGGAGATGACAAAATAAACGCACACGCACACACAAGAACGCACGCACACACGCACCGGGTCACCGACGGCTGGGTCGGTGAGCCACAAAACCGGGAGCCGAGTCACCTGTTGCAAAATGGAACGGCGAATTCTCACGCAAAGCCGCCCCAACTAAACATGTATGTACGTGTGTCGAATTTATTTCACGGCGGATATTTGCGAATATTGGCGCAGAGAAACTGCACGCGAGCTCTACCGTGACTCACAACTTGACCGTACACGCACGCACACACACCGGCCCAGCGATCGTAGCTGCCATGCCGAAGTTTTGCGCAGCCTTTCTCATTAGCGAGCAAGTGCTGTCTACTCGTAATTACGCGCGAGGGACGCCCCGGCCTGGTGCAGCAGCCGGTGGCCTCCCCCAGCTTGGCGGGTTTCCCGTCGCTGTCGTCGTCGTCGTCGTCATCGTCGTGGTGTTTATTTGACGGGCGCGCGCCGTCGTTTCGCTAAAGGGACTTGTCGGAGTGCCGGCTCCAATGCGTCGGAGCGGCGTTATATCATACGTGTCTGAGCGTGCAATACTTATCGTTTTATTCCCACTGAGATGGGTGGAGTTGTGAAAGCTGGGAGCGCGTGTTCTGTGAGCCGTGCTCTGTGAGCCGTGGCAATTCTATCGGGGGCCCGAATGAGCAGCACTGCCCCCCCTCCCAACACCCAGTGTGCCCCCCCCCCGCCCCATTTAGAGTCAGATCCTTGACGATGTTGCCGCCGCCACCACCACCACAGACGTCTCATCCCCCTTGCAGTGGAGTTTGCCCCAAAACCCCATATCAGGTGGTTACTCGCCCCCATTGCCCCCATTACTGGGTCCTAGAATTGCCACTGCGCATGAGGAAGTGGAGCTGTCATGTACAGGAGGCTAAGTGGGATGGACGCAGCACTATACTATAGACGATGCTACTCGCGCGTGAACATGTCTGTCCCTCTGACGTGTAGCGATGTACATAAGGTTCAGTTGGAAACGCGGATAAAGGGCCACGTTCATGCGGAGGGGATCCGTAACGTGGACTTTTAGCGTCGGCACGACGTTAAAAGTCCACGGGGCCCCGGGGGCGGTGAGATGTTGGTGTAGAGGGATTCGTTCGGGAGATACGGACAGTGGCAGAGACAGGGAGGAGGGGGAGACAGACGAGTAGGGAGACAGGCGAGTAGGGAGATGCAGGCAGGGACTAAGCACGACAGGAGCAGGGGACCAATGGATGAGTTTATAATAACAACTCGTGAGTTATGACGTATTGGTTCACGCCGTGTCGCCATCAGCCTTGATTTGAACAGAACCAGCCGGATCCCAACTCTTGACTTGAAGGAAAAGTCTGCTCCCTTTCACGTCATTCCTGACCCACGGTCGTGCCCAGAGCGCCCTGGGATCCCGTTCGTCCTCGCTCCGCGCTCCGTGCCCGAGCTCGGAACGAGCCCCCACAATGCAGGCGGTGCCGTCTCTCGCTTTGGGCATGATAGCACAACCCCCGCCGCCAGGGTCTGGTTTTTAGATGTTTATGGTTTTAACGGTTTGGTAGCAGTGGGCAAGTGGCTGTTGCGTTAAAGCAAAACTTTTAAGTGCAATGATCGGTCCTTAAAAATGAGATTTGCGGCGCGAATACAAAGAGTTCAAGTTAGCGTTTAGACTCGGGGGAACAATGGTAATAATAATTGTTATTGTTGTTGTGATCATCGTCATATCTCGAGGGAGATGCTCGATCTAAATGGGTTTGTGGATCGCATGCGTGGTCGTCCGTTTGATGTGCGACGTTGGAGCGGATGGTTCATTGGTCGTGTGGGAGAGAAATGTCGATTGACGTGATCGGCAGATGACTTGTAAGTGAACGAATTTTGTGCGAGCGGTTCACTCATTCACCTGCAGGGACTGCGTGTACATGCGTCTGTGCGCGCGTGCGTGTTGTGCTTCTCTGTGTGTGTGTGCGTGCACGCGCGTCTATCCGTCCGTGTGTTTGTGTGTGTCGGTGGTGGAGCGGAAGCGAAGTGGTTCGCAGACTGCGACCCAATTTCGATTCCTGCTCGCAGCCATCACCAGTGGCGATGTGTAAATGTCGCCACTGGCCACCCACCCCCCGTGTGCTCACAGCACTTGCCTCCAACTCTCTGTTGAGGCTACATGGGTGATCTTTATCTTTCAGTGTGCCTGTCTCTGTTTGTATCGGAGTGTATCTCTGTGGGTGTCTGTCCCTCTGTGTGGCTGTGTGTGTCGCTCCCAGTGTTTATTTGTGTATCTGTGCGTGTATCACTTCGTGTGCGTATGGCTGTGTGTATTTGCCCGAGTGTGCGTGTCTGTGTGTCATCACCAGAGCCCAGCTTTCACATCCATGTGACTTGATTACTGCCTTTCTTTGCATTGAACACTTTTTGTTACACGCGATATCACAGCGTTTGCGGTTCTGTTTACTATTCCCTTACACTGTGCTGTACATTTTCATGTAAAATTCGCCAATCTCATCTGATGCCTAGGCAGGACGCTTCTGTGATACATGGTGCAATAACTGCTGATGATGATGATGGACAAAGCAGGCAGTTTCGTGTCAGACCCCCCCCCCCCCCCCGGGAAGTGGTGGCTACGCCGCGCGTGGCTGCTGCCTGATATCCAGCGCCGTGGAGGCAACAGCGAGGGTTGACGGGTCACCCCACAAATGTTGTGAAAGTCCCTTCATTCACCACCACGACGTCGAGGAGGAGCCCGCTACGGTGGCTCGCCAGGAGAAGGCTGTACGGCCGCGTGCCGAATCCACCCGTCTCCCATCTGCACGGGGGATCGAGTGCCGCCCCCTCGCACGCCGGGTTTTCTCAGGGTGCTCCGGTCTCCTCCCACGTGTGTGTATATATATCAATACTCATTGGCTGAATACATCTTAATCTATACGACGCGCCTGCGTGTGTTGTGGATTGCGTGGCATTAAAATGCAGTTGCTTCAATGACGCCGCTAGCCTACACGCTCAAAGTCACCTGTGTACGATGAAGAGTTGGGACACGTGATTATTTAAGTAATGGATTACTCCGTTTGGTCACAATCGGAGAACACGAAAATAATTGGGGTGTGCCGCTGGACGGGAGGTGATGGGCGGGCCTTGATGTGATCGGCACCGCGAGCCGCGTCTTGTTGGGCGGGGCTTGCCTGGGGTTTCCCGCCTTCTCGAGGAGGGGTGTGGGGGGGTAGTCATTGACCCCAATAGTCATTGACCCCAATAGATGATACATTTGACGTAAATTCATCGACTTCAATTGACTGCTATTCAAATTCAATGTTTTACAAAAGAGCCACGGTGTCGGCTCGCGTGTCTGGCTCGCACGGCATTGTCCTAGTGCTGTGCGCAACACGACGACGCGTCGTCGACGATGGTTGTCGGTCTCCTCTCGGTGGACCTGGGCCCCTGAACATCGCAAAGTCGCGGTCCTGTCACTGACTCCGGGGCCACCAAATGGAGCCGTGTCCGCTCTGTGCACGAGCCGCGCGCTTCACGCTCGCGTCGACCTGCTGCTGGACGAGGACTTTGTCCATTGCCGCCGCGAGGCGGTGCGGGGGAGGCAAGAGAGGCGATGGGGAGAAAACGCCAAAGTGTGGAGCAGTGTGAGGGCGCAAGCGGCGAGAGGATTTGCTCGTGACGGCGATTGAAAGCACGGCGAGGACGAGACGCGACGGTCGGTGACTGGTCGCGACCGAGGCCTCGACACGAGTGGTGGGGAGACTCGATGAATAAAGTTCACGGTAACAGCAGCGTGGGGCCATCCATCTCGTACGTACGCATGGAGGGGGGAGGGGGAGGTAACCCAAATGTGTACGCTTGCGTATGGGGGGTCTACTCACAATGTACACATAGGAAACGGGGGGGGGGGTGAAGCCTCGATAATAATTTGTCTACATCGGCCTTCAAATGAGCCACAGTTGAGTTTCTTCAGTTGTGAGACAACAAGTACTGCCGGGAGAAGTGGGACTGTGGGAGAGGTGTCACTCGTGTGCCACCGTGCCCCTGACTGCAGCTGTCACGCAGCTCAACAACATCAGTGGCCAGGGCACGCGACGTAATTCTTTAATGTAGCCGGCGGTGGACTATCTGTTTGCTTAAACGCGTTAATGTTATTCATCCTTGATCATTTCTGCGTGGATTAAATATGGGCCGCTCTAGGATTCGGAGGGGGGGGGGGGTGTAAAAAGTTCGCGTGCGTACAGGGAGGGGGGGTGGATGGGTCAAGTTTTGACAGATTCTTGCGTACGCACTCGATGTGTGGCCCCTAACCACGGCAGTAGCGACTGGTCGCCGGAGTGCGAGCGGCACGAGTGAATGGGCGAGTGCTTTGAATGATGACTCCTATTGGCGCTTCGCGGGGCTGTGTCTCTGTGGATGCTGCCCCCCCCCCCCCCCCGGTGTTTCGCTCAACGTGACTTCTGTCGGAGAGCGCGCGCGTCTGCCTGCCCATCCATCAGTGTGGATAAACAGATTTGGGATTCAAGTGAGAAGTCGATGTTTGTGTCTTTGTGTACAGCCTGAACGTGCACCTCGCCCGACATAAGCGATATTGTCACATCACCACCATATCTTAGTGGAGAACGGAAACCTTTGTGTGATGGTGTGTGTGGTGGATGTATGCATCTGCATGTACGTGTGTGTGTTGTATGTTAGTATGTGTGATTGTGTGGTGCGGGTGGTGAGGGTGGGGCGTGTGGTGGGTGGGGTGTGGGTGGTGAGGGGGGTGCGGGTGGTGAGGGTGGCGTGAGTGGTGCGGGTGGTGAGGGTGGCGTGAGTGGTGAGGGTGGGTGGTGCGTGGGGTGGTGAGGGTGGTGCGACTCGCGTGTGCTCACGTCACGGCTTGTCCTGAACATCGCCACCCTCGCCACCACCACCACCGCAATCACCACTTCCATCACCGCTACCACCATAAAACACCGTCAAAGACAAAGATCTCCCCCCCTACCCCACACAGAGCTTGAGCCGGACTGTTGTTGTTGGCCACGTGGTGTGAGCGGGCGCCGTGCCGTCAGGCGGCACGGCGCGTGCTGATGCCGCCCGGGTCGGCACACGGAGTGCGCCTCGCGGCGCTCTGCTCGGGGTGCCCTCAAGCGATTTCCGCCTCCCTCGCCGAGTTGCGAGTCGATTAATTGGTCGATTATTTATTTATTTTACAGTGTTAATTGCTGTAGCGCCTCTAGTGGCTGGCGGGTGTTCCTGCAAAACCAGTGACGTCATAAAGAGAAAATAATCGATTGTAATTGATTAATCGATGCGTCCTTGCTGCCCTACTTTGTGTGTCGGCTGCAAGTCTTGCGGTCGGCCGCGCGTTAGGTGCAAATCTCACCACCACCAATCATCGTCGCCACCACGAGCCTTCATGTCACTCACGTCGCGTCGGATTCAGGTTTCACCGCATCGGTTGTCCGATGACGGAATTGACGGGACACGTGACACGCGCGCGTGTGTGTGTTACTTCGTGACGTACACACGTGTCCACAACGCCGGCCGATAGCGTTGATGGGTTGATTAAATTATTCAAGTCAAGTCGAGGATGCCTCCCTTTTCAAATGAGGAATTTGGGTGGCACCCTTCTGACGATCCCATTGGTGGAAATGCCACGTTACTATGGCGGGAGTGGCAGTCTGTCCAGCGGGGGGAGGTGGTGGTGTGGGGGGGGGGGGGTTTGGCCACGAGAGGGTGGTTGGCCAGCATGGTGCTGACCAGCCACCCCCTCATGTGCCGTAACAGCCTTCTTAGGTGCCGCTACTAACAGCACTTGCCCCCAGTCTGTTTGAGGCTACACGGGGGATCTTTGTCTTTGGACAGCGATCTCAACCGCCACAGCACGCACTTAAATCGGGCCATCCATCACAAGATATCTGACTGCACGTTCCCCGGCAAATTTCCACGAGGTCACAATTGTCGGAGTCTTAACAAAGCGACGACCGCGGAGTGGCGGCCAAGGAGGGGAGAGGCGGCGTCCGAAAGTACACGTCCGCTGCGGAGACGGAGCGACGAAATCCGCGCGTGCGCAGAGACTCGATGGGTTGTCACGTCACAGCATTGTTACATTTTATTTTTACCTACGCGACTTTACCGAAAAAACCTAAGAGTACGAATCCTTGCAGTCACGAAAGCTTCAAATCTAGAAATAAACATGGAGACGGGTTGGTGAAGCCTTCGTTCAGCAGCAAGATGTTCACTCCCTCGCCTGGTATTCTTAGTCTTAGTGAGGACGCGGTCTTTCCGACAGCTCTGTTCTTCACCTGAAGACGGCTGCTTGTGTTGTGGCCGAAACGTCGTGAGAATTTTGTCGTATTTTTATTATTTTATTATTTCCCTTCTACGTGACTTTATCGAAAGATCCAAGAATATGAATCCCTGCAGCCACGAAAGCTTTAAATCTCAATTTACCTCGCCTGGTATACAGGAGGCCGTGGGATCGATTCCGACCCCGACGCCTGCTGTATATTTGGAGTTTGCCTGTTGCCACGTGGATTTTTCTCCGGGTCCTTCGTTTTTTCCCTACCCACTTAGGATTAACATCACGCCTTTAGAGTATTTTGGCCGCTTTACATTTCCACGTGATGATGAACCACTTCGTTGAACTTTCATTTGTGATGTGCAGGTCGCTTCTGAAAAGGAGCTACATCGCTCAGTGGGACTTGCCTGATGCAATGGTCATCGTAGTAAATCGACGACTCCATAGTTGGTGATGATTTTGGATTCTCTCGTCTATACACGAAGTAAGCACATCAACCAATTCTGGTGGAAACTCCTATCGGTTTTATTTCAGTAGCTCCTACAAACAACATATTTTACCATCATTAAACATAATTTATTATTATTAAACATCGCCTCACTTCGTTTACCATAATTTACCCTCGTCAAATCAAACAAGTGGGCGACCCTCCGCATCTCCCTTGGTGGCCCTGAGCCCGAAGTGCACGCCTCCCCAGCCGCTGCACCCAGTGCCGACGATCCCAGCAGCACGAGCAGCTGCACGTGTAGCAGCTGCACGTGTAGCAGCTGCACGTGTAGCAGCTGCACGTGTAGCAGCTGCACGTGTAGTAGCACCACGAGTAGCTGCACGTGTAGTAGTAGTAGCTACACGTGTAGTAGCTACTACACGTGTAGCTACTGCACGTGTAGTAGCTACTGCACGTGTAGTAGCTGTAACGTGTAGTAGTAGCAGCTGCACGTGTAGTAGCTGCACCTGTAGTAGCTACTACACGTGTAGCAGCTGCACGTGTAGTAGCACCACGAGTAGCTGCTGCACGTGTAGTAGCACCACGAGTAGCTGCTGCACGTGTAGTAGCTACTACACGTGTAGTAGCTACTACTGCACGTGTAGTAGTAGCAGCTGCACGTGTAGTAGCTACTACATGTAGTAGCTACTGCACGTGTAGTAGCTGCACGTGTAGCAGCTGCACGTGTAGCAGCTGCACGTGTAGCAGCTGCACGTGTAGTAGCTACTACATGTAGTAGCTGCACGTGTAGTAGCTGCACGTGTAGTAGCTGCACATGTAGTAGCACCACGAGTAGCTGCACGTGTAGTAGCTGCACGTGTAGTAGCTGCACGTGTAGTAGCTGCTCGTGTAGTAGCTGCTCGTGTAGTAGCACCACGAGTAGCTGCACGTGTAGTAGCTGCACGTGTAGTAGCTGCACGTGTAGTAGCTGCACGTGTAGTAGCTGCACGTGTAGTAGCTGCACGTGTAGTAGCTGCACGTATAGTAGTAGTAGCTACACGTGTAGCAGCTGCACGTATAGTAGTAGTAGCTACACGTGTAGCAGCTGCACTTGCTACGGGCCCCGCACTTTCAAGGGCCCCGAGCCAAATGCTTTCAAGGTATCAACTCCGGTTTAGTTATTCTGTACTTGCTCTATTACTATAGTACTATACTGCCTTCAATTTTTATTAATGACTGGGTGTGTAAGGTTAGCGATTTGTCGTATCATCGGGCTGTATAGCAAATGAAAACATACAATTACTTTATTATGACAGTAACAAAAAAATTGTGTTTTAATATTTATGTGTTTCTTTTGTTTAGGGCCCCTTTATAACATCATGCTACAGGCCCCACGCGAACTTCATCCGGCACTGACTGCACCTCCTCAGCTGCTGACCCCGAGCCAGGGACTTGAACTCGTGACTTCCGGATCACGAGTCAGCTGCTCTGACCACAGCGACGCACGCGCACATTGTCGGGTCAACCCAGGCCACCGTCAACCCAGGCCCCAAGAATGCTCGGGGCAGCTTCGAGAGAAACGTCGCGGATCTCACCGCTGAATGTGGCCGTGAGGCTCGTCCCCCGCACCTCGCCGCTGAGCGAGGTGAACAAACTATAGCAGAGCTGTCAGCCCACGCGGTTTACCCCGTATTCTTGCACAGGGAAATTGAGTCCATACGTCACACAGCCGTTTCAACACGGAGAACATATTGTTTGTCTATTTGTTTGTGTTTCTCCCTTGTGATGGGACTTGCAGGATGAACCTTGAGATTAATAAATGGCACGGGGTGACCAATAAGGTCTGAATTGGTCTGTAATAAGGCAGGGGCACTGATAAGGGGTTGACAGGTTTGCTATCGTCGGCACGTCATGAAACGTCTGCACACCACGTGACAATTCATTTGTTTGGCCGTGTCGTGTGGTGGGGAGGTTCTTACGAGATAAATCTGGCCAGATCACTTCGTGGCCTCACCCCGAAAAATATCTAATTATGAATCACAAACCATCTGTTGTGTTGTGAGACAAATATTAAAAAAACATGACGGACCGCCGCCCTTGAGGTCATCGCCACTCCGGGTGACAAACGCGGACACCCAGGACAGGGCATCGCGCTCCCAGAAGGCAGCATCGCAACGCCGGTGGTTCCTCCTCACTCTTCATCTCGTTTCACCGACCAAAACTCAGAAATGTCTCGACGCTGCGAGAGAAGAAGGCCCAGAACCCCAGCTGAGACGGTGTCCTTGAGCGGGGAGGGGCCTGGGACGAGGGCTCGCCCCTGGTGCTCCTCCTTGGAACGTGGAGAAAAGAGGAGAGTTGTGGAGGTGGCGGTTGTGGTGCTTGTATGCAGTTGAGTTTATAGCCTCCTCAACCAGGAGCCACGTGGTGGTCAAATGAGACCCCTGCTGAGAAGCTGATCCTTGAGTTGGTTGAAAATCTCCAGTTGCTGCTCGGGCTTCAACGTCAGGAGTTGCTGAATAATCTTATTCACGTTTGGAGCCCTGCGGGGGAGAAGCAGAGGTGGCGACACAACATCAGAGTCGTCGTCACCAGAGGTTTCAACCGTTCAAATCCAGCGGCCCCCCCTGAAATCAACCCCCTTGCCGTACTCCCGTCGCACCCTGGCAAGCCAGGAGGTGGGTGCCCTGGCCACCCACGGGTGGTAAGTGAGGGAGTCTCGACAGCCGGTGAGTGACCCCCACCCCGACCTCCGCCGCTTTCCCGGGGGGCGCCCTCTGCTGGGTAGGGGAGGTGGTGCGGCGCCCTCACCGGATGAAGGTGCTGATGTAGACGTGGGTGAAGGTGCCCACCACGTACTGGCAGTCCAGGCGGTCCACGATGCCGCCGTGGCCCGGGATGCTGCTCGAGAAGTCCTGCAGGCCGCACCACGTGATCACTACGGTCACCGCGGCAACCGCAACCACCACGGCCATTACCACGCACACACACACGTGCGTGCGTTGTATGTGTGTGCGTCGCACACCAAGTGGGGAGCGGTGGTACATTGACTAGCGGTGCACTACAACAGTCTGGCGACCCAAGTTCGATTCCTGGTCACGACCTATAACAGTGGTGAATATTTTAACTGGTTCTAGGCCTCCCCTAGGTCGACTCAGCCTTAAACGAGAACCTGGTGCGGTGTGTAAACATCGCCACTGGGGAGACGAAGCCGGCCGGGCGTGGTGCTGGCCACCCATCCCCTCGTGTGCCGTGTCGGCCTTCATAGGTGCTCTCTAACAACACTTGCCCCAAGTCTGTTACAGGCTATACGGGGGATCTTTGTCTTTGCGTCGCACACCTTGATCTGGAAGGCGCGCTTGAAGCCGCTGGCAAAGAACCCCCCAAAGGGGCCGACGAGAGACGCGAAGGAGGAGAGGGCGAGAGCGTGCAGCTGGAACGGGTAGAGCCAGAGGCTCTCCTAGGGACACGCGGACATGGGGAGACAGTCGGTCACACGGAGACAAAACATCGACAAAGATCCCCGTGAAGCCTTAACAGACTGTTGGGGCAAGTGCTGTTAGCGAGCAGCACCGATGAAGGCCGGCACGGCGCACGAGGGGGTGGGTGGCCAGCACCACACCGCACCAGGTACTCATTTGAGGCTGAGTCCATCTAGGGGAGGCTCAGGACCGGTGCAGACAATCGTCACCGGTGTTGGCCGTGAGCGGTCCCCGGGTTCGTAGAGCAGCGCGCTAACCGCGACACTACCCACAGCACACACAGGTAGCCGCACACACAGGTAGCCGCACACACAGGTAGCCGCACACACAGGTAGCCGCACACACAGGTAGCCGCACACACAGGTAGCCGCACACACAGGTAGCCGCACACACAGGTAGACGCACACACAGGTAGACGCACACACAGGTAGACGCACACACAGGTAGACGCACACAGATAGACACACACACACAGATAGACGCACAGATATATAAATACACAGACAAACACCCCCCGCACCCCCCCCCCCGTCACCCCCCCCCCCCCCGTCACCCCCCCCCCCCGTCACCTCCCCCCCCCCGACAGGTGCTCAAAACGATGCCGGCGTAGGGTGTTGCAGCAAGCGCCGGCGCGTGGTTGAGCGCGTGAGCCGGAACGTTCTCACTCGAGGGCTCGCACTCCATGAAAAAAAGATTGACCCGCCGCCAGCCCCAGCCTCCGTGCCGCCACGCGGCTCCACGGCGCAGCACGAAGTAGCGGTGCCCGCACAGCACGTGGGAGAGCTGCCCACCCTCGCACCACCACACACAGTGACCACACACCAGTGACACATAGACAGAAGGCCCCCACCACCACCCCCGTGGTAGCCCCCACAGGCCAAGTAGTGGCGTAGCGCGCTTCAACCGAGCGAGCGGCTAACACGCGAGGGGTCGGGTTTGGCCCAGATCACTCCAGCCGCCCTTTGTCGCTCCAGTTGCTGGGATTTTCACAGCACCCTCGAGGTCGAATTTTTGCAAGTCAGAATCGCCGCAAATGTGAACCGAGAGGCGGCCGGGCGTGGTACCTGGCCGCTGGGTTCAGAGTGCGGGGCGCTAACCGCTGCACCGCCGCTCTCCTTTATCGTGCGGCAGGAACAGCGCACAGGCGCAGGCGCTGTGCGCGAGCGCCTATTAAGGTCGTGGGTATTGTACGGGCAGAAGGAAGGAAGCGACAGCGAGGTGCGGTGACATCGGCGGACACGAGCCACGTGGGTTGGCCAGCAGCGGACAGAGACTGGGCCAACGCACGACGGCCGGCTGCTCTCTCACCAGGATTCCAAAACACGAGTGTCGAGATGTAGCCGCCGATGAATCCTTCCCACGTCTTCTTGGGCGATACCTGGGGGACGCGGTCCACTCCTCGTTAGCGACGGGCTTGCCGAGTTCACCAACAGACTCAACTCCTCCACCTGGGAATCCCCGTGAGATGGGACACGGCGCGCGCGCATGCGGGTGTCCAGGGTCCCAGGTGATGCATGCGCAGCCGACATGCGATGATGAAGGCGCGCAAGACAGTTACATCTCTGATCTTGCAGAGCACGATGGTGTGTACACGGGGAACATCGCGCCCAGTCACACACGCACATGAACATGCACGCACAACGTGAACACGCACGCACAGTGGCCCCGCTCGCTGCACTGGCTGTGATCGTGGTCAGGCGGTTTTCGTTCATCTTGGTCACAAATTACCAGACACTGCCAAAAACCGCGCCGAAGTTTTTGCTTGTACCCAACCAATGATCCTGAAATTATTAATTCCCAGAAGGGCCGTGCATGTTGTATAACACGCAGTAGGCGTTCGCCGACCAATATTATCCCCAATAAAGGTTGTTTTTGGGTTGATCGCGTTATTATAATGTGCTCACGTGGTAACTAATTGTCAAGTTCTGTTCACGTGACAAACCTCACTGATTGGCTGTCGGGGTGGTGGCGGGTTTATTTACTTAATCTAACCATCGAAAACACCTTTACAAGGGACTGTAAATCAGACTGTGTATTAAGTGGAGAGAAGGAGACGTCAAGGGACGTGAAGGAGACCGTTAAGGAAAACGTAGAGACGTGAAGAAACGTGTAGGCGTGAAGGAGGTGTGGAGGAGACTTGAAGGAGACGTGAAGGAATCGTGAAGGACACATGAAGGAGCCGAGTTGTCCGCTTGGCAGGACGAGCAGTCCCGTAATGAACGCGAGCGACGAGGGCGATCCGTCCCGTCGCCGTGGGGGGGCTTTCTGTGATCCTCACCTTGATGAGGGGCGTCCTCTCCGAAGAAGATCCGAAGATGTAGGGCAAGCGATGTCATTACAGATCACCACGCACATGGGAACACGAACCTGGGGCAAGTTGGTGGTCTCAGGGCCGTGCACCAATGACATCGCATACAGACGCCACCGGATTTACATAGAGACCCACTAACTTACACAGAGACCCACTAACTTACACAGAAACTCACTGACTTACAAAGAGACCAATTGACTTAGAGACCCACTAACTTACACAGATATCCATTGACTTACACAGATACCCACTAACTTACACAGAGACCCACTGACTCGCATGCAGACCCACTTACATAAAGACCCATGGACTTAGAGACCCACTGACTTGCGCAGAAACCCACTGACTTACACAGAGACCCACTGTCTTAAAGACCCACTGACTTACACAGAGACCCACTGTCTTAGAGACCCACTGACTTACACAGAGACCCACTGACTTAAACAGAGACCCACTGACTTACACAAAGACCCACTGACTTACACAGATACCCACTAACTTACACAGAGACCCACTGACTCGCATGCAGACCCACTTACATACAGATCCACTGACTTACACAGAGACCCACGACCTTATTCAAAGACACACTGAGTTACACAGACCCATGGACTTGCATAAAGACACGTAGGCTCACTTAGAAATGCAAAGACACAACTTAGAGATGCATAGACTGAGTTGCGATTAAACTTGGTTCTCAGGAGTAGCGCAGCTGATGACCTCGGCCCAGCAGCCACCAATGAC